>NW_027532747.1:1559995-1573846 GCF_008692635.1 Crocuta crocuta | reverse complement strand
TTTGAGACACAGCGGTAGATTGGCAAAGGATAAGCGCTCTCCAGGATGGTCACACACAGCACTGAGGAGAGAAAGAAGGGGAGAAAAGGGTACCTAACCAAAGAGATTTAAAATCACATTGGGCAGGGAAAAAAAGCTGGAGTTGGATATTTAGAAGTCAGCTAAGGCTGACGTTTATTCTTTAGCTAATTCGATTGTGCCTAATTATCTCGTTGCTTTGCAATCCAGCCTTCTCCCAACTTTTCTCTTTTTGTTCTGATGTCACTAACCCCAGAATGTTCTGTCATTGGATGGAAGAGTAGCTCAAGATGGAGAGGGGTATGGAACGCGTAAGAAACAGCATTTTTGCACACCTAACCTAAGGCTTAACAACACGGACCCCCTGCGGCTGACACAGGTGGGGGGTGAAAAGGGAGGCCCCCAAGCCACATGGCCTGTATCTGGGATCTGGTTCTGCCTGCCGCAAAGGACCGTGTGCCACTGAGCAGCCACTTAACCTCTCCATGCCTCGGCCTCCATTTCCACATCTGTAAAATGGAGCCAGTAGCATCATACCTACTCTTTGTTGAGGACAAGCCAGTTAATACATGGCAAGTGCGGGGAGCCATGGCTGGTATGTAGAAAACACTCGTTTATGCCCTAGGATCCATACAATCGCAGGTGAAATCTTGTTGTCAATCACTCCTTAGTATGATCTCAGAGCTTTTGTTGATCGAGAATTGGGCTGTATGAAGATGGATGAGATTGGAATTCCTTCAGCCAGGCACACAGGCCTCTGGTCCTGGGGTGACCCGGCACGGTGACATTTGCTAACATTTTGGGAGATTTTCCCCCCACAACCCTCCCACGAACTAGGGTGATTGTTCCCACGTCGCAGAAAAGCAGACGGAGGCACAAATGTGGTAGGCGATGTGCCTGCACAGCCAGAGTAACTGAGCCAAGACTCAAGGTCCCCCTGCCCGGAGCCCAGCCGTCCTGACCACAGACAGGGCACATCTGCGCTGACAGAGCCCACCGCGCTCACTGCCCGAGACCTGACTGCAGAGCTCTTGGGATGTGAGACGCCCGTGAGCGAGAACGGCAACTTGCACAAAGAGCTGAGCCACACGCATTGTGAATGCCCCTCCCGTGAGAGCCGCACGGGGAAAATCAAGGGGCAGACGGTCCGGGGCCCGGGCAGGAGCCCGGGTGAATTCCTCCAGGAACTCACAGAAGGTGGCCTCGGGGACGGAGCCCCGCCTTCTCCTTCTGGGGGTGACGCACTGAGGCCCAGAGAGAGCAGGGGCTGAGGTCCCCAAGAACCACCCTGCTGGGGGCTGCCCAAAGGCCCGGGACCCGGCCAGGCGCGGTGCCGGGGAGAAGCCCGGAGACGCCCCCCGGTCGGCAAACGGGAGAATGTTCTCCGCTCTGCACTGTTTCCAGCACACTGTATGCCAACCATCGAACGCTTCTGCCCATCTGCAGAAAATACATTCCTTCCACAGGGGGTGAGAGCTGGCTCCCTGCGTTAGCAGAAGGCCCTCCTCAGCACCTCCCCCTGGCTCCCCCGGCTCCTCTGCCTTCACCCTATATCTGGAATTTACATAATCGCCGGCAAATAAGATGAGAAAAGCACGTTGTCTCACAACGGGCATCTTCTTACTGTGATTATTCTCAAGGAACATCAGCTTCTGATTATAGAGATTAGTCAAAACCGTGCTTCTGTTGATTGTGAGGTGGGACCGATTTTTTTTTTTCCTTTTTAACAAGAAGAGCTGTTGTTTCGGTGACAGAAAATTACATAAAACGGCGCGTGGAGGGAGACGAAGTTTCGGAGAGCCACTTGTCAGTGCTCTTGGCAGCGAGGCGTTCCAGCCTCTCTGCTGTTACCTGCCCTGAAGCTGAGGAACGTTTCACCGCAGATGCACCACTCGCTTGTGAAAGGACTTGCAGATACCCATGACTTTAGACACGCGTGTGTGTGCGGGCTGGGGGCGGGGGAGGGGGGTCTGCGCCGTGGAAGTGATGCCCCTACAGAAAGATCATCTAAGTGATCTTTGAACGGAAGAGAAGCTCATTCATTCCCAAGGGCTTTGGCTGGGGCCCCAATCGGGGAAGGAAATGTCTACTTCCCGGGCAGAGGGAGGAGCGCACTCAGGGCGGATGGAGCACACTCTTCGCTCAGGTGCATTCAAGTACAGAGTCAGCCGAGCAGAGGGGCTCTGGACCCTCCTTCAGAATCACCTGCAAAAGCCTCTAGGTCACCTGGAAACAGCAGCCACACTCCTTGTCCCTGGAATGACTCTGCAGTTCCCCACAGGGGGTATGCGGCCACCTAGGGGACATTCAGCAACATCTGGAGATGGTTTGGGTCCTCACGACTGGGGGAGGTGGGGAGACGGAGGGTTTTCTACTGGCATCTAATGGGCGAGGCCGGGGGGCAGCTACATTTGCTACGATATGCAGCACAGGCCCCCACAACAAAGAATTATCCCCAAATGTCAGACGTTCGGCGGATGAGAACCTGGTCTAGCGGGTCACAAATCACGTGAGATGTTTAATGGGGAACCACAGGGGTGGAGGGGCTACACTCAAATCCTCTCCCACCCTGGATGCCCAGTAGGAGGCAAGTGCACGGCGTCCATCGTCCCTCATGATGGTCCACGGTCGTGAGGCCGTTTCAGGGAGAGTTGAACAAGAGCTGAGGCAGAACTTGTACCATTAGAGCTGCATGTCTGAATTGAGTGAGAATTCCTGAACAAGACAACCTCTCCCCAAAAGGTAGACATACAAACTCCTGGGGCCGCAGAGAATATCGCCAAATGCCTTTGGATGTGATTTCTTCACAGACTAGTCTATATCCCAGCTGGTAGATCAGGAGGAATCTGATGGAATACGTCACAGCCTTCTTCCTAGATGCTCTCTTAGGTTGTGCTAAAGTGTGACTGGTACTCAGGGAAAGAGCAATAACTACTTTAGGAGACAATGTTCCATGAGACCATTTCATGACCTTACAGCAAACCAGTTTTCTTTCTTTTAACATGTTGGAGTGAGGGGCACCTGGGTGGCTCAGTCGGTTAAGTGTCTGACTTTGGCTCAGGTCATGCTCTCACAGTTCATGAGTTTGAGCCCCGCGTCGGGCTCTGTGCTGACAGCTCAGAGCCTGGACCCCACTTTGGATTCTGTGTCTCCTTCTCTCTGCCCCTCCCCTGCTCAATCTCTCTCTCTCTCTCTCTCTCAAAAATAAAATAAATGTTAAAAATAAAATTAACATGTTGGAGTGAAAAAAAAAAAGCAACTGAACTATGTGCCCCAATCCTCAAAGAATTTCATCTGAGGGGCGTGTGGATGGCTCAGTCGGTTAGGCAACTGACTCTTGATTTGGGCTCAGGCCATGATCTCATGGTCGAGGGATCGAAGACCAAGTCGGGCTCTGTGCTAACAGTGCAGAGTCTGCTTGGGATTCTCTCTCTCCCTCTCTCTCTCTCTGGCCCTCCCTCGCTCTCAAACACCCTCTCTATTTCTCCGTCTCCCAAAATAAATACATACACTTTAAAAAAAAAATAATTTCATCTGGGCTCCTCTTACAACAGGATGTTGGCAAAAGTTTTCTGCAAAGGGTCACATAGTAAATATTTCTGGCCTCGTGGGTCACGCGACGCCTGTCGCCACTGCCAGACTCTGGCGCGGTAGCTTGGAGCCGCCGGGTGACGCAGAAATGAATGGGCTTGGCCGTGTGCCAATAAAACTTTATTTACAAGAACAAGCCGCGGGAGGGGCTTGGCCCCAGGACTGTACTTTGTCAACCCCTGTCTTGCAACATGGATTTCCTGAAAACAGTGCATTTAGGCAAAAAGAGCGGGGGAAAGTTCAGGAAAAGCCACTACGGAATACCAGCCGTCACCCTCACCGTCTTACTAGAGCAGCCGTGGTCCATCCAAGGGGACCGAGGGGCCGGCAGGCGGGGGGATTTGAGGGGCACACGGGAGCCCCAGGGGAAGAGGCGCTCTGAGCACGTGGGGTAGCAGCCTGGCGCTGCTGCTCTCCTTGCTGTGCTCAGCTCCTTTCCTTGCTGCATTAGCGTGGGGAGGGAGGGAAGCATCAGGAGCCTGCTAAGAACAAACACTGTCCCCAGAGCTAATGGGCGCCACACACCACACCAGCGACCAGCCACACCACGGTGGCTCCACGCAGGGGCACCGCAGAGGGCTCTCTCACCGAGAGGTGAGGAGGCTGGAGAGGTGGAGCGGTGGCCAGTGGTCAGCACCCACGGCTGGGACTCAGGCTGCGGGCCAGGGCCGAGCGTCCAACCTCGTCGAGAGCCGTTACCCTTCCTCTCTCCTTCCCCCTACGCCTCGTCAGGGTAGTATCTACAAAACACTGATCTTACCGTTTTTACTGATTCTAGGAAGTGACCCATCAACTCCTGAACTCTAATGGTCGAAGGTCCTTTCTGGGGCGTTCACTCCAGTGGCCGGTAACCATTCTCAGGTCCAAGGAGGAGGTCATCACCGCACCCAGCAGGTGACCCCTGCGGCTGGCCAGAGGGGCGTGGGCAAGGTGCCAGTCAGCAGCGACCACTGTGACTGTAAAGGCACCAGCCACCCAGGTGGGTTTGCAGTTTGCCGCTCACAGGGCCTGCCTTGCCCACAGGACTCTGAGCTCCCGGGGGCCGAGACTGCCACCAATTTATCCCCCGGTGCCTGGCAGTTGGAAACGTCCAGAAAGCATGGTGAGTGCACACATGGGTCTGTGGGAAGGAGACACAGCTAGGTTTTGGGGGAAGAGGGAGGCCAGAAGGGACTTGGGAGAGGCGGGAAGAAGCAGGGCAGGGTGGGGTGGGGTGGGCCACCAGGCCTGCCTCCCATCCCGTCCCAGAGCGTGGACCCTGTGTCCCCAGTGGGGCCTCTGCCAGCCAACCTCGCCGTGCTGGTCTCTGGGAAACCACGCCTCGCCTAGCAACAGCCGCTACGGGGTGCGCTGTCCTGATCCCCCAACAACAAAGCACCAACTGCCTGCCGCTCCGGATGGCGCTGCAGGGAAAGCAGGTTTACATCAAGGCCAAGCCAGGAGACGATCTGGGTTTTCAAAACCGGAGTCGTGGCGCGTGAGACGGCCAGCCTGACCGCGCGGGGCGTGGCTCGAGCCCGTGGCATCGTCGGGATGAGCCTCCGGCCCACGACGGCCCTTGTTCCCGAGATTCCTGTTGCTTCTATTGCCATTCAGCTGGGTCAACATGTGCCTGTAAATTCCTCCCAAAAGGGAAATCATAACAGCATCAGCAGCCCCAGAAATGACAAACAACTCAAGTATGGAAAGGCAACTGCCAAGTATTCACCAGCACTCATATTGCACCAGAAAGAAAAAAAATCAGATAAGAAAAATAAACCGAGTTGTGTGCATATTTCCTCAAATATGTATCGCATTTCGTGGTTCCTTCCAGTCTTCAGTGTAATGAATACAGCCATTTGTCAGGGGTCACGGCCGGCAGCCCTACGGAGTGGTCTTGGACTGGGGAGACGTGCTGCTCGGCCCTCGCCCTTCTCGAGAGCACAGAGTGGTGCTAAAAGTCCAGAACGTAGAGCCACGGACATTAATTTTCCCACCAACCCATCGGCCTGTGTCAGCATCTCTGCCACATCGCACCGAGTTGGCACTATGTATTTGCACAACGCTCCGTCGTCCTCAGGTGGAAGATCCCAGGGTGACGTCTGGACAGCAGACGGTCCGAGGGCAGGGACAGCTGTCTCAGTCACCTACCCTCCCCTTGTTGCCACAGCTCAGCTCCACGGGTGAAGAGCAGCGGGATCAGAAGACGGGATCAGCTACGGAAGCCGAAGGCCAAGATCCGTGGAATGGATGCTGCTCGGGGAACTCAGGGGAGGCTGAAGAAGCCACACTTTGCTCAACAACACGGAGCTGGCCGGGGCACTAGGGCCTCTGCCAACCTCTGGAGGCCACTCTTGGCATGGCCATAAAAGCCACAGCCACAAACACGGACACGGCAAGGAAAGAATATGGTGAGAAACCAGCTCGCCTTTGCTTCTCAGACGCCTCAGAAGTTTCTAGAAGGTCATTGTCCTAACCCCTGAAACGAGAGGCCAGATTCCTCTGGCATTCAGGGGGGAATCACGGCTGAGCCGTGGGCTGGGGCCTGAAACCTAGTCCCTGCCTTCGAGGTGCTCAGCCTCCAATGACTGACACCAGGAATGGGCTCCAGGGAGACCAGCATGTGACCACTGTGTTCTCGAGTGGCTGAGGCAAGGGCTCTGGGACCCAGAGGGACAGGGCCTGAATCCACCCAAAAACACCACCGAGAACAAGGCCTCCCCAAAGGAGACCCAAGCACTCTCCATCACGTCTCTCTTCTTCCTCCCACGTGTGCACCCCGTGAGTGCTTCCCGTAGTGATGTGGCTGACAGGCACCCTGAGTGGTAGTGTGCCGTAGACCCTCATGGGCCCTCAGGAGTCACAAGGGGTCTCCCCGCCGCAGAAGACAGCATCAGGCACCCTTTCTGCTTAAAGGGAAGGAACACATTTCCCTGAAGAACCCGAAGCCTGCTCTCGAGGCGAGAGAGGAGCTCCCCCGCCCCCCCAAACCCCCGGCCTGGGGCCGCCGCGGCAGAGACAGGGTGTGGCCCTGGCCCACTTTGGCCACCAGAGAAAGGACTTTCTGCTTGGTGACAAACGTTTCCGTGGAGTGGCGACCATAAAATCCCCCAGGAGGAAGGACGTGGAGCTGGTGAGAGATTCAAATGCAAGGTCAAGGTTCCTCTGCCGTCTCACCTGCATTCACCAAGTGGACGGGCTCCTCCACCATCTTGCACTAACACCGACTTCTGGCCTCCTTTGTTTCCAGTCATTTTGCTACATCTTTTTAAAGGAATTCTGTTCTCTTTTTAGACCTGCTTACATTTAAACCCACTTAACTTTCTGTCTGAGCCTCTGCTCCTTCCCCACTGGCACCTTCCTCGAAGTGGAGTCGGTACTGCTTGTTATAAAGTTGAGGGGGACAGGGGCCGTCTCCCCTGTGCCGTTCGGTCACAAGGTCTGTCGGCACTGAGGTTTGCAGGCCTGATTTTTCTTTGTTCAGTCGGCCTCATTCTTACCCACTCGGTTGAGTATACAAGAGAATATTTTCAGAATCCGCACAGGCTATTTCGAACTAAACAAGGGCAGGCATTAGGGCAGGTGATAGTTAGCAGGTAGCGACAGAGACGAAGGTCACCATTTACAGAGCACATGTTAGTTCACCGGCTGCGTTCCATCGTCCGTCTGCCGGCTACCCGTGCTGGTCCGCTCGGCAGAGAGGAAACAGAGGCTCAGAGATGTAAAGTGACTCGCCCACATCACAAGCGGTGACAGGACCAGGGTTTGAACTCACGTCTGAGCCCCCAGTCATCCCATAATCCCAAGCTGTCCTCGGTGAAGGTGTCATGCAGCAGAAGTTCCCTGCATTCGGCCTCACTACCCCTGAAGCCATCCTAATACTGTCTGTTTGGCTCTAGGACAGGCGGCCTTCCTCAGAAACGCACGTATCTTCACAGGTAAATCAAAATTAACTTTGCAAGCCCCCCTGACTTGACCAAAGACACCCCACGACATCAGCAAAGCCAAGGTTAGGAAGACCAGGTCTACCAAAGCGATGGAGCCCCTCTTGGGGACCAGTTCCCTTGGGAAGGAGGCAGCCTTCCTAGTGCTCACAGCCCTGGACTGTGGGCCGGGCCCAGCGGGAAGGCCTGGGGTTCAGTTCGCCAAGGTGGGTCGGACGGGGGGCATGGGACACTCTGGCGCAGGTGCCTGATGTGGCCCCTTCCCCTCATTCACTGAGTTGTAGACAAAACAAATTAAATAAGCATCTCCTTTTCTAAAAAAAGTTTTTTGTGTTTACTTATTTTTGAGAGACAGAGAGAGGGAGACAGAGTATGAGCAGGGGAGGGAGACACAGAATCCCAAGCAGGGTCCAGGCTCCGAGCTGTCAGCACAGAGCCCAATGCGGGGCCCGAACTCACAAATGTGAGATCACGACCTGAGCCAAAGTCGGACGCTTACCGACTGAGCCACCCAGGTGCCCCTGCTTAAAGTCCCACTGAGCACGGGTACAAAGGAAGAACAGACAAGCAAACAGTGACAGCCCTGAAGCCACAGCCCCCCCCGCCCCAGAGCCCCCCAGCTAGCTGCACATGTCCTTGCAATTCACCTCAAAGAGTAAATGTTTTCAAAGCAAAGCCAATGGGCTTATTTGCCACCCTTTAACTGGGTGACACCCAACCCCCAGAGGATGTTATCTTTCACAGTCTGTGAAAAAGAGCCAGACTTTCACGCAGACTGGTATTCTGGGGTCCAGCCTCCATGTTCTCAAAGCACCCCAAGTCCGCCAGGGTCAGGTCTGGGAGGGCTGCCTCAGTTTCACTGTTCGCCTGTTTTGCGGGTGTCCAAGTGACTGCCCCCGAGGGTCGTCCTAGGACTTAATCAAAACCATGTTAGTAGATGGTTAGTACTCACCAATCCCACTGACCAGTGATGACCGTGAGTTGGTTGGAATCAGCCCATTTCTAACCACTTTGTGTCAGTGTCTGTTTTCCAAACACCGTGTGCGCACGCACGTGTGTGTATGTGTGTGTACATGCACGTATGCATGAGGGGGACTCATACTCAGTTAAGCCCCCAGAGAATTGGGGCCACTTTAGACACAGAATGCTATTTAATTCTCCAGTGCAAGCATAGGTCTCTAACAAACTCACTAAATGAAAACTACACAAATATATTTTTCTGTGGTTTCTTTTTTCTACATATTACATTGGCTGATTATTTCTCTACGCAATGAATGGGTGTTTGTTTCACAATTTTTCAGAGGCTCAGAGGAGAATGCTCCATAACCCTGACATAATGTCATTTTTAAATGGGTAAGCAGCTTAAAACTCCGCCACAAATTGTGGTTTCTCAGGTATTTATGGTTACTCATAATAGGTAATTCATGCACGATGAGCAGAGAGCTGCATGCTATCGAGAAGAGGCGTGCTGTCCGTGACAGCAGCACCGCCACCTGCCCGGGGCAAAGGGCTAACAAGTCTGTCCTCAGGTACCAGTTCATAAACGCAGAAGCCAGAATTCATCTTCATTGTACCGCACACACAGCAGACGACTTGTTTGCAATGACATCACCCAGTGGCCTTTAAGGATTTGATTGCACTGGCACTTACTGAAAAATAAGTGGTTGACTTACCTTGAATTTTTGCCTCAGGACGTGGCCGAATACAAGTTAGAGCCAAGTATAACCTTTTTAAGGAAGGCTAAATTGAGACAGAAAGGCCAGGATTTTTCTCCAAGTGGAAATGGAGATTTATTGTTTAAGAAATTGCNAATTATTATGTTTATCAGGGTAAATAACCAATCTATGAGTCATATGGCTCTACATCGCCCTGTCCAGGGTCGAGAGAAACATCACAAATTAAGCAGGATCTGGAAAAAGCTTTTGGTGTGTTCATGACGCCTGCGGGGTGAGGGGGAGGTGCGGGGGTAGGGAGATTTCAGCAATCACCTCAGAGGGAAATTCGCCTCTTCTTACAACCAAATCCTTTCTGGTATTTCTAAAATGAAAACTAAGATTTTGTCAAAATGTCACAGAGCCCGGCTAACAAGATCAACCCAAGACAGAAGTAATTGGGCAGCTGGTCTTCTCGACAGAAAGCGAGAATGTAAGCAAACAATGGTGTTATTCGTAGTGGGTATTTATTTCCAAGCTCGGGCTGTGAGAGGAGGTGCGGATGATATACAATTTTGACCTATAAATGTGCTTTAAGAATCTATCAGGTTTTCAATGACTACATTTCCTAATTGTTATCAAGTTTTCATTATGGACCAAAAAAGGAAATATTTGAACAAAATACTGGTCTCAGGACAAAACTCCAAAGTCTGGTTGCTTTGGTTCATAATGTCTCACGAACGGTATTTGAAAAGACAGTGGCTAGCTCTTTGATGTGTTACGGAGTGCTGTAAATTTCTTCTGTCAGCTTGCAGTGGAAGGAAGAGCCCGTTGGGAACAACCTATTCTTTCCAGAAATGTTTGTGCATATTCACCCACAACTGGACACACAGGTGGAGACTTCCGGCATCTCTACGTTCCTAAACACGCTACGTGGACCCAGGAGCAAAAAGGGCACAGCCTGTACAGATCTTTCTATAATTTAGTGATAGACCGACTAGGTGCTTTGTGGCGGGGGAAGGGGAGGTATTTAAGACACTTAAAAATACTTTTAGGGGCGCCTGGTGGCTCAGTCGTTTGAGCGTCCGACTTCGACTCAGGTCATGATCTTGCGGTTTGTGGGTTCGAGCCCCGCGTCAGGCTCTGTGCTGACGGCTCAGAGCCTGGAGCCTGCTTCCGATTTTGTGTCTCCCCCTGTCTCTGCCTTTCCCATGCTCATGCTCTGTCTCTGTCTCTCAGTAATAAATAAACATTAAAAAATTTTTTTTAAATATCTTTAAAAAATTAAATTTAAGACATTAAAAAATATCCTTAAAATCATTATATCCGAAAGCCACAGAATTTCATTTGCCATCACTAGAGACTCACATATCCTTAAGGATGTGATGATGGTTCATTTTCCGTTGGTACTGGGTTGAATCATGTCCTGTCCCACTTAATTCATGTCCATCTGGAAGCTCAGAGGGTGACCTTATTTGGAAGTAGGGTCCTTGCAGATGTGATTATTTAAGATGAGGTCCTACTGGACTCGACTGGGTCCTTGTAAGTGGAGATGTGAGTTGGGAAAGTTTGCTTCCCTTCCTGAGCGCCTCTCTGAGCCCTCACGTTACTACCACACATATAGCACTCCCCACGCCAGGCGTGTGCGCTTTTTCCCACACCAGGCAATTCTCTGAGGCACCAGCTCGGTGCCCCACGATTCAGCTCAATTCTGACACTAACCGGAGAGAGTGCAGACCCCACAGGTTAGAGGCGCAGTCCCACACGCGGGTCCCCCGCTCCAGATGCCAATCAAGAGTAATGATCCTACAGGTCACTCGCAACTTCTATCCAACTCGGCTATAAATCAGAGGCTCCACGGACCCTCTCCTTGGATTCGATTGTTTGCCAGAACAGCTCTCGGAACTCAGGGACACGCTATGTTTACTGACCAATGACATAATAAGGTATGTGATAAAGAACGCAGATGAACATGCAGGCGCAGAGTCACTTAGGGCAGGGTCTGGGAGGGTCCTGAGTGCAGGCGCTTCTATTCCCACGCACTTGGGTCGCATCATCTTCCCAGGACATGTGGGTGCGCACGCCTACGTGAGAGAGCCTCCATAAAGATCCCCACGGTATGGGCCTTGGAGAAATTCCAGGTTGGTGAACCAGCCCCCGTGCAGGAGCCCACAGAGACTCGCCTCACAAAACACATGCCTTCCTATCACGCAGGAAATTCCAAGGGTTTAGGAGCCCTAGGTCAGGGATGGGTCAAAGACCAAACACTAGAACAAAAGGTGCTCCTGGGCTCTTATCGGTTAGGAAATTCCAAGGGGTTTAGAAGCTCTGTGCCGGGAACCAGGAGCAGAGAGCAACATACATATTTTCTCTTATTTCACAAGGAGACAGATGCAGAAGCTCAGATACACAGCGGAAGGAGCCACGTGACTGCAGAGGGAAGGAGGCCGAGGTCGGAGTGACGTGTGTCCAAATCGAGGATTGGCCAGGGTCGCTGCCACAAGCAGGAACCAGAAGAAGCAGGGAAGGCTGCTTCCCCGGGGCCCTGAGAGAGAGAACGGCCCTGCTGACACTTTAACTTCAGACTTCTGGCCTCCAGAATCATAAGAGAATAAGTTCCTCTTGTTTGAAGTCACCCGATTTGTGGTCATTTGTCACGGCGGCCCCAGGAAACACGCTGTCGAAACATGTCTTTTAGCGACATGATTTATCCCTGCTCCCACATTTGGACAAAGACATGAAACTGTGTGGTATGACCGAGACCATCCGAATCTTCTGCAGTGCGTGGCCTCCTCGGTGGCATATTTAGAATCCCCCTGCCCAAGCTGTCCCCCAACCCAATGAAACCAGAAAGTCTGGACGTGGGACTAATGCATCAGTGTTTTTTGATGCTCCCTGGGGAAGTAGCATGGTTTTCTAACAAAACCACGGGATTCAGGGGCAGTCAACTCTTGGTTTGATTTCTGGCTTCGCTACCTACTAGCTGTGTCCCTACACAAGCCACGTAGCTTACCTGATACTTGCTTTTTCGAACTGACAATGGAACTGTAGAAGATAGGTCTTTTTAAGTATGTAAGAGATCTAAAAATGCCAGACTGGGGGCAGACATCTGATAAATGCCACTTCTCTTTCATTCTCCTGACACACAGAGAGGCAATTTAGCAGGATGCGTAGAAGGCCAGGCTCTGGAACAAGACTGAAGGCAATCAAATTCTGACTCCATCACTGACTGGCTGTAAAACCCCGGGGCCTTGCTCTGTGCTCAGTTTCCTTATCTATAAAATGGGGCCTTGGAGAGTCATTACGAAGGTAAGTGGGATAATAAGATGATTTGATGCTACTAAAGCACTTAAACCAGTGTCTGGCACTGTAAGCATTCAATAAATGTCAGCTTGTATTATAGACATAATCTGGTAACACTCCACACGCCTCGCCCTTGATAATGTGGAATTCCGAGGGGCAGGGTTCTACACCACTTCCCTTCCCAATCAGAAGCCAAGTGATGCATGCTGAAAGAGCCGGATTAGACCCAGAGTCCAGAAACCTGAGCCCTGAACTCAGCTAAGATACCACGGAGTTTCTGTCGCTTTCCCTGTTGCCCGTTCCAGAGCCCGATTTGTGAAAGGAAGGGTTTAATAAGCTGATCTCTGTGAACCTTCTAACATCAAAAAAAAAAAAAACAAAAAAAAAACCCAAAAACCTGTGATTGTCCAAATATTATCAAGTGATAGATGGGATTTTGGAGTGTGTTTGGCACACAATCCCAATGCTTTTATGGCATTTTGAGGTTAGGAGTCACAAAAATCTGGTATTAATAAGGAATCACAGTCTGTTTTATTACAGCAAAGGACAATCCTGGACATTTTTTAAGGCGTTTCAGGCCACAGGTACTCAAATCCACCACTGGTGGACTGCTGACCAGACCCGGGAAAAGACATCAGCTTCACTGTACCGAAGTTTCAATCCTAGGAAGCTGCCCTACGTGGGAACATTCATCCCTACAATCTCTCTAATGGGCGATTAGGTAACATGTACCGATGAACTAAAAATACCCAGTCATTACAGTTCTAATAATCTATCCTGAGGAAATACAACTAAAGTCGGCTTTCTCACGTTTGGGGGATTAGCAGTTAGACAATCCAGTCGGTTCATTACAAAGTCAGTTAACTACGGAAATCATACACAATGGCAAAAATACACAAAAAGATTTTATTGTAAGTTATTCCATGTGGATTCACTCATCAATCTTACAATGAAGGAGGGAGGCTGTTCGCAGAGTTTCGATCTCTGATGGGAATCCCCTGGTACCTTTCTCACACAGAACACACCCATACGATTCGTGTTCTTCATTGTGAGCCGGGCACAGACTCAAAGATATTTGGGTATCAGTGTGAAAACAGACTCCTCTTAGAGTTCACATTTTTCCTCTCACATAGATTACAGGGCCTGGCCCATAACCTTCTTTGATAGCCATTCCCTTATTTCACTTCATTGAGTCTCCCCAGAGCATTCAAGTTCATTTGCAGAGTTTTTGTAGAAGCAACTTCTCTCTTTCGTTTTTTGCACTCATGTTTCATAGGCTAGTAGTCCAATCAGAAATCACAACAACAGGCATGAACAGGTCTGAGAATAAACGTTATTAGCTGTTGGGAAGCATAGACCCCCCC
>NW_027532747.1:1516250-1559940 GCF_008692635.1 Crocuta crocuta | reverse complement strand
CTAAACCCCCCCCCCCCCATCCCCAACAGCAGGACAGAGAGAAAAGTAAAAGTTCTTGCGCAGTCAGCATTGTAGAGCACAGAGTAAACATCAATTAATCCAGCCAATCAATTAAGCGGAGAGGTGGGTATGAGATTGCTTCTATAATCACATATGTCAGCAAACATTTAAGTGCAAAGAGGTTTACTGGAATAGTAACTGAGACAGGCAAAAAATATGGAAACACAAAACATATCCATATGATGAATGTCTGTGCATATATATATACAGATATCTGCTACATATAAATACATATGCTTACATACTCTATATATGATCTAATGGTATGTAGATATTAACAGCTATGGTTTAAAAATGATTTTATGATATACAAAATGCCCATGACATAATCATGGTGATTCGTTCAATATTTACTCAGCAATAGAACATTTTATAAGTTTGAAATAAAATTTTTATTTAGTATCTTTTTAAAAATTTTTGTTAATGTTTATTTTTGAGAGAGAGAGAGGGAGAGACTGAGTGTGGTTGGGGGAGGAGCAGACAGAGAGGGAGACACAGAATCTGAAGCAGGCTCCAGGCTCTGAGCTGTCAGCACAGAGCCCAATGCGGGGCTCAAACCCAGTGACCGCAAGATCATGACCTGAGCAGAAGTCGGACACTTAACCAACTGAGCCACCCAGGCGCCCCTATACTTGGTATCTTTTTTATAAAATTAAAAGTGGGTCAGGGATTAGACAAACAGGACCAATGTCATCCTGAGCTCTTCATCTATCTTGACCTTGATTTCTTTGGAACTTAGGCATTGTTCTTAAGAAAGGCACATATGTCAGATAGGTTGCCTAAAAATAAAATGTATTTACCTTCAATAAAAGGAGGGGGGCATCTTTTCCTCTTAGTACGGCCAAAGGAGCTTCTCCTGGACCCCACTGTCCTGCAGATAACAACTATCAACTCTGAAGAAGCATATAAAACAAGAATTTTGTTTACCGGAGGATGAACAAAATGTAGGAAGACTCTAGGGGAAGTCAACATTTGGAAGGAGGAAGATGGATGGACCTGGAGGGTATTATGCTGAGTGAAATAAGTCAGTCAGAAAGACAGATACCATATGTTTTCACTCATATGTGGATCTTGAGAAACTTAACAGAAGACCATAGGGGGAAGGAAGGGGAAAACAGAGTTTCAAACAGAGAGGGAGGGAGGCAAACCATAAGAGACTCTTAAATCCTGAGAACAAACTGAGGATGGATGGCGGGTGGGGGAGAGAGGAAAATGAGTGATGGCACTGAGGAGGGCACTTATTGGGATGAGCACTGGGTGTTTTATGGAAGCCAATTTGACAATAAGTTATGTTTTTAAAAATGGCACCAGATGACATTTCCATTTTTAAAAATAGCTTTCAGCCTGAGGGCAACTCAAACTTGTCACCACGGAAGTGACTAAATCCCTGAGAAAACCAACTGCTTCTCTGGCCTGAAGAACAAAAGGACAGGGTTCAGGACAATGAGGGTCACTGGAGAGCAGGGGGAATCCAGAGAAGAGGCGCTCCAAACTCCCTAGGTGACACCTGGACCTTATATGTGGCAAGTGGATTCAAAGCAGCTAAGCTAAGGATAAAGAACTGAACTGATATTGTAGCTATTCCAAGAGAAAGAGTTTGCAGTTTAAGCCCAATCATGCTAAGAGTCTACTTAAAAAAAAAAAAAATCAACATTCTTCAGAGAAATATAACAGAATCCAGATGGCATTCACAATGTCCATTTTTATTCCAAAATTATGCAACACAGAAGAAACATAAAATGAGACCTATTCTCCAGAGGCAAAAAAATAATACATGGAGACCAATTCCAAAATGATCTGAATGTCAAAATTATAAAACAATGATTTAAAAACAAAGGCAGAAATGAAAATATGTTCTCTGTGCATGGAAAGATAGGAAATGCCACCAGATAAATAGAAACTGTAAAAAACAATAGGGGCACCTGGGTGGCTCAGTCAGTTCAGCGTCCAACTTCGGCTCAAGTCATGATCTCATGGTTTGTGGGTTTGATCCCCCTATCGGGCTCTGTGCTGACAGCTCAGAGCCTGGAGCCTGCCTCAGATTCTGTGTCTCCCTCTCTCTATGCCCCTCCCTCACTCATGCTCTCCCTCTCTCTCTCCCTCAAAATAAATACACATTAAAAAAATAAAAATAATCAAATAGAAATTCTAAATCATCAAAATACAATATATGAAATAAAATCCTCATCATATATGCTTACCAGCACAATGGACATGAGAGAGGAATGTCAGCGAGCTTGGAGACATGCCAACAGAAATTATCCAATCTGAGAAATATAAAGAAAAACAATAGAAAATATTAATAGAGTCCCAGAAATCTGTGGGACAATACCAACAAGTCTATCCTAATTGGTGGAATGAAGAGTGAGAGAATAGGATGAAAAACATTTGGAAAAAAAAATGGTCCAAAATGTCCCATATTTGATAAAAGAGGTACACTTACAGATAAGAAGGTCAGAGACCCTCAAGGAGAAAAACTACACAGAAAACCAGACCTGGGTACCCAGAGGCTACAGTTCCAAATCGAAGATAGAGAGAAGATTATGAAAGGAACCAGAGAAAAGTTAGATGCCACATACAGAAGAACAATTCAAATGACCTCCAGTTTATCATGACAGGCCAGAATACACTAGAACAACATCTCCAAAATCCTAAATAAAAAAAAAAATTATTCACTCAGAATTCTATGTTCAGTAAATATATTCTTTAAGAATCAAGACAAAATAAAAACAATTTCAGATAAAAGATAACTGAGAACTCACTGCCAACAGAGCTGCACTAAGAAATGTTAAAGGAAGCTCTTTTTTCTTTTAAAAATTTTTTAATGTTTATTTATTCTTGAGAGAGAGAGGAGAATGAGTTGGGGAGGGGCAGAGAGAGAGGAAGACACAGACGCTGAAGCAGGCTCCAGGCTCTGAGCTGTCAGCACAGAGCCCGATGCGGGGCTTGAACCCACAAACCGTGAGATCATGACCTGAGCTGAAGTCAAAAGCTTAACCAATTGCGCCCCCCAGGCGCCCCGGGAGCACTTTTTTCTGAAGGGAAATGATAGAAGTTCAGTTCTTCTGAGGAAAATGACAACTATGTGAAACATCTGGATAACTATAAAAAACTATTTTCTCAGTGTGTTTAAAAATACTCGTAACTATTTCAGTGAAAAATTACAGCATTGTCCGGATGGATTTACAATGTAAGTGTAATACATATAATAACTATAACATAGAAGAAAGGGAGGTGTAAGTGAATTTGTGCAGTTGTAAAGTTTCTACATTTTACATGATGAGCAACAATTTTAACACTAAGTAGACTGTGGCAAGTTAAGGATGCACACTATAGTGTTTCCAGACACCACTAAATAAAAATTCAAAGATGGGGGCACCTGGGTGGCTCAGTCGGTTAAGCGTCTGACTTCAGCTCAGGTCATGATCTCACGGTTCATGGGTTCGAGCCCCGCATCGGGCTCTGTGCTGACAGCTCAGAGCCTGGAGCCTGTTTCAGATTCTGTGTCTCCCTCTCTCTCTGACCCTCCCCTGCTCACGCTCTCTCTCTCTCTCAGAAATAAATATAACATTAAAAAAATTTTTTTTTAAATTTCAAAGATGAACAAAAATCATGTGGGACAAATAGAAAACAAATAATAAAAAGGCTGACCTAAATATCCAACTATACAAGAAAATACATTAAATATCCTTTGGCTAAATAGCTAATTAAATGGACTCTATTTTATCTGATATTAGTATAGTCCTGCCCGTCTTCTTATGCTTACTCTTTTCATGATACATATTTTTATAGTCATGTATTTTCAATATATCTGTACCTTCATATTTTAAAATGTGTCTCTCTTGTAGACGGCATATAGCTGGGTACACCTTGTTGTTTTTGTTTTCATTTTAAACTCATTCTTAAGAATCAGATAAAAGAGACTTCAAGAGTGTCATCTTAACAGAGATAAAGGAGGAACACTTCATGATGATAAAAGTATAATTTATCATAACTGCATAACAACTCAAAAAAGTGTACGCATCTAATAGCAGATCCTCAAGTATGTAAAGCAAATATTGACTGACTGAATTATAAGTCACAAAGGAAATTAGAAAATATTTTAGAGGCGCCTGGGTGGCTCAGTCAGTTAAGCTTCTGACTTCAGCTCAGGACATGATCTCACGGTTTGTGGGTTCGAGCCCCACATAGGCTCTCTGCTATCAGCGCAGAGCCTGCTTCGGATCTTCCTCCATCTCCCTCTCTCTCTGCACCTGCCCTGTGATCTCGTTCTCTCTCAAAACTACATAATTATTTTTTAAAAAAGAAAGAAAATATTTTCACCAAATGATAATGGCACATACCAAATTTGTGGAAGTGATCTAGAGCAGCGCTTAGAGGGAAATCAAAGCCTAAATTACTTGCATTTGAAAATAAGAAAGATCTAAAACCAATGATCCAAGGTTCCAACTTATGACCCTAGGAAAAAAGGAGCAAAGAAACCCCAAAGTAAGTACACAGAGGAAATAATAAACATAAGAGCAAAAATCAATGCAATATAAAACAAAAAGTAAGGAAAACTCAACGTAACCATAAGCTGGTTCTTGGAAAAATTATTATGATTGATACACTTCTAGATATTCCGATCGGGAAAATAAAGAGAGGAAGAACAAATAACAATATAAAGAAATGACATAAGGACATCACCACAGATCCTACAGTTGTTAATAGACTATGTCAACTTTAATAAATATGACAATTTAGATGAAATGGATGAATTCTTTATAAGAGAGTATCTCAATTGTCATACATCTACAAAAACAATTAGTTTTCTATCAAATACATGCCCATAAAGAAAACTGCATACTTAGATAGCTTCTTCACTAGTTCACAGTATTTAAAGTAATAAAAGCACCAACCTCACACAAACTGTTTCTAAAAATAGAGAAGGAGGAAACACTTCCCAGCTTATTTTATGAGGCCACTGAAACTCTATAAAATCAAAGCCTGACAGACATTACAAAATAAAAATATGGACAATATCACTCATGAACATGAGTGCAAAATCCTGAACAAAATATTAGTAAATGGAATACAGCAAAATATAAAAAGAATAATACATCATGACCAAGCAGGAGTTGTCCCAGAAATGTAAAGTTTTATTAACATTCAAAAATCAACCAATGGACTTCATAGTATTAACAGACTAAAGGAGATAAACCATATGACCATCTCAACAAACGCATTAAAAAAAATTGGCAAAACTCAAAACTCACTCATGATAAAAATGAGAAATAACATCATATATACAACCAATATCATACTGAAGGATGAAAGAGTGAAACTTTTCCCACTAAGTTGGAAGCAAGGCAAGAATGTCTATTCTCACCACTCTTACACAGCATTGTGCTGGAGGCTCTAGCCAGTACAATACGCCAATAAAAATAAATAAGGAAGGAAATAAATAAATGTCATCCAGATTGGAAAGGAAGAAGTAAAACTGTCTCTATTTTCAGATATCATGATTGTTTACACAGAAAACGCAAAAGAGTCAACAAAGCTGCTACTATAACACATTAGTGAATTTTAGCAATGTTGAAGGATAGAAGGTAAATACACAAAAGTCAATTTTGGCTAACAGTTGAAAAAAAGTTTTCAAAACAATTCTACTTAGAATACCATCAAAAAACATAAAATACTTCATTTATGTGTAATTTAACAAATTAATTTGTTTTAATTTAATTTCAGGTAATATAATTTAATGCATCACAAAATATGCTCAAGACCAGTACCCTGAAAACTATAAAGCGTATTGAGAGAAATTAAAGAAGAGGCACACATAAATAGAAAAATATACCCTGATAAGAGATAAAAAGACTAACCATTGTTAAGATGTCAGTTCTACCCAAACTGATCTCTGATTCCAATTATAATGCTAATGCCTTTTTGGGGGGATAGAAATTGACAAGTTTATTCTAAAATGTATATGGAAATTCAAAAGACCAATAACTGCACTGGAAATTATGGTAATCACTATCCACATGTTGGCTACTTAAATTTATATTAAATTAATTAAAATTAAAATTAAATACAATTAAAAATTCTGTTCCTTAATTGCACTAATTACATTTCAAGTGCAAACTATTCACATGTAGCTGTTCCTTAACCAGTGCAGATATATATTTTTATCACTGCATAAAGCAGTAGTGGACAGCAGTGGCCTCAATATACAAAGCAAGCTTGGGGGAAAAAAAACAAAATTAGAGGACTTACACCATCTGATTTCAAAATTAACGGTAAAGCTATAGTAATCCAGAAATTGTGGTATTTGCATAGAAAAAACATAGGAGAATATATTCCTGGCTGAAGGATGGGCAAAGGTTTGTTTAACAAGTACATAAAGCAATAACCATAAAAGAAACCATTGAAAAATCAGAGTGAATGAAAACTACATGTTTCTGTTCACTGAAAGACATCATAAGGAAAATTAATAGGCAAGCCACCATAGGAGAGAAAATATTTGCAAAACAAACATGTGACACAGGACTAGTATCCAGGGTATATAAAGAGCCTCTATAACTCAACAATTATGGTAAAAAAACAACACCTCTCCTCAAAAAGGGAGCAGGAGGCAAAGGTTCTAAACAAAAGATTTTCCAGGGCACCTGGGTGGCTCAGTTGGTTGGATGTTCAACTCCGGCTCAGGTCATGATCTCACGGTTCATGGGTTTGAGCCCCGTGTCGGGCTCTGTGCTGACAGCCAGGTCGGAGCCTGGAGCCTGTTTTGGATTCTGTGTTTCCCTCTCTCTCTGACCCTCCCCTATTCACACTCTCGTTCTCTCTCTCTCTCTCTCTCTCACTCTCTTTTTCTCTCAGAAATAAATAAAACATTAAAAATTTTTTAAATAAAAAATAAAAGATTTTCCAGAGGCACCTGGGTTGCTCAGTTGGTTAAGTGTCCAACTCTTGATTTTGGCTCAGGTTATGATCTCACAGTCCATGAGATCAAGCCCCACATCCAGCTTCTTGCTGACAGTGCAGAGCCTGCTCAAGATTCACTCTCTCTCTCTCTCTCTCTCTCTCTCAATAAATAAACTTAAAAAAAGTCTTTTTTAGTAGAAAGAGATTTTCCGAAAGAAGATGCGCAAATATCCAAAAAGCTCAAAAGAAAGTACTCAACATCGTTAGAAATTAGGAAAACCTAAGTAAATATTGCAATGATATAGGGGCACCTGGGTGGCTCAGTCAGTTAAGTGTCTGACTCTTGGTTTTCGCTCAGGTCATGATCTCACAGTTCGTGGGATCGAGCCCCACTTTGGGCTCTGTGCTGACGCCACGGAGCCTGCTTGGGATTCTCTGTCTCTCTATCTCTCTGCCTCTACCCCATTCATGCACTCATGCGCTCTTGCTCTCTCTCTCATAAATAAATAAACATTTAAAAAATCACAACAATATAATACTACACATCTATTAGAATAGCTACAATTTTAAAAGATGGAAACAGCAAACGCTGGTGAGAAGGCAACGCAACTGGAACGCTCACACGCTGCTGGGAAGTATGTATAATAATATAGCCACTTTGGAAAAGTTCCTGTAAGTTTCTTATAAATTAATCATACACATATCCTATGACTTAGCAATTCCACAAGTGGATGTTTACCCAAGGAAATAAAAATACATATTCATTCACAAGAAGACTTCTGCAAAAAATGTTTACAGCAAAAAAAAAAAAAGTTTACAGCAGATTTATTCACAATGGCCTAAAACCAGAAACTGTCCCTATGCTCATCAACAACAAATGGACAAATTGTGATATAGTCATGTCACAGGATAATATTCCACCACAACAAACTACGGATACACAAAACGTGGATAAACTGCAAACACTGTTATGCCAAGTATGAGAAGCCAAACAACAGAAGAATATGTACAGCATGATTCTAGTTCTATGAGACCGTAGAACAGGCGAAATTAATCCATAGAGTAGAGACACGTCAGAAGGGTTTCTGCCTCTTGGGGTTTGAGGGTAGGGACTGACCTGGCAGTGACAGCAGGAAACTTTCTAGCGTGATGGTAAGTAAGTTCTCTATCTGGGCCGAAGTTTGGGTTGCAGAGTACGAATTTGTCAAAACTCGGTGTATTTGGCTTGTAAATGTTGCATAACAAATCAGCACCAACTTAGAGGCTTAAAAACACATTATGACCTTGTAGCTTTGGTTAGCTGGAAGTCCACACACAAGTTCACCAGGTACTGTCCTCAGGGCCTCACAAAGGGGCAGTGGACGGACCCTGTTCTCATGCGAAGGCTGCCTGGGGAAGCATCTGTTCCTATGCTCCTCCGAGCCGTTGTGGGAATTTCACGTCCTGGCAGCGCTTAGACTGAGGTTAGCTTTAGCTGGCTACCGCCTGGAGCCCCTGCACAGCTCCCGGGCTGCCCTGGGTCCCTTTCCACGTGGGTCTCTGCAACATGGCCCCTTATTTCATGAAGCGCACGGGAAGGGGCTCTGGTCTCGTCTGCTAGCAAGAGGGAGCTGTGGGGAGTCCGTGCGTCTACACCTTCCAGAGGTCTTCTGGTTTGACTGGGTGCATCTATGATTCAGACCCTCTCAAAGCCTCTTTGATGGAAGAATCTGGCCTTGATTGTTAGCACATGGTGGTACTGTCACACCCCTGGATTTCTCGATACACCACGCTGTCTGAATGTGAGCCCGTTGTCATCTGCAGAGGCTTAGAATTCTCAAAAGCACGCAGTCCTGCTTCCTGTCTGTTTGACGATTTGCCCATCAATTCTCTTGCCACCCACATTTTCCTGTAAGCAGCCAGAAAGAAACAGGGGATGCCTGCAGTGCTTTGCTTGGTATTCCTTAGCTATATAACCGAGTCCATGGTGTACAAGTCCTGTTTCCCATACCTCAGGAAGCAGTGTCGCTTAACTTCCTGCTACTGCCCGGCAAGGACTCCCGGCCTCCAGGGCGAGGTCCAAATGGACTTTTCTCTCTTCCTTCTGAGCCTCAGCAACAGCTCGCTTAACATTGAGGTTTCTATTATTAAACAGTCTTTTCGGGATGATGTAGGTTTTCTCTATCATGCTTCTCTGGCCACTAGTGAGCTCCAAAACCACTCCACATTTTTAGGTATGTGTTACAACAGCACCCCGTTTCTAGGTACCAATACTTAGTTTTATGTTGCTGCATAACAGGTCCCCACAAACTTAGCAATTTAAAACAACAAACAGGGCTGGGTGGCTCAGCTACTTCAGTGTCCAACTCTTGGTCTCGGCTCAGGTCATGATCTCACAGTTCATGGGTTCAAACCCTCATCAGACTCCACACTAACAGTGCAGAGCTTGCTTGGGATTCTCTCTCCCTCTCTCTCTCTCTCTCTCTCTCTCTCTCCCCCCTCCCTGGCTCATGCTCACTCTCTTTCTCTCAAAATAAATCAATAAATAAACTCAAAAAAAAAAAAAACAACAACACACATTCGTTATTCATAACTTCGGTAGGTTAGAAGCTTGGGCATGACTCGCTGGGTCCTCTGTTCAGGGTCCTACAAGACCATGTTCTCATCTGAAGGCTCAGCTGTGGAAGAATCTACTTCTAAGTTTGCTCTCACCATTTGGCTGAGGGCCAAGCTGTTTGTTTGCTCTTGTTAGAGACGACCCTCAGGCCCTAGATGCTGCCTGCAGCTCCTTGTGATGTGAGTGCCTCCAATATGTGTTCCTACTTCATCAAGCCCACAAGAAGTCTAGCACCAGTCTGCCAGCATGATGGACTCTTAAACAATACAACATAATCACAGGAGTGACATCTTACCATCTTGGCTGTATGCTACTGGTTATAAGCAAGTTTCCGAGGGATTATGCAGGGTATGACTGCTAGGTGAGTTCCATTGGGGGTCACATTAGTGTATACCCAACACACTCAGGGAGTAAACACTCAAGATTTGAGCACTTTACATCAAAATGAAACATAGAATGAACTCTAGATATGCATGCTGAATTCTTGAAAAACAGCAATAAAATAAGATGGATTGATGAAGGGATGGATAGATGGATAAATGGATATATGATAAACCAAGTATAGCAAAATGTCGATGTCAAAATCTAGTGTGGGTATATGAGTATTCACTGAAACTTTTTACTATACTTTTGAAATTTTTCTTAATAAAATAGTAGAAAAGTAAATGTACACCTATTAAAAAGAGCACAGACACGGCAATCATCACGTAACAAGAACAAATCTTTTCTATTTCTTTATACTTTTTGGCACTTTCTCACTTTACTGAAATAAGTATGAATTTTGTACAATTAGGAGTTGAGAAATTTTGTTTCATTGATAGAGGAGTTAATATATGAAGCCAAAGTGTTCTCCAGCCCAGTATTGGTCTCCAAGAGCATCACTGCCTTCCCAGGCATCATTCTCTGAGAGATCAGGACATGATCTCAAACATTCTTGCCCTTCCCTAATACCCAGCTATGGATGGATTGTTCGCAAACTCCCCAAAGCCCTCTGAAATCTCCCATTTTTAGGATGCATCATCTTGGGTACAAAAGTTGCATTGCAAGACCCCACAGGTGAGGTAGAGCCATTCGTCTTTTTACACAGCCTAAAATGATCTCAGTTCTTCTCTCTGATTCTAATAGTTCTGAATTTGGTAAAGAAATCTAAGTCTGGCTAATCTTAGTGATTCATATTTATCATAAAAACAACTGAGTAAATCTGGAGTGCTTAGGACCCAGAAGCCACATACCTAGGAGCACCTATTAGCATGATGCTGTTGTAGGTAAATTAATTAGTCTGCATTATTTAAAACATGTCATATCCATAGCCAATAAAAACAACAGATGTTTGGGGAATGAAGTAATTGGTGCATACAGGCCTGGTAGACATTACCTTTTTCATTTTCCGTTTTTACAAGAGGAAATGGTTCTGTCCAGCCAAGCACATTATTGAGGCACTCACTTTTAATAAGTGGGTCCTGACACATGGAAGAAAGTTCTAAGGCTACTTACTGGCTGTTAGTGGATTATCTATGCTCCCTGCAAAATCATTTGATCTATAAGCATTAGTCATTTCCTCTGTGTTAAGTCTGTGCTAGAGGCAAGGATATAGAAAAAGTGAGGGAGTGAATACACGAAGTCATTAGCAAATAATACAGTACATACATAATATGGTAGAATAACTAACAATTAAATTCAGCATTTGTTAAGCTAGACAGGGGAAGCACAAAAGTAAGATATTACTCGTGCCTTAAAGAGCTTATGGTGCTAAGCAGCACAGAGCTGAGACAGAGGTCCTCAATAGCCATCTGTTACACTAAAACAGACCAGAGAAGTCAATGAATTTACAGAGATGGTAAAAATTCACGGGCAACAAAGCTAAGACCTTTTAATGATGGGTTGGCTTTGCACCGGCATGAGGAAAACAAAGGCATAGC
Organism: Crocuta crocuta; assembly: GCF_008692635.1. Classification (NCBI taxonomy): domain Eukaryota; kingdom Metazoa; phylum Chordata; class Mammalia; order Carnivora; family Hyaenidae; genus Crocuta; species Crocuta crocuta. Next base: position 1,548,465 of record NW_027532747.1, on the reverse strand, counting down.
CTTAAATGTCATCTTTAATTTGGGGGTAAACCAAGACCAATGACAACAATATTTTTTGATAACAATATTCTGACTGCTCCCAAGATAGAGAACAAACTCAACCAATAGCATGGAGTCTTAGAGGGAACGTATCTCCTAGGATACAGCAAATATATGGAGGATAAAGGACAAATAGAAGTCCCTATCAAAACAACACCAGCGTTCTTCACAGAGCTAGAACAAACAACCCCAAAATTTGTGTGGAACCAGAAAAGACCCCGAATAGCCAAAGCAATCCTGAAAAAGAAAACCAAGCTGGAGGCATGACACTTCCATACCTCAGGCTGTACTACAAAGCTGTAATCGTCAAGAACGTATGGTACTGTCACAAAAACAGACACATAGATCAATGGAACAGAATAGAGAACCCAGAAATGGACCCACAAGATGTATGGCCAACTAATCTTTGACAAAGCAGGAAATAATATCCAATAGAAAAAAGACAGTCTCTTCATCAAATGGTGCTGGGAAAACTGGACAGTGACATGCAGAAGAACAAACCTGGACCACTTTCTTACACCACACACAAAAATAAACTCAAAATGGATGGAAGACACTAAACATAAGACAGGAAGCCATCAAAATCATGGAGAAAGCAGGCAACAACCTCTTTGACTTCAGCCGCAGCAACTTCTTACTTGACACATCTTCATGGGGTAAGGGGAACAAAACCAAAAATGAACTCTTGGGCCCTCATCAAAATAAAAGTCTGCACAGTGAAGGAAACAATCAGCAAAACTAAAAGGCAACCAACAGAATGGGAGAAGATACTTATAAATGACATATCAAATAAAGGGTTACTATCCAAAATCTATAAAGAACTTATCAAACTCAACACCCCAAAAGCAAATCATCCAGTGATGAAATAAGCGAAAGTCATGAATAGACGCTTTTTCAAAGAAGACATCCAGATGGCTAACAGACACATGAAAAAATGTTCACCATCACTCATCATCAGGGAAATACAAATCAAAACCACATTGAGATACCACATCAAACCAGTCAGAGTGACTAAAATTAACAACTCAGGCAACAACAGATGTTGGTGAGGATACAGAGAAAGAGAAACCCTTTTGCACTGCCGGTGGAAATGTGAACTGGTGCAGCCACTCTGGAAAAGAGTATGGAGGTTCCTCAAAAAATGAAAAATAGAACTACCCTATGGCCTAGCAAATGCACTTATGGATTTACCCAAGGGATGCAAAAATGCTGATTCGAAGGGGCACATGCACCCCACTGTTTACAGCAGCATTATCAACAATAGCCAAAGTATGGAAAGAGCCCAGAAGAGCCCAAATGTCCATTGATTGATGAATGGATAAAGAAGATGTAGTGTACACACACACACACACACACACACACACACACACACTGGAATATTACTCAGCAATCAAAAAAGAATGATATTTGGCCATTTGCAACAATGTAGATGGAACTAGAGTATACTATGCTAAGCAAAATAAGTCAGAGAAAGACAAATACATGATTTCAGTCACATGCGGAATTTAAGATACAAAACAAATGAACATAAGAGAAAGGATGCAAAAATAACATAAAATCAGAGACAGAGACAAATCATAAGAGACTCTCAAATACAGAGAACCAACTGATGATTGCTGGCAGGGTGTTGGGTGGGGGGGGAGCACTAAAGGAGTGAATGGGGCATTGAGGAGGGCGCTTGTTGGGATGAGTGCTGGGGTGTTGTATGTAAGCGATGAATCACTAAATTCTATCCTAAAATTATTATTACGCTACATATTAACTAACATGCGTTTCAATTAAATGAATAAAATTTTTAAAACAACAAATAAATAAGTAAACCATCAGCAATGGTTTCTATACTCGCAATGGGTGTTCTCGGTGAAAGTTGTAGGGGCATTGTGAAAAATCGGGGGGAACAATTTTGCTGACAAATCTCGCAAACAATTTTGTTTGGGAGATGCTAGCTGGATGTTGACAACCCTACTGACATAAAAAGGAAACACAGAAACCTGCATACATTTAAAGTGTACAAGTTGATAAGTTCGTATGTATATAAACCATTGAAGGCACTACCACAATCAAGATAATACAGGGATGCCTCACCCCCACTCATCCCTGCAAGTCTCCTGTGTTCCTTTGTTCTCCGCTCAGCCCTTCCTCTCCCCACTGTCCTTAAGCAAACCACCAATCTGCTTTCTATTTTCTAGAGCTTCACGTAAATGAGCTAATATGTTCGTACTCTACCTGCCTGGCTTCGTTCACTCAGTATAATGAATCTGAAACTCATCCATATTGTAGCACATGTTAATAATTTATTTTTATTTATGATTACTTATTTATTCCATTGCATAGATATAGGACGGTTGATCCGTTCACCTATGGATGACATTTGGTTGTTTCTAGCTATTGGGGATTACAAATAAAGTTGCTAGGGACATTTGTGTACGAATCTTTGTATACACATACGTCCACACATCTGTTATTGGTTTGGGGTGGAATAAAATGGCCATCAAACTGTCCTTTCCAAAACAGTTTCTCATTATACCATTCCCCTTGCAGAGGATGAGAGTTTCAAACGCCTCGTATTCTTGCCAGCACTTGCTATAATCAGTCTTTTTCATTTTACCTATTTTATCTATTTTAATGGGTGTGCAGAGGTAGTTTATGATGTTTTTAATTTACAATACTCTAATGACTAGTGATGATGTTCAGCGTCTTTCAATGCCCATATTTGCCATCCACGTATCTTCTTTCATCAAGTGTCTTTTCGAAGTGTTTGCCTAATTTTTATTAGACTATTTTCTTATCACTGAGCCTTTAAAATTCTTTGTATAATCTGTACACATCTTTTATCAGACACACATGATTTGCAAATATATTCTCCAGTCTTCTCATTCCCCTGACAATGTCCTCTTGCAGTTTTTAACTTTGAGGAAGTCCCATTTATCAATCTGTTCTTTTACGGATCATGCTTTTGTGGTCGTATTGAAGAAACCCTCGTCCAATCCAGTCTTGAAAGAGTTTTCTTCTATTTTTCTCCTACAAGTTCTACAACTTTAGTTTTATGGCGAGGACTGGGATCCACTTGGATTAATGTTTTGTCCATGCTTATATCAAAGTCGCAGCACGAACTGTTGGAAAGATTACCTTTTCTCCGTCGACTTGCCTTTGAACCTCTGTGGAGCTGTCCACATACGTGAAGGCTTATTTCTAAACTTTATCCTGTTCCACTGATGTATTTGTATTTAAGCCAATACATCACTGCCTTGATTACTGCTATTTGATGATGTCTTAAAATTGAAAAATGTTAATCTTCATTTTCAAAGTTGTTTGGGCTATTCTAGGCCCTTTACATTTCCATAGGAATCTTAGAATCCATTTGTCAAACAAGAGCCTTCAGAGACTTTTGACTGGGATCGCCTTAAAGCCATACAGCAAACAGGAGAATTCACGTGTGAAGAGTAGGCTCTTCTGACCCAGGGACAGAGTACCTCTCTCCATCTGTTTAGATCGCCCTGATTTCTCTCAGCAATTTTTGTAGGTTCCTATGTTCATAACCCACACATTGTTTGTTAAATTTACCCTCAACGTATTTTGTATTTTTGATGGTGTTATAAAAGATATAAACTCTGATTTATGGTTTTTCAGGATTAATATATAGAATACAATGACTATTTCTTCATTGATTTTGTATCCTGTGACTATGATAAACGAACTTCTTACTTCTGGCAGCGTTTTTCTACAAAAAAACGCTCCATCAGATTATTATTCCATCAGATTATTATTATAGACAACCCATCATTTGCAAATAAGGTCAGTTTTACCTCTTCTTTTCCAAACTAGTTGCTTTTTATATCTTCTTCTTTCCTGATCGCTCTGGCTAGAACTCCCGGTACAAGAACCTAAGTGGTGAGGGACATCCTCGTCCTGGCCTGGTCTTTGAGGAAGAGTAGCCTTGGATGTTAGCTGAAGGCGTCTTGCCAATGCGCTGTTGGACATTGCGAAAATCCGTTCAATTCCTGGTTTGCCAATACTATTTATTAGGAATGACTATTGGATTTTGCTCAATCCTTCTTGAAGGTAGAAGAAGAGGCCCTCTGTTGGAATGACTTAGTGGTTCTCCTTTCTGTTTCTGTTCAATACAATGCATTGCGTTGATTCATTTTCTAATATTAAATCAAACTTGCATTCATGAGATACACCACACATGGCTACGATGTATAACCCTTTCTATATGTTGTTTGAACAATTTGCCTAAATCTTGTTTATAATTTTTGTATGGTCATAAAGGATGTTGGTCTAGAATGCTTTTTTATAATGTCTTTGTCTTTATTTTAAATATATTTTTTTTTATTTCTAGGAGAGAGAGAGACAGCATGAGCAGGGGAGGGTCAGAGAGAGAGGGAGACACAGACTCTGAAACAGGCTCCAGGCTCCGAGCTGGCAGTCAGCACAGAGCCCGACGCAGGGCCCGAACCCACGAACCGCAAGATCATGACCTAAGCGAAAGTCGGAAGCTTAACCGACTAAGCCACCCAGGCGCCCCTTTGTCTTTATTTTAAACAAATTTTAAATTGTTTAAAAAATGTTTTTAAACTCTGTACAGAATTGGTATTATTTCCTCTTTAAATGTCTGGTAGAATTGACCAGTAAAGTCATTTAAGCTGGACATTTTCTTTGGGAAACGATATTTCACCAGAAACTCAATTTTTATAATAGATATAGGGTTATTTAGGCTATTTTTTTTTATTTTAATGTTTATTTATTTATTTTGAGAGAGACAGAGAAAGCATGCATGAGTGGGGGAGGGGCAGAGAGAGAGAGGGAGAAAGAGAATCCCAAGCAGGCTCCATGCTGTCAGCGCAGAGCCTGACATGGGGCTCTATTTCACGAACTCTGAGATCATGACCTGAGCTGAAATCAAGAGTCAGATGCCTAACTGACTGAGCCAGCCAGGTGCCCCTAGGCTATTTAATTTTTAACGAGTGAGCATTGGTGTCTTTCAAAGTATTTGTTCATCAAGTGACAAATTTATTGGCATAAAGTTTTCCTATTATCTCCTCATTATATTGTAAACAACTGTGTAATTTATAGTGATGTCACCTCACTCGTTTCTGATACCCATTATTTGTAGCTCCTCTCTCTCTGCCTCATCAGTGAATACGGGTTTTTCAGTATTATTAACCTACTTTAAAGCTTTTGGGAAATCACTTTTTTGAGAAACAGTGATTTTCTCTATTGTCTTTTTTAAATGGATTTCTACTCTGATCTTTGCTTTTTGCTTTCTTCTACTTACTTTGGATTTACTTTGCCCTTCTTTCTCATGCTTCTGAGGTCAATTTGAGGCCAGTCTTCTCCTCTAACATAGGAGTTTCATGCAGCTCGGTCCCTGGAGTTCTCCATCAAGACGCTCCCACAAGTTCTGATGGGTAGTGTTTTAGTTTTAGTTCCGTTCACAACACTTTCTAAGCTCTCTTCTGATTTCTTCTTTGACCCATGGGTTATTTATAGGTGTGTTATTTCGTCCCCAAGTACTTGAGGATTGTTCAGATATCCTTCCATTGTTGATTTCTAATATGATTCCACCATGGTCAGATTCCACTCTTCATATAATTGGAAACCTCTTTACTTTATCCAGACTTGTTTTATGGCTCAGAACATAATCTATTTTGGTCAATAGGTCATGTCCAATTCAAAGAATGTGCATTATATTGCTGGATGGAATGTTCCACAAATGTCAATTAGGTCAAGTCATTCAGGTCTTGTCAATTATGAAGACAGGGTATCGAAACCCCTGTCCATAATGGTGGATTTTTCCATTTCTCCTTGCAGAGTCTATCAGAATTTGCTTTATTTGTTTTGAAGTTCTTTTATTAGGTGCATAAATTGTTAAGATATCCTCTTCCTGAATTGACTTCAATATTACTACAAAATGACCTTCTTTATCCCTGTCGGTAGACTTTACTCAGATATCTTCTTTGTCTGATATTAACACAGCCACTCCAATTTTCTTTTGATTATTATTATCACAGTAAATCTTTTCCCATCTCTTTGTGTCTTCATAGTTAAGGTGCATTTTCTTTTGCTTTATTTTTTGTAGGCAGCATATAGTTGAGTATTGCTTTTTTTAATATTCTAACAATCTCTAACTTTTAATTGGGGTATTTTATATTTACATTGGATGTGATTACTGGTATGGTTAGGTTTAAATCTATAAACTCATTATTTGTTTCCTATTCATTCCATCTGTTCTTTTTTTCTCTCTCTCTTCTTTTGAATTGATTGTATACTTTTTTTCATAATTCTTTTTTTTTTTTTTTTTTTTGGTTAGCTTATGAGCAATATGTCTTTGTTTTGCTATTTCAGCGGTGGCTTTGGGATTTATAGCACACATTTCTAACTTCTCACTGTTTACCTTCAACAGATATTATATCACTTTGCATCCAGAATCGGAGCCTTAAAATGGTATACTGCCACTGACCTTTATGCTGTTGTAGTCATGTGTATTACTTTTGCATTTGTTATAAACTTCACGCTACAGTCTTATTTTTTTAAATAGTCAACTATCTTCCAAAGAGATCAAAATAATAAAAAAAAATCTTATATCTTAAATATTTGCCCATGTGGTTCTCATACCCAGTACCACTCATTCCTGTATGTAATCCATGTTTCTAGATGGTATCAATATCCTTCTGCCTGAAGGACTTCCTATAACCTTTCATACGGTGTAGGCTATTGGCAATGAATTTTTTCAGCTTTTGATTGTGTTTATATTTGTCTGTGTCTAGACTATCACTTCATTTTATATATAAACACAAAGGGGGATTGAGGGTATGGCTTTCATACAAAATTAATTCCCTAGGAATCTGATGGCTGTGTCAATAGGGGTGAAATACTATTTTTTGTGTTCCTGAACTCAGCCAAGAACTGATCCCCATTTCCGAAAGCCCCATCACTGAAGGCAACACCACTTGCAGTGTCTGACTCCCGTCTGCGCAGCGGTGCAGTTGAAGGAGATGGGTTCACAAGACTCCTGGTACCTTCTACTGCTTCACTATGACTTCTGTGCACTTGCGTTCTGGCGCTCACAGGCTTTTCATCATAAATTACTTTCCTACGATTTCCTGTTGGGTCACAATTAAGGTATTACATTTTTCTTTTTGATCATATGTGTGGTCATTTACGTAGCCTATGACTTTCAAAGAAAGCAAGGGGTCAATATCACTCTTCTGTTGGCGGGTAACAAACTACCCCAAACCTGGTGGTTGAAAACGATAATCATTTCTTTGCCCACGGCTCTGCGGGCTGGCAATCTGGGCAAGGCTCGGCCACAGCACGCTGGCTGAGTGCCCTCTGCCTTCGGGGTGAGTCTGCTGATTAATCCTACGCTGGCTGGTCCCAGAGAGCCACGGGTCTGGTGGGTGGCTGGGACCATGAGCCACGGCAGCTCAGTTCTCCTTCACGTGGCCTCTCCAGCCTTGGCTTCTCCTCACGTGGGTTCAGGCTTCCTCACGTGGAGTGATTTGTTTCCAAGAGGGAGAAGGTAGAAGCTGCAAAGCCCTTTGGGACCTCGGCTCTGAAACTCCGTATCACCTCTACTGAGCTTTACTGGTTACAGTTAATCACAGAGCTAGCCTGGACTCAAGGAGGAGGAGACACAGACACTGCTTCTTATGAGAGGAGCAGCGGAGGGAGTCCCACAGAACCCATGTTTTGTCACTAATCACAGAGCCTCACAAATACACTAGCAAAAGGGACATCGGGTCAGACGGGATTGAGAACCACTGCTGGAAACAAGGTTTTCTCCGTGTCACCCATCACCTCTCTCAAGGAGGGCCCTTCCTTTCTCAATTTCTCCTGCAAACTAATCAGGAAAAACCCTCTGTTTACTCAAAAGAGCTTCCCCTGCACAGACTCTTGGCGATGGTCTATTCTCCAGCCTGCTAAGTGACAGGACCGTGTCTGCCTGCGATGGTTAATTAACCGTCTTTACGAGGGACTCCTTATACCATCCAACAGAAATAAAGTAAAACAAGGGTTCTGTAATTACCCTTTCCTTGCCTTCTTTGTTTTTCTAGAAAGAGATGACCCCAAACACTGATAACCTGTAGTCAATTTTCTTTCTTTCTTTCTTATTTTGTTTTAGGTTTTCTTTTTTGAAAAGTTTATTTATTTTGAGAGAAAAAGAGTGCACGCGTAAGTGGGGGAGGGAACAGAGAGAGAAGGAGGGAGGATCCGAAGCAGGCTCAGCACTGTCAGTGCGCAGCCCGACGCGGGGCTCGAACTCACAAACCGGGAGATCATGACCTGAGCCAAAGTCAGACGCTTAACCGACTGAGCCACCCCTATGCCCTGTAGTGAATCTTCATGTAAGGGGGTCTTCATTATTGGATGGCTGAAAATTAATTAGATTAATTAGGTAAAGGACACACTTCTGCTGCCCTGGGTACTACACAGACTTAACCCTGACATCCAGCTGACAGTGTCCCCGCATTAGATATGGCAAGACACCAGGATCCCAGGCACCAAAGAGTCTCGTCAATGAACACAGAATGTGACCCAAGGGATGGGACCAACTGGCTCGGCCTGGGAAACTTGGGGATGGCGTGTGCTGCGCTCAGCACCACAGAGCTCCCACATGCTCCGCAAGGACAGGCTGGCCGGACCCAGGTTTTCCAAGGCTGGCCTTGCTTTTTCTTTTTCTTTTTTTCTTAAATAGTTTATTGTCAAGTTGGTTTCCATGTAACACCCAGTGCTCATCCCCACAAGTGCCCTCCTCCGTGCCCATCTCCCCCCTTCCCCTCCCCCCACCCCATCTGCCCTCAGTTTGTTCTCGGCATTCAAGAGTCTCCCATGGTTTGCCTCCCTCCCTCTCCCCACCATTTCTCCCCTTCTTCTCCCCCACGGTCCTCCATTAAGTTCCTCCTAATCCTCCTATACGTGCAAACATATGGTATCTGTCCTTCTCTGCCTGACTTATGTCGCTCAGCATAACACCCTCTAGTTCTATCCATGTTGCTACACGTGGCCTTGCTTTTTCTATTACACTCTCTGTATAATCACAGGTTATGTCACACACAGCGAGAGACTGGATACAAATCCGAGTGAAAACCAGCAGACATTTATGCTCAGAGGGCACAGAGTCTCAAGGGTTCTCATCATGGGGGGTGGGGGGCAGCGCGCAGAGAATCAAGGTGTTTTCATTCAGGAGAATTCCTCTGCAGCCACTCCAAACGTGAAAAGCCATTTCTGTTCACACTCCCTTTTCAGTAGAAACCTGCCCCAGAATGCCCCCACCTCCCCACAGGTCCTAGGGACACCGGATGACTTCAAACACACGGAGCCCGCAAATATTTAACAAAGGCAAGTTCATGAGCCATGGTAACCTCGATGTTCTGACACAACCTGCTGGTTGTGTGCCAACCAGCCAGGGGCCCGGGGACGGCCCTACTCTATGCCACCGGGAGGCACCAAGTTACAGCCACGTTTGGCTGCACTATTCCAAGAAATAAGCCTGAAATCCCATCACACAATGGAAAACAAATATGCCAGACAACACATAAAAGGTAACGTGAGTTTGGCGCCGTGTCACGTACGACCTCCTGAAAGCTGAAATGCTGGCAGCATTTAACTATTTAAGAAGTAGGGAGCACTCCCACCCCAATAACATACTCCAAATCCTTGGATCTTCCACTGGAATTAATTGAGGGATAGATGAGGCCTCATCTCAACCTCGAGGGAGCTCGGACCTTTGTTATGAAGTCTGAGCTCCCTGCAGTGGACACTGCTGTTGACCCGCTGAGATCATCCATCGCCAGGTGTATCCATCCACCAGCTGTGAGTGTGCAGTGCTCCAGGCTGCTCCCTTCTCTCCCGTCCTCTGTCCACCACACAGGAGCCACACCCCTGACAGGTGACACCCCTCCCCAGAGGTGGTCCAAAGATGGGCCAACTCTGGGATTCAAGCGACTCCTGCCCTTGCCTCCAGGGCAGACCCCCTCATGCCCACCTACACCAGGTGCTCCCCGAGGTGTTCCGTAGAATCCTGCAGCTGCCCTGTGCTCTTGGCTTCTCCTGGAGCCACAAAAAACCTATTATTCCACTTGGTCACGACTTCCGTGACAGGGGCACTCCAGTCTTCAAGGTCTGCTGAATATCCCCTATAGCCAGGACTTTCCAATTTCTTGACAATGACCCAAAATAAGAAATTAATACGCCATACACTGTAATCTGGTATACACGTGTGTGTGCGCACGCGCACATCTCAGACATACGTTTCGTGATATAATATTGACCTTTACTACTACTGTTGCCTATTGTTTTCTATTTCATTTTTTAAAGGTTGGTCACAACTCCCTAAGTTAATTTCATGAATCCACTAAAGTGTGTGACACACAGTTAGAAATACACTGCCTGCAATACTTAGCAAAGTGACTCACATGTAAGAAGTGCTCCATAAATATTTTATGAATGATTAAGCGATTGGCTGGTTATGAGAATATCCAACTAATAGTCTGGAAAGGCCTTGACCTTTGGCTCTGGGTCTCTGGATCTTTCCAGTTTGTTAGGCTTGCTGGCAAGCTACATGACTTACCTTCCCAGATGGTGAGGCCCTGTCAAGGAGGCCCCAGGTGGGCGGGGGTCAACCCGACGGGGCCTTTGTGGGTGTGTTGACCCAAGTGCTTAGGCTCCTAAACAAATCCTGTAATTTGAGAAATAGTTAAATGGTGACAAATTCAAGAAAGCCAGCAATGGCCAGAAATTAGCTCAAAGTATTACCTCCATAAAGCAGCTGTCCCCAAAAAGCTACAAATTAATAAAACAGGAATCAAGAACGAAAGCGGAAACATTAAAAAAAAAATCATAAAAATGTAAAGCAGCAAAGAGCATTTGCTTTGGTTACTGCAGGATGTCAGGAAGCCCAAGCTACAACCTGCAAAGCGCTCTTTCTCTCTGTCAGTGAAGAAGGTGCACACATTAGAAAAGGAAAGAAAGAAAGGACAGTGGGGAAAAGAGCTACTTGGTTATAAACTGGGCCAGTGCATAATCCCTCCCAAGTCCAAGGGCTCCTGGATCAGGGTGGGAATAGGAGACTGAGGTCCCATCAAACATGAAACAATAAGGTCAGTGTGGTTTTTTCCAACTGTGCTGGCTTTTCAAAGCTTCTTTAAAAAAAAAANGAGCAGAGAAGGGCAGCATGAGAACAGCCCAGCCGGCCACCCCACCAGCACCCAACTGCACCAGCAGGTCCTGCCCCGTCATCGACAAACCTAAGCGCTTCTGGGCTTTGCTTGTCTGTGACCCCATTACCCACAAAGATGTCATTTCCCATATTTCCAGCTCACGTTTCCAAAATGATGCAGCCTGGACCCTGACTTATTTGTAACTAACAGTTCGCCGCAAAGGAGTCTGTGAACTTGAACAGGAAACAATTAGATCTCTATGTTCTCTCCTCTCTATCAGACATTAGTACTCTCCCTTCTGCTATGAAGGGAGGCAGCAAGTCTCCACTGCATTAACAGTTCCTGGGGCCCTGTCTTCCGCAGAGATCACAAATGTGCTCTTAACCACATTCACATCATTGCAGGAATCTCAAAACACCACTTCTGCTCATCACTGCTTTGAAATGATGCTAGTTGTTACATTCACCACTAGATCTTACTTAAAATAAGAAGCACATACGTTACAGGGCACCTGGGTGACTCAGTCGGTTAAGCGCCCGACTTCGGCTCAGGTCATGATCTCACGGTTCGTGGGTTCAAGCCCCACGTCGGGCTCTGTGCTGACAGCTCAGAGCCTGGAGCCTGCTTCAGATTCTGTGTCTCCCTCTCCCTCTGCCCCTCCCCTGATGCTCTGTCCTCTCTCTCTCTCTTAAAATTGAACATAAAAAAATAATAAAGAAGAAGCACATATATTACTATATAGCACACTTGCCTTTTAATGTATTGTAACTTTACTTCCAAAGAATGGGTTTCTTTTGCAAGCCTCTATATTTTAATTCATTAGTGTGAGCTAGGTCTGTAGGCCTCACCAGACCACTGTCATTGACCAGCAGTCAGGCCCATGCCACAGACACGGACCTTTCTGAATGCCTCTCTATGTCAAACAAGTTTCCTTATTTCATTTTTTTTTTTAATTTTTTTAAGTGTTCATTTATTTTTGAAATAGAGAGAGACAGAGTGTGAGCAGGGGAGGGGCAGAGAGACAGAGAGAGGGAGACACAGAATCCGAAGCAGGCTCCAGGCTCTGAGCTGTCAGCACAGAGCCCGACATGGGGCTCGAACCCACGAACCGTGAGATCACAACCTGAGTGAAGTTAGACGTTCTACCGACGGAGCCACCCAGGCGCCCCTCCTTATTTCTTATTGCTTCTCATTTTCAACCACTCTCTTCTCTTAAATTTTTTATTTCTTTTAAGATGTTTATTTATTTATTTTTGAGAGAGACAGGGTGGGAGCAGGGGTGGGGCAGAGAGAGAGGGAGAGAGAAAGAATCCCAAGCAGGCTCTGCACTGTCCGCTCAGAAGCCGAGATGGGGCTTGATCCCATGAACACTGAGATCATGACCTGACCCAAAATCAAGAGTCAGATGCTTAAATGACTGAGCCATCCCAGCGCCTCCTTTTACTTTTTTTAAATTTACATATACTCAAATTACAAACAGAATCTAAGCTTATGCCAACAAGTGAAACAAGGTAAAAAAGATCCCACGAAAGCAGATAGGCACGCCTCCTCCACTCCCCTCACCTTCTACGCCCCGAAGAAACCCACCACCCCCTTCCTCTTACTTCTACAAACACACAAGGGTAGATTTCTTGCTTGCTTTATACCAAAATAGAATCATTCTACACACATTATTCCATAATTTATATTTGTCACTTGGCAATTGACTCTGCAACACAGACATTCCTACAAGTCTGTGACTACATATTTTTCTAGTTGCTTTACATGCACTCATGTAAAAGCGTATGTGAATGAACTCGCACCACGCACGTCATGGTGCTTCGGCACAGCCCTCCCGTCTCGTCTGCCTCCTAACCTCCTGACTTGTCTCACTTATCTGTCGCTACATAACGGGATAACTCAGACCCTAGCAGTGGAAAGCAACCATGCACATTCGCTGTCTCGGAGCTTCAGGAGGTCAGGAGTCCGGGAGCCCTCAGCTGGGCAGTTCTCGGTGGAGGGTCTCTTGTCAGATTGCCGTTGGGTGGGGTGACCATCATCTGAAGGCTCGACTGGGGCTGGGGGCTCTAAGAGCCCACATGGTTGGCAGGAGGGTGCTGGCCAGTCCGTCACTGCAGTGACCTTTCTAGAAGGCTGCTTGAGTGTCCTCACAACATGGCAGGTGACCTTTCTCCCAGCAAAAGTGGAGAGGATGGTGGAGGCTGCAGTGTCTTGTATGAGCTAGCCTTGAATGTCACCCATTGTCCTTGCTCTGCTTTCTCCTGGCTCCCAGGTCAGGCCTGCTCACTGTGAGTGGGCGCTGCACCAAGACATGAACGTTGCAGGCGAGGCTCGCCGGAGGCCTTCCTGGACGTTGGCCCTCGTCCACCGCCTCCTGCAGGAGCCACCTCCCCGCATCACTCCTGTTAATAACCTTCTATATTTTATTCCGTGCTTCTACAAACATGGGTGAATAGATACATGAAGTATCTATACAAGTTACTTACAGCAGGGCTGTTATTAACACTAAAAATTTATATTGACCATGTCTTTAATTTATAGGCAGTTAATAAAATTGAATGTAAGTAATTTTCAATATTTAAAAATAAAGAATCGGGAGCTCTGGCTCAAGGTCACGTGAGCAGGAAATGGAGCCACTGGTATTTAGATCCAGGACCTTTGGGTCGCAAAGCCCACACTGTTCCCAGGACGCTGACCCACGGTCATTGCACCGTCTCACTGCGTCCCCCTGTGTCTCCTCACAGGGACCTGTCACCAGTCTGACTGCTCGTCGAAGACCCACTTTCCAAGGCATCTTTTCCAAGCCCTGCTCTCTGCTCAGAGCCCTTTACGAAAACCTGATGCTACCTACCCAACCTCGCCAGTTCACTTAATTTGGGCCTTAGTCTGCCAGATTACTTCTTTTCCTAATTTTACAACAAAATGCCTGCTTTATGCTTTTATTCTTGTGAGGGCAAATATAGATAAAGCCTCCAGCGAAGGTATCTGCCGTCCACCGAGGAAGCAGGAGGCAAGACGCAGAAGCACTCGAGGTGGGTGGCTCTGCGTCTTCATTTCCACTGCCTCCCTGCATCCCCAGCTCTTCTAACCCCCATCACCATCAGCAAGTCCAAAGCGGGCCACCGCAGGTCAGGCTTTCAACAGAAAGGGGGTCCCGCTCCTTGCACCGGATGCTTTACAAACACATAGATGAGACAGGATGGGGGTGCAGCCTGTCCCTAGAACTGGACACACCCATCATATACGCTGCGGCGCGCCGTGACTCTGGAGGGGAAATGAGGCGCAATGTTTCCCAAACTGAGTGTGCCATGGAACCCTCCTCCTCCTCCCCCAGGAAGCAGCCTCTGGTCCCCGGAGCCGGGCATGGGAGCCGCTGAGGCGCAGTGATCTAAGTGTTGTCCTGACCTCAGCAATTTGAAACACGCAACCAGAAATGGCTGCATCCTTTGTTTTCTTCTCCTTAGGTCAGTAATGGGACCCGAGAGGTTTTTGGTCTTGCTGGAATTTCTTATTTATTTACATTAAGAAAGAAAAAAGGGAGAGTACAACCACCAACAAAGGTTTCACTCTCACTCTCTCTCTCTCTCACTCTCTTTTTTTTTTTTTTTTTGCGCCAATAGACTTCAGTCTCGGCTCTTACCTTGCTGGAGGGAGCGCTTAATTACTTACAGGTTTTTCGAGAACAGCCCTCAGTTCAACTGTACCGCTGTTTACACTGCAGCCCACATTACAGAATCCCACTGGCATGTGGCTCCTCCGCGTCCTTCTCTGCAAGGGAAGGCTGTGCCTTCAGCGATACACACAGGAAAGTTTAGGAAATACCAGCTGGCGAGCCCACAGATTGGGGGGTCGGTCCCTCCGCCCTGAAAACGAGGGTGCCCTTCACCCTGTCCCCACTCCTGAGAGACGTCAGTTAAGATTTCTCATTAGCCACTTAAACAAATTATCCCACTGATAGAGTAGTGTCTCCTCAGCCCGAGCCCCATCAAAGCCAGACCATTGCCTCAAAATGATGACCGTTCTTCCCTTGCCTGGATGGGCCTCAAAAATCAGCGTTTCTAAAGCACAGCAGAAATGACAGAGCCTCCCCCATGGTAAGAACACTTTTATGGATGACTAATCAGCAATAATGCTGCAAATGACCTGTCTGCAGAATCTTCCAGTGCCTTGAGATCTAAATTACTCTAATTTTTCTCCCCCCCAAAATTAGGTATAATATAATTTCAAGTAATGCAAGAGCAATTTCTCCCTTCATTGGATAGCAAGCTCAAGATGTTACAGGAAAAAGAAATAGCTTTCACCGCTGATATGAGAAATTTAAAAGAGAGACAAGCGCGAGCAAACAAAAGCTGTCACATCAAATACTGCGGGGAAAAAAAAATCCAGAAAAACTGCCAGAAATGCTCAAGTCTAAATAAAGTCATTTATTTGTTATTTTAACCCCTTCGCTGTCAGCTACTGGCGAAGCTAGTGAACTATGCATAGGTGGGTGCAGCCGGGCACAGCTCTCTGTGCCCCTCGAAATGGGGGTCCTGCCACAGGGTTTCCAAACAGACGACCACTGACACTGCCCCGCTCCTGACCCCTCTGTGGGTCTCACTTCAGAGAGGTCCATTGCGTCCAATTTCCACCACCTTAGGCAAAAAAACTAGACCTTGGGTTCCCAAAGGGCGGCAGCCTCACGCCGCCCATGTGCTTTGGTGGACAGTAGGTACGTGGTAGAATGCGGTGGAAATCGTTCCTTGATTTAGTGTCCTGGGTGGCTAACNGGAGGGAGTGAAGGGCAGCTGGGAAAATGGAGAAGACACAAACTTTTGGACAGACCTGAACACATCCTTTGCTCTTCCCGTGACCACATTCCCACGTCCCTTTCCTGTGTTGAGATGACGCAGTTTTATAAAAACTGAGTAAGATAAGGTCGGCGAAAGAACATGGCTGGTGACGGTCTCTAGAAACAGAGGCAAGTGTTGCCGGTAAAAATACAATGCCCGGGGACTGACTGTGCGCACTAGCGTGGACCCCGAGACAAGCAGGTCACGGCTCTGCCCTCGAGAATCTTCTCCCTTCGCCCCCCACTCACTCAGCCCAGGGCAGTAAGACTCGTGTTCCCAACAAAGGCTTCGGCAGTGGCCCCCAGGACTCCCGACTGAGAGAATTCCAGACTCTGCTCACACCCACGCACCTGGGTCTGCAAACTTTCTCCCAAGCACCCGTCTGCACCTCCCAGGTGGGTGGGACCCACCCTGAGCTGCTGTGCACTTGTGGCGCCCAGAGGGGGGCCCAGAAGGCATCTAGGTGCTCACCCCTCCCCGCGGCCAGCACCAGCTCCTCAGCCGGGCACACGGAGCCCCCCACGGTCACGGGGTCCCCCCACCTCCGCGGCCTCGCACCCTCGATCACCCCCCACTCCAACACGCTCATTCATCTCTTCTCAGGATGCTTCCTCCAGCCCTGAGCTTGAGCCCCTGCCCACCCTGGGGCTCGCTGCCTCCTGTCCCAGAGCGCCCACCCGACCTGCACCCCCTTTCCTCCTCTCTGACACCGTGCCCCGTACTCGACTGCCCTGCTCGTGACTCATACACTCTGCTTAGGAACCGCCAGGGCCTTGTGCAGGTGGGAGGCAGGTTAGGCCCTTGGACTGGGACTGAGAGACGCATAACGCACAGAACAAACCGACACCCTGGGATTTTTCATAGGTCATGCTGGCTCTCTTTGGAAACAAGTCACAAACGGGGACATGCAGGGTCGACTCCCACCCTGCCTGGGCTCCTGGGGCCGAGTCTCCACATCCCCCCATGCCCATCCCCTCCAGCTGCACCTCTGTTTCAGGACCATCTCGGTCGCTCCTCAGCTCGCGCAGCTTTGCTGTGAGGGGGAGAGAAGGTGCCTCCGTGGTCCCCGCACCTTGTGGGGGCCACCCGTGTCTCCCCAGCGTCGCGGCTGATGGGCTCCTCCAGGCCGCTCGCAGAGACCTCCTCCCGGGTGAGGATCCTAGGTACATAAGGGACACGCCACCATGTGTTCTCAGCCCAGACATTTTGCCGTGGGTTTCTGCGTGGGAGGGTTAAAGATGCACACAGTCCGCAAGTCTAGAATTTGTGGTTTGTGTTATCTTACAACTTCATATTTGGAAGAGGGAATTTAATTTCTTATGAGCTGTGAATAATTATGTAATTCTGCCACCTTCTTAAAACTAAGATATTTCCAACGGACTCCTGGAGTCTAGGGCTGACATCCTTAAGGGGACTTTGCTTTTTCTCTTCCTTTTTTTTTTCCTTTGAGTTTTCAGCCAAGTACCCAACAAATTCTTGAGCTGTTACAACAGTCCATGATGGAGAGCTGTCTTGTGTAAAAAAGCGAAGGAAAATCCTTCTTCCCTCTCAGAATGAACTCTCAACAATTACTCCTGAAATACGGATGCTGCTTGCACGCGCCGACGAGCCCACTTTCCAGTTCGTTTTCAGTCTCCCTTCAACCCCCATCGCAGTCTCTACCGCTACCAGATTTCTCCACCATTCTTTCTCACTCTTGTTTATTCCTCCCCAGGGCTCCCTTATTCTTCTCCAGTTGTTTGAGAACTAGGGGAAGGTTCGAGAAGACAACACCATCAAATGCCACAATGAAGTTCTCAATGGTGTATTTTTTTTCCAACATTTATTTATTTTTGAGACAGAGACAGAGCACGAGCAGGGGAGGGGCAGAGAGAGAGAGAGAGGGAGACACAGAATCTGAAACAGGCTCCAGGCTCTGAGCTGTCAGCATAGAGCCCGACGCGGGGCTCGAACCCACGAACTGTGAGATCATGACCTGAGCCAAAGTCGGATGCCCAACCAACTGAGCCACCCAGGCGCCCCTCAATGGTGTATTTTAAATTATTGCCCCAAACCCACTTCATCAAATGCCTTCCACTTTAGAGTTACCCCCGCCAACCATTAAGTCACGGGGTCATCAATATTTCTGAGCTTCTACGACATCCCCGACCTTGTTCGGGGCATAGGAATGCTGAGCAAGCAGGCAGATGAAATCACAGGTCCACAAGTGACCATAGGAAGTTGATACTGGAATATCACCCACGGTTGACTTCACAACATGCACAGTGTCATTTCATTAAATACAGGCCAGAGATTGTCAGGAGTTAGGATGCCCTTATCATTTTTTCCAGGGCATAAGTTTGGGTGGGTTTTTTTTTTCTCATATGTATTTCATATTCCTAGCTGGAGGAATATCAAAAGAATCTGAATATCACCATCTGGAAGTTATGCCATGGGCCCCAGCGGCCAGGATTAGAGCTGGGTTTCTCTTCTTCCTCTAACTGTGTGTTTCTTCTGCTTTAAAACAAGCACAGACACATTTGGTCCCTTAATGAGATGGACCCAGACTCTAAACGTCACCGAGCCTTCCCGCTCCATCCTCACAGGCTCCCGGGATTCTCTGCTGCAGAGGCATGGGGGGTGGGGTCCCTTCAAGGACATGTGACCATCCGTGACTCACTCACCCAATAAATCAAACGTGCTGAGATACACAGATGTCGGAAATGGTACCCGGCTACTCAGCGAGCAGTCTGCTCTGTTGGTCTGCCTGGGTCCCGGGTTGTGCAATGGAGCCCTTGAGAGCCGTTCCAGTTTCGAAAGCACGCAGTCACCAATCAGTGTTTGATTAAGCGTCCCTCCCCTGCACCAGTCTTCCCCTAGTTGATATTTAACGGTCACTTTTGAAACTACTGGTATTCTTAAGGATCGGAGACTGTTCTTTGAAAACATTTGCTTTTTATACCTCCACGGTATCCCGTTTACATTTGTAAGTCTCTTCGGGTCCATCGGGAATGCTTCTGTCCCCTCCTCCTGTGGTCTCTCTCCTGCCAGACCAGCTCCTGAAAGGAGACACCAGCTCCTGAGGGACGCTCGACACGCAGAATGATTTTGTAAATTAAAATTATGTGTTTAGGAGGCACATCTAGAAAAGTGTTGCTATGGTCCATGTCAGAGAGACTATGACCTGTGCTCTCCTCTAGAAATTTTACACTTTCGGGTCTCACATTTAGGTCTTTAATCCATTTAGAGTTGATTTTGTGTACGGTGTAAGAAAGTGGTCCAGTTTCATTCTTTCGCATGTAGCTCAGTTTCCCCAAGACCGTTTATTGGAGAGCCTGGCTTTTCCCTCCAGGTATTTCGCCTCCTTGGTCAAAGATCACAGCCACTGCAGGAAACAGTATGGCGCTTCCTCAAAAAATTAAAAATAGAAATACTATGTAATCCGGGGCGCCTGGGTGGCTTTGTAGGTGAAGTGTCGGACTCTTGATTGCAGCTCAGGTCATGATCCCACGGTTTGTGAGATCAAGCCCCACATCAGTGCTTAGGATTCTCTCTCTCTCCCTCTCTCTCTTCCCCTCTCTCTCCCCCTCCCCTGTGCACTTCCACTCTCAAAATAAATAAACAAATTTAAATTTAAAACTATTTAGGGGCGCCTGGGTGGCTCAGTCGGTGAAGCGTCTGACTTCAGCTCAGGTCATGATCTCTCGAGCCCTGCGTTGGGCTCTGTGCTAACAGCTCAGAGCCTGGAGCCTACTTCAGATTCTGTGTCTCCCTCTCTCTCTGCATCTCGCCTGCTCACATTCTGTATCTTTCTCTCTCTCTCAAAAGTAAATAAACTTAAAAATTACTTTTTTAATTTAGAAATACCATATGACCCAGTAATTTTTCTAAGTATTTACTCAAAGAAAATGAAAACGCTAATTCGAAAAGATACATGCACCCCATGTTTATTGCACCATTATTTACAATAGCCAAGATATGGAAGCGACCCAAGCGTCCACTGATAGACGAATAGATAAGAAAGATATGGTGTACACACACACACACACACACACACACACGGGAATATTACGCAGCCATAAAAGAGACAAGATCTTGCCATTTCCAACAACATGGATGGACCTAGAGGGTATTACCCTAAGTGAAATAAGTCAGACTGAAAAAGACAAATACCATATGACCTAACTCATATATGGATGCTAAAAAAAAAACAAAGGAATAAACAAATAAAAAGCAGAATCAGAGCCATAAATAGAACAAACTGATGATGGACGGGGGGGGCGGGGGCAAAATGGGAGAAGGGGAGAGAAAGGCACAGGCTCCCCATTATGGAATGACTAGTCCAGAGGGATGGGGCAGAGCAGAGCACAGCAAATACAGTCCACAGTACCGTCAGGGGCTGCGTGGTCACAGACGGCACCTAAGCCTGCGAGCGCGGCACAACTGCATTGTCAAATCCCTGTTTGCGTGTTGACTACACTCAAATTTAAAACTTTAATAATTCAGGGGCACCTGGGGGGCTCAGTCGGTGGAGCGTCCAACTTCAGCTCAGGTCATGATCTCGCAGTCCATGAGTCTGAGCCCTGGGTCTGGCTCTGTGCTGACAGCTCAGAGTCTGGAGCCTGCTTTGGATTCTATGTCTCCCTCTCTCTATGCCCCTTCCCCTCCCCCCATCTCTCTCTCTCTCAAAAACAAACATTTAAAACTTTTTTAATTTAATAATTTAAAGCAAATTAATTGTATTTTTAGCTGTCCCCTATTCACTATGAGTTAACAGCTTGCGTTGTAGGTAGAGTCTGTACTAATAATGTAACATGAGCTCTTTCTTAAATCTCCACAGGACAGGTTGAGTTTGGAAACGTCCTCTGATCATCACGCAGGGACGGTGTCCAAACTGGGCAAACGTTCCTGAATCTTACTGCAGGAGCGCGCTGCCTGCTACGGACAAGCATTTCAAGCAGAAGTCCGAAGCACCTGCCGGCGTGAAATCAGCCCATCCGTCCTAATTGACCCCCGTTCGCATTTATTATTGTATAGTCTGCAACCCAACAGCCCGTCCCTGGAAATGAAGGGCTCCCGGACGCCTCTTTGGTCCCGAGCAGCAGGGCCACCCTGTCACCACGCACACACGTTCCTGACGTCCGCTTGCGCCCCCGCTCGGATGAGGCGTCTGGCCTCACGGCGCTCGCCTGAGAGACGGGCGTGAGACGGGCACCCGGCTTCGCCAGGCTAATGGGAGGAACACAGAAGTCAGCCGCGAGAGCCGTCAGAGTGGCATCAAGCAGAGTCGGCAGGGAACTAAGATGTTAGCTCTTTGGTCCCTTCTGCTTTGAGACAAAGGAACCGAGGACGCTTACAGACCTACGGAAGATGCCAGCACAAGGTTCTCTCCAGGAGGAAAAATACCCTACAAGCCTAAGTCAGGCAGAGAAGGACAGATACCATATGTTTGCACGTATAGGAGGATTAGGAGGAACNGGGGAAGGGGGGAGATGGGCACGGGGGAGGGCGCTTGTGGGGATGAGCACTGGGTGTTATATGGAAACCAACTGGACGATAAACTATTTAAAATTTAAAAAAAAAAACCTATAAGCCATTTGAATAATGCATTTTATAACGGTGGATTATACAATGCCTACTCGGCACCTTCATCAAAAATACTGTCTTTTCCTAGGGTGCCTGGGTGGCTTAGTCGGTTAAGCATCCGACTTTCGCTTAGGTCATGATCTCGCGGTTCGTGGGTTCGAGCCCCGCGTCAGGCTCTGTGCTGACTGCCAGCTCAGAGCCTGGAGCCTGTTTCAGAGTCTGTGTCTCCCTCTCTCTCTGACCCTCCCCTGCTCACGCTGTCTCTCTCTCTCCTAGAAATAAATAAAAATATTTAAAAAAAAAAATACTGTCTTTTCCTAAGCAAGACTCACAGGTCTACACACAACAAACCAGTTTTATAGGTTGAATGAAACCAAACAACGAACCAGGGTTCAAGGATATCAGGACAAAATTGAACAACCGATCATTAACAATACTGTATACAGGCTAATTTGCCTTTGTGGACCGAATCCTCAGTATTTTTCACCAGGTTACCTTAAACAGGTCCTCAGGAAGGTTTTCAGTGAACAGATTTGAACCAAATTCTACAGTCTGGAAGTAAATCAATTGCATGCTATAGGAGTATATTGTGTGCATCTTCTAAATATTAGGGATAAGATATTTTAATACTGAGCCTACTCGAAGCTTGTTAAACAAAAGTCGCCGTATTTACTATATGACCTAGCTCAGTTTTCCAGACTGAATTGGGTAGGGAATCATCTAGTATTTTTCTCATGCTCTTATCTAATATAAGTTGGAAGGGTCTTTATGTGTGGCAACAATTCAAGGTATAAGTTGGCTCTCCTT
Organism: Crocuta crocuta; assembly: GCF_008692635.1. Classification (NCBI taxonomy): domain Eukaryota; kingdom Metazoa; phylum Chordata; class Mammalia; order Carnivora; family Hyaenidae; genus Crocuta; species Crocuta crocuta. The sequence goes on along the minus strand of NW_027532747.1, from coordinate 1,526,057 downwards.
TTCTCTGAACCGATAGCTTACGGCGGGGAAAGCTGTTTGTGAAAAATCGCACACCCAGAAACACGGACCTGAGAAAGGCAGGACCGGATAAAATACACCCCCTCACACGACCACGGACTCCCATCGGATATTCTACTGCACTTTGTAAATGCTGGAGGCGTTGATGTAAAGGAATCTGCTCCCAGAAGCAATGGTCTCGTTCTCGGCCGGAATGTGTTCTTATGACACGCAATGGCATCTGTCATCCGTCCTGCCTCTAAAGAGGGAGACCAGGCCCCTGCAGCCCATCTTGGTGACGTTACCTAGCCTTCGCCCAACAGAAGGAACAGGAGCCTCTAGAAGATTCTGAGGCTCTCCGGCTCCCCTGTATGAGGCCATCTACGGTCCTTTCCCTCACGCCTCGCTCACCCTTTCCCGTGCGAGGGAGCGGCCTGGCCCCAGCACTCGGCCTGCCAGGTGCAGCCGCGGGACTGGCCAGCTCTGGGGCCCAGGACGCCCCTTTGCACCAGGAGGAAGAGGAAGGAAGCCTTCCTCCCACGTCCCCAGTGGCACCGGAGGAGAACGAGCCTCCGAGGTCCCCAGTCTCCGCTGCAGAGTAACGCAGTGGCTGCAGTTCTGAACCCGGGACCCAGCAGGGAGGCACGTTCCCACGCAGCCTTCCGACTTCACGAGTGATGTGCGCGGTCGTGTCCCAGCTCCAGCTGGCTGCAGGGACACGAGGCCGATTCCAGCCCTGCTGCTGCCGCCCGCCGGCCCGCAGAATGCGTACGGTGTAGGCACCTACGTGCGCGCACACACTAGTGATCCAACGACAGTCACGGGCGACAGATGCTTACATCTCTTCAGGACTCAGACGGTGAGGCAGCACGTGGTCACGTGGACAGGTAACAGGCTAACATTCTTAGAAGTTTTACTTTAGAAGTTTTACTTTTAATTTTTTTAAAGTTTATTCACTTTTGAGAGAGAGAGAGACGCAGAGCACGAGCAGGGGAGGGTCAGAGAGAGAGGGAGACACAGGATCCGAAACAGGCTCCAGGCTCCCAGCTGTCAGCACAGAGCCCGACGCAGGGCTCGAACCCACCAGCCACAGATTACACCCTGAGCCGAAGTCAGACGCTGAGCCCCCCAGGCGCCCCCCAGGCTAATATTTTTAATATGGTGTTTGAGCAAAGTGAACATCACTAGCAAGACAAATATCCAGTGTCCTCAGTGTTTCTAATTTTGTTTCTGTAAAATCCTCTGTAATGACTGATTGCAACATCACACACTTTACAAAGCGCCAGGCACCGTGCCAAGGAGCTTACCTGGGTTTCCGGGTTAATCCTTACACCAGCTATCTGATGAAGACGCTGATGCCCACACCTGCTGCGGATGAGGGAACGGAGGTGCAGGTACCCAGGGACCTTCCTGCACATCGCAGCTCCTGCTGAAGCCCAGGGCTGGACCGAGGTGGTCAGCCTCCACGCCTGTGCCCGTCCTAGGTTCTGAGCCAGCGTCCTGCTCTATAGGTGAGCAATCTGTTACCCAACAAGCCTTCTCCGTGATGGCAAAGGGCAGGAACGAGTCCACGCTTTGCACATAAGGCAGGTGCTCTTCCTTGTCTGTCCTGGTCTATAGGGACCTACATAAAAATGATAGATAAATTCTCTATTAGTGATTGATAGGTATAGATACAGTTAACTTAAACATGATTCCAAATGATAAACAACTTCCCATCCTTTATAGCTTCCATAATGGCTTGGTTGAGGTGCGTGGCTCAGTCGGTTGAGTGTCTCTGGCTCTTGATCTCGGTTTAGGTCAGGATACCAGGGTTGTGGGATCAAGCCCCCTGTCGAGCTCTGTGCTGAGCGTGGGGCCTGCTTGGGAGTCTCTCTCTCCCTCTGCCCCTCTGCTACTCGTTCTCATTCTCTCACTCTCTCTCTCTGAAACAAAATTAATGAATGAATGCATTCATTAATTAAAAAGTAATTGTTTGGTTGAGAATTTATTATTGGTTGATATGAGTGTTGAGGAAGGAAGGAAGGAAGGAAGGAAGGAGGGAGGCAGGGAGGGAGGGAGGAAGGAAAGGAGGGAAGGGAAGGGACGGAAGGAAGAATATAAACTATCGGACCCTCTCTTGTCCTCAGAGACCAAAGTCCAGTTCTCAACCTATCTTTTATCTGATCAAAGTCAGATGAATTGTATATTCCAGAAAGTTCTGCTTTGCACAAGATTAAATCAGTTCAGCACTAGACGCTCCCTCATCCAAAGTGGAAGAAGGAAGGCTACTATAACCGTGAACGTTAACGACGCTGGAATTAAAATTAAATAAATAAATAAATAAAATCTCAAAACTCCATGTTAGAAACATGGGGGAAGGAAGGAAGGGTTTCGGGGGAGGAGAGGGCACGCGACCTTCTCGGACCCCAAGGGCTGTCCCTTGTCTCGTGGCCCAAGAAAAGGCCATGGTTACACGTGACGCACAGCGAGCCCGCCCCCCGCCGAGCCAACAGCAGGTGCAACTTCGCACGAAGCTGGTAACACTGCTTCTGCTTTACTATTTTTAATAAAAGCCATCAGACTGCTTTGTCCTTTGGGTGGGGGGTGTAGTACAGACTAACTCACACGCTGTAACGTAAAAACCAGTGGGGCAGATGTCTCTCCATTTTCTTCTCGGAGGAGAATTTTGGAATCACTGAAGAACCCCGGCCTGGTACCTCCGGCACCATGGCCGCTAACGTGCGCGCCGCCTTCCAGCGCCCGAGCTCCGTGCTCAGGCCCGACCTGAGGTGTGCCTCACCGCGCAGGCTCACACCGTCCTTCCCACAACTTCTCTGTGAGAAGTCTGGCGGTGGTGACAATCACAGGACTCGTTTCCTTGGGTAAAATGATGCTAGCTGCAATTTGCTCTGACAGCCTCCACAATTTTAAGTGCAATTAAATCCTAAGAGTTTGCCCAGAAGAAAAAACTTTTTTCTAGCACATTTTTAAAAAATAATAATTGAAGAGAAGGTAAAGAAAAAAAAAAACAGTTGAATGGAACAACTAATTTCTAACTCCTTGCTCTTTAAAAAAATAAAGAAGCAGCAGAAGGAAGGAAGGAGGGAAGGAAGGAAGGAAGGAAGGAAGGAAGGAAGGAAGAGGAGGAAACTGTATTTGGCTGAGCCCAGAAATCCATGTCACCGGGCAGGCAGCTCTGTGGGCCTGAGTGCAAGGCCTGCTGGAGGTCATGGCCTCCTGACCGGCTGCTCGGCCACTCAGGGCACCCACGGCTCCAGAGAGAGGTGGGCGGGGGAAATGGGGAACTTTCTGAAAACCAGCTTCAGGAGCTGCAATCCCTGGATCCCCCTTGGAGACTCCAGGGAGCTCGCTCGCCCCTCCCTCCAAATCACAGAGACAGAATCCAAAGCGACAGCACGGGAAGGCCAGGCCATCGCCCTTCTGACCAGACCGCGGAGGGCAGGGGTGGGGGGCAGCGGGAGGGGAGGTCTGACTTTGCAACCGGCGGGGGGAGAGACTCCCAAGCTGTCTGACTGCTCGCCTCCTGGGAAATTCAAGTGGCCCGTCGAGTCCGCAGCTAGGGTCACTGGTGTCCCTGGAAAAGGGACCCATGTCCCTACCGCTTCTCTGCATTCCACCCTTGAAATCGTTATTCAGCAGGAAGCCAGCGCGACCCTGAAGCAGCTAACATGTGGGAAATCAGGCTGTTCCTTAAGAGACGGCGAATTACACCTCGTGTTGCAGGACGTTGCATATAAAATAGGAATTAAATTCGGTAGAGCATCTTCGACGGGACACCTTCAGCCTTCTGCATTGTCATCGTGTGGGAGGAGATAACTCGAAAAGTACAGGCCTGTAGGGGGTGGGGGGGAACCAGCCCGGCCGCCCAGCCCTTGCCCCCCCCCACTGCCATCACACCCGCTCCCCAATCCCAGGGAGGGTTTACTGTCCCCCCAAGAGACCAGCTGTTGGCCAGCCTTCCCTCATCCTGGTGTCCTCCCTCCACTGACCGCCTCTGCACCATGTCCCCTCCCCCCCCACCCGAGACGTCTACCAGGGACAACACTCACGTGGCCTTGCCATCCTTCCGACCAGGCCCTGAACTCGCTGGCGATGGGCACCGCCTCCGTCACCCCCCAGCGCCTCACCAGGGGTCCGGCACAGGGGCCGAAGGCTCCTTTCCTTCGCAGCAGCTGAAAGAGCAGCGGGCATTAAAAAGACGTCTGGGAGCACCCCGCTGTTAAGTCTTCCCCGGCCCGAAGGTAAACCCCTGGAGGGCAGAGACCCCGCCTGTCAGCCCATCACTTACTCCCTTGCCTGGGCCAGCGCTTTGGGCCTATTAGATGCTCAGTAAATGTTCACTGAGTACAGGAATTAAAGACAATACTAATAAAGAGATCCTGATGGTACGAATCAAAACTGCCCAACATCCCTGCCTAAAGAACGCTGGAAAGTTGTCTCTCGGCGTTTGTCTTTTGTGGGGGCTGATTCAAGTCTGCAGAACTTGAACTCATTTGCAGCAATCGGCGTGGCATTAGGCGAAGACAGCACCCCAGCGGCGTGGTCGTGGAGAAGCAGGGTTTCTTCACGCGTGAAAAGCTGTGCAAACGCCCTGAGGTCTCCAGGGGAAGAGGTGTGAGGACGAGAAACGCTCAGACCAAACGCCGCCACGGGGCCTCTGTCCCTGCTGCAGGTGAACTTCACCTGCAGGGATTTTAAACCTCCCTGTGGTCAGGCCTCCTCTGCAGCGCGCGCTTCAGAACGCACGAGTCACAGGCATGCGGCCTGGGGAGAGGGACGAGGCACCACGCCACGCCCCGGCCACTGTGTCAAGAGCCCCTGCTATTTGGGCAGCTCTGAAACACACAGCCGGGTGGCCCCTTTCAGGGGTTCCCTCTTGTGCCTCCCTTCTGTGCCCTCCCAGCCATATAGGTACCGGGGACGTTGGCCTTCAAAGCCTCCCCCCTTTCACTAGCGTAAGCTACCAGCTCCCGGGAGCCTGCACCTCTGGAATCCACACATACTGCACCCCAAAAGCGCACATTTCTGAAACAGGGGCCCTTTGCTCCGAGCACCAGATGGACCCCTGCAGAGTCAGTGCAAACAGAACGCTGGCCCTGGGGTCCTCAGTCCCACGACTGCCACTCTGCTTCCTATAGGTCAGACAGCTGTGATGCCTCCCGAGGGCACACAGCCCGGGTTCGTTGAATTTGCTCGTAAGAGGCCCCAAATTCAAATTCACAGACAACTCAAGTTCACAAGCAACTCGGGACCTTTCTTATAAAATAAACAAGGACTAATTAAAATATACATCACATTCCCACCTACCTGGGAATGCTCGCTATTTCTGCGCAAAACGTTCCCGTGTCTTCAAACAGCAGGCGTTTATTATTAGCCCTAATCTAGGTCACGCAGACTCACCGAGTCAAAACCCGATGGGACGGCAGAGGCTGTGTAACCCAACCCTCTACCCCATGCAGAAGTCCTGTCCACGTGCTGGGGGCTGTCATCGTTTGAAGGACCTCTTAGTACCTTAGGTTCTATTAGTTATGAGCAGTTTATTTTTGTTCGAAAGGTCAGAGGCAAATGAAGGCGCGTGCCGCGTTTTGAAGCAAGGGAGGGGTGAGGCGCAGCTTCCCTGGCGGGGAGGGGTGAGACGCGGCCTTCGGTGGGTCTCTGGCCCTTACAGAGGGCAGGACATAGGACACAGAAATTGGCCTTGGGTATTAGTACCGGGGGCTTTTAATCCACTAAAAAGCAAAGGTCCTTAGTCCATTCTCTTTTTGTGAACTATCTAAAAATATACAAGCATTCTTGAAAGAACACTGCGGCACCAGCTCCGATGAAAACTGACCGGTGGAAGAGGGGGTTAAAGGACCCTGGAAATGGTGCCTTTTTTGTTTAAAGGGAAAGGGCAGGGGGTGGGGGTGTCCTATAATCCAGATCCATAATCCTTTATACGTGCATCCAAAAACTCCAAAGAAGTCCGAAAACGAAAGTTGATTTCATACACTTAGCACTCGACCCTGACGTGAGGCTGCTTAGAGTCTCCGTTCCCACTCGGGGTGAATATTCACATGTTTGCTGTGACAACATCAGTGTCTTTGATCACGGAGTGGTCCCAGACTGAAACACAATATACATTATGCATAATACACTCCTTCCCTCCCTAACATCTGGGGGTAAAAAATCCAAATTGTGGAAAACATCCAGTCCCAAACATTTTATGGACCAGTGTTGCCAAAGTCTGATGTAACAAGGGGCCTGGGATAGAATTAAGATAGAGAAGCATCTAAAATAGCAAAAAAAAAAAAAAAGAAAGAGGTCAGCACTTGGGGCTAAAACTGGAAACCTGGCCTTGACCCAAGCTGTCTCTCACAAACACCCAAACACACAGCACCCGTCCCCAGGTTGCTGGCCCAAAGCCCAGCATTAATTCTGTATTGAACTGTAAGTCTCAGGCAGGTATTTTTGTTCTGTGTCTCTTGTTTCCCCCCCACCACCCCAGAAAGACACCAAGGGAACCAATTTAAACCGGACCTGCATCTACATGTTTTCTTAAACTATTGAATGGGGGCAAGGTCAGAACATCAAAAGACTCTCCAAAAATAACGCGAACAGGATCAGGGTCTCATCCAGTCTAAGTCCCTGGCCAAAAAGACGCAGCGAGGACAAGGTCAGACGATGTCACGGCTGGGAAGGGCTTAGACCGCCCCATCCACTTGTTAAAACTTTTCCCCCGGGGAGAAAGGGAGGAAGGGCTTCAGGGTTTTGAAAACAGCTCGAAAATAATCTCACGTGTACATCTCAACCTGGTGGTGCTCCAAACGCAGCCCGTGCGTGGAACACACGCTTTTTCCTTTGATTCCCTTTGCCGGCACTTGCAAGTATGAGCTGAGAACCTGATCCTCCAGAACAAAGTTCCTAGTTCCCCAGCTGAGGATGAAGACCCTGGGGACAGTCCCCTTTCGAGCCACAGCACCCCCCTAAATGATCCTCCTTCTGGTTTGGTGAACTTGATTAAATGGCAAGACTGGAAGACTATTAGCATGTTCTCACTGAACTCTAAATGCTAAATGCTCCTCCTTCAAAGTCCTGAGAGAGTTATTTTCATCATTTCCATTTCTTCCTGTACCGCCGCAATTGCCAATCTCTTTGTTCCCTGAAGAGTTTCACGAGTGCATCTGTTCATGTCATTTTTATCTGGTTACTTTCATCATGTGCTATTGACCAGAGTGGAATCATTCGTCTTCTTCAGGGCCAGACCCGTCCCTGCACATAAGCCCCGACGCCGTTGAAAAAGGTGCGTGTCGTGAGCCCCTCCGGGGACACAGGGACAGCACCCAAACGGCACTTTTTCTCTTCCAGAAGTTCGTAGGACCTGCGGTGGCGTGGGGCCGCCTCCAAGAGGGCGTTCTGTATAGCGCAGCGTCCGGAGGCATCGTGTTCATGCGCCTTCGCCAAGACATGACGGCACTTTTCGAGTTTCTTGCCCGTTTCTCAGGAATCTGCTCCTTTTCTTGGGCAAATCAAAGAATATCCAAAGCAGGCTGAACTGTTTGGATTTCTGGATTTGCTTTTGTTTGTTTTTCCCCCCACTTTCTACTGCAGTCCAACTGAGTCATATTCATTTTTTTTTAAACAACTCAAGATTCCATCTAATTCAAATAGTTTCATGTTGGTTGACAAAGTCCAGCAACAGGTCCTTTGAGTTCAACGAAGAAGCCCGCCTCTCCTGTGCCTTCGGCGAACTGACCGGGCACGTCTGTAACCATGTTCCTCCTCCCTGCTTGCTGAAATGTGACCCTGATTTCCACATCGACACCCGATTGACTGATGGATGGCCTACTTTCTGGGCGCTGGCTGCTCACAGAGCCCCAAGACATGTGTAAAGTGATATCTGCTCTCAATGAGCCTTCATTGTTTTCTCCTCTGCCAGAAACATCCCCAAAGCCATGCTACAATATGAGAAAGAAACACAGGGCAATGAAATACAGATGGTGTCGCCAGGCCCTCTCCGTGAGAACCCGGGGGTGGAGATGGCTCCCCCCGCCCCCGCCCACCGCCCGGAGCCCAAGGCAGGCCAGGTCAGCGAGGGTCTGAGACGGAAACCGAGTCTGACAGGTCCAGTCTGGACAGGTGGAGAGGGCTTCCGGGAGGCAGCGGACATGAGGGAAATCAAGAGGCAAGAAAGAGACAAAGAGTCAGGGAAGAAGCCAATGTGGGTGGCACAGGTTTTTAAGGCAGGGCTGGGAGAGCCTGAGGTTGGGACCTGCACTGTCTGTCCTTTCCTGCCCAGCCCCCAGGGAGTCCCGGATGTGGTCAAGCAAAGGAGATGCAGACAGATGAGAATGTGGTGTACGCACAGAACGAGAGGTCAGAGGTTGAGTCGATGATGCTGGCAGCCGCGGGACCAGGAGGGGCAATGACATAAGAGAAAAGCGGGGCACTTTTGAGAATATTGTCAAAATAATTGATGACTAACACAAACCACACAAAAATTCAATATTCAATTTTGCACACTCATTTTTAATTTTCCCCCTTACCGATTCACTAAACAGCCCATTTCCCCTAGGACTGAGTTCCATTTCATTGCCATCTTTTTTTTTTTTTTATCTTTCTTTATTTTTGAGAGAGACAGAGACAGAGATGGAGTGTGAGCAGGGGAGGAACAGCGAGAGAGGGAGACACAGAATCTGAAGCAGGCTACAGGCTCTGAGCTGTCAACACAGAGCCCGACACGGGACTCGAACCCACAAACTGGGTGATCATGACCTGAGCTGAGCTGAACTCAGACGTTTAACCACTGGGCCACCCATGTACCCCATTTCATTGCCATCTTAATGCTGAGCCTATCACCTAGTCTCCTTTCCTAAAATGAGTCCAGAAACCACCAGGTATGAACTTCCATTTAATAGAATGAACATCTGTGATGATATACCAGGAGCAAAGTCCTAATTGTTCTAAAACTGGCACTTTGCTTTGACAACCAACTACCTATTTTTTTTTTAAAGAAGAAAATGCTTTATTCCTTTAAAACACCTGCTTTCTTTCCTTTTTGACTTCTAAAGGAAGGGATTAATTTTCAGTGGCAAGAAGAGAAGTCACCCTCTACTATCACAAAGGAAAAGCCACGCTCTGTAGAAGAGTTTCCGGCTTCATTAAATGACACACAGGAACATCAACGCAAAACCACAAACCAAGCGGCGGCCAATCCCGCTTTCCCACATGAAAGCCGGAGGTCTGATAACCTCACCCCTTTGGAATGAGGCTGCCCTCAGAGGCTGCAATTCTATATACCAGGGTGGTCTCAGAACCAGATTTCTGGACGGCCGGATTTCCATTAGAATCGCCTTCCCTTCATTCATCTGCCTTCTCCTCCACCCCCTTCACCCCAGTGCGGTCATTCAGGGTGTTATAATTTGGCACTAAAATTCAATTAAGCCGAAACGTTGGTCATACGTGGTCTTTTTCTCGGCAACGCGTAATTTCTCGGACCCCTTCTCCAAACGTTAGCCGATCGATTTGGCAGCGGAGGGAAGTAAAAGTTTACTGGAGACGGAAGCTCGCGGGTCTGGAAACCGGCTGGGGCGNCGGGGCCTGGTGCGTCGGCCAAAGTCCGCCCGAGGGCTGAGACCCCATTGAGGACTGTGGGAGTCTGGGCGGCTTAATGGGATTGTGTTCGGGGCTCCAGGCGCTCCTTTAAAAGATTCCATGGCACCAACGAAACTCCAATAGAAGGGCCTCCCTAATTGCTCTCTGACTTTCTATGAAACTTTCTAAACCGGGCTGACATCCTCGAATACAGCCATGGAATTCAACAGTGGG
>NW_027532747.1:1515521-1516201 GCF_008692635.1 Crocuta crocuta | reverse complement strand
GTTGCCCACGGCCAGGCCCGGGGCATGAAAGGATCTTTATCCTCGAGTGACACGGCGGCGGTTTCCTCCTGCCCCCCCTCCCGCGGCCCTAATTGGGGCCGGCTGCTAATGTGATTAAAGGCCAGTTAAATGTTTCTCGGGGCAGATGGTGGGAAGAGGCCGGGACCCCTGCCCCCCTCCCGGGGTCACGCCGGGCCCGTGGTCCGGGGGCCGGGGGTGGTGCCAGTCCCAGGGCAGCCTGGCCGGGCGCCCGCCGATTGTTCACCCCGAGGCGGGGAGGCCGCGGGCGGGCTCCTGGGGCTTTATGTAAGCTGGTGGGCTTGGGGCCCGGCCGGATTTGGGGATTCTTTTCGCACAGTTTCCATTTTCTGGCCTTTGGAACAGCGCCCTGGGCCCTCGGGGCCCTCCCCCTCCGGTGCCGGCGCCTGCGGGGCCCAGCCGCGAGGCAGGCCTGGGGGCGCGGGGCGCTGAGGGTCTGGCAGGCTCGGAGCGGTTCGCCGTGGGAATCTCCCCACCCAGGACAGTGTGTCAGGACGGTGGTGCTGCGGGGGCCAGGCAGAGCCCCCGGCCCGCAGCGCCCCCAGACCTGGGCGACAGCCTAGGGCGGCGGCGGCGTGGGTGGTCTCGCCCTCCCGGGAGAACTGGCCGTCGTGGCTGCCCAGGGCGCAGGGCCTGGGGGC
>NW_027532747.1:1498339-1515494 GCF_008692635.1 Crocuta crocuta | reverse complement strand
CCCAGCAAGCGTGCTTCCGTGGAAATTTTACAGATCGGTTGTTTACTCTTTTCAAATATTTTCTGGAATAGTCTGCAGAACTTTCTCACATCTAACAAATGGCAGACTGAACTGATGAGAAGATATGAAATAAACAGAATGACATTTCAATTTAAATGGGGTGAAAGCAAACGGTATTTTTTTAATAATATTTTTGTCAAAATGCGTCGTGGATCTAAAATTTTATCGTGTTCAAAATATATAATTTTGGGGGGGTACTTAAAATACACATTTTGTACGTTTTTCAACCAGAAGAAGTAAAACCTTTAAAAGGCAAAAGCGTTCGGAACGCAAGAAGAGCCTGGAAAGGAAATGGTGAGGAACCGAAGCCTGTCTTTCTCTGGCTCTTCAATTTTTTTTCTTTTCCTCCCTAATACCCTGAAGGAATATATAGTCAAAATAAAACGATTTCATATTAAACTAGCACATAGATGGAATTAATTCCTCCCCAGATGGTCTGAGGGACCTGGCTCTTGCAGTGTGCTCAGAAAATGCTGGATTCAAGGTGATTTTCTCTCCCTCGGCTGCTCAGAGAATTGTAAACAGCTTCAGCCTCATGATTTGTTTTAATCTGCGTGTTAAACGCAGATAAAATTAGAACCGTCTTCCATTTGACATAAACGTTGCTCAGGAAAAGTCACCAGTTTTTTTAGCCAAAGGAGTATCTGTGGGGTTTTTTTGTTTTGTTTTGTACAAAATGGTAACATTTAACCAGTAGGTAACCAACTACAAACGTTCTGATGTCAGTAACCCCAATGGCTGTAAAAAAAAAAAAAAAGAAAAAGAAAAAATCAGTTTTTAAACTCATGTTGCATTTGCTCTTTTCCAGCGATCTTGTGTCAATAAGCAAGTAGCATAGAGTAAAACAAATAATTTGTGTGTTCCTGGCAAATAAGTTTTGGAGCCTCAAAAAGTAAAAAACACGTCGTCTGCTGCTTTTTAGGAATACCCTGTACACTGGACCCGAGTGGGGGGGGGGGGTGCGGGAAGGGGGGTGTCACTGACAGTTGGAAGCCTGGAGGACAGTCGAGGTGCAGGTGGCTTTGCTCTCTTAGGACAAGTGCCACTGGACAGGGGGGTGAATCTCCACGCAAGGCTCCAGGTGCTTGGTCACCTCCGAGGACACAGGGGCCCCTGACAGTTGTGACAGGTGCAGTGAGGTCATGAAGCAGATGGGTCAGTTGTGCACCTGTGGTTCAGGAGGTGCCCCCACACCCACCCCCACAGCCTGGGCCGCTCCCGTCCTGGCGCCCCCACGTTTCAGTCCCATCTGGAGGACCCTCTCCCTTTTTACGACATTTTCTCTCCTTTAAACATGCCCTGCTGGGCCCACTCAGCACCATTACCGGGGACCCATTTGTCATTTTCGCTCACAAAGAAGAAAGTTAACCCAAGTCTCGACCAGAGAAGCCCTCCCCACCCCCACCCCCCAAGCTTCTTTGTCACTCGACAGCCCAGAGAACAGGCCAACCATAGGACATCTTTGTTCACATCCCACAAAGGCCAGGCGACAGCACGGCCAACCTCAGGCCCGAGTCCGGACGCAGCTGCGTCTGGGTGTGTGTGGGAGCCGGGGATTTGTGTTATTGTCGTTTCCATCCTCGCTTTGTTCTGGTTGTGCGGGGAAGCGACGGTCCCTTCTGCAGCGCTGGGGCCGGCCAGCTGGGGTTCATGCCCCGTGTCCCAGTCTCGGTGGCGGGAATGGGCCCATTCAGAGAAGGCCTAACAGATATGTGGGGCCAGCCCACACCCCAGCCGGAGTGAGTTACCTGATTGAAAAACAAATCCGGTAACCCCAAAGCTTTCCTCCAGGAGCCCACCGCCAGCCGGAGAGAACTCAGGCTCCTTCCCCAACAGGCGTCCCAGCCAGCATCGTTACCCTGACATTTCTTTGCCACCACCCCCCCCCCCACCAGACACTCTCCTCTGCCACCAACGTGTCAGCAGCCAGCCTGGTGAGGTCCCCTTGAGGGCCTAGCTTTGGGGAGTCAGGAGCATTCCTGGCCTGCAGGTGAAGAACCCTATGGGGTCACACAGTCAAATATCAACACCCCCACCTGTGAGACCCCCCACGGCGGTGCCACCACCTCGCCGAGCCGGCCACATTGGTGTGCGGGCAGAGGCACGGTGCGGAAATCCTCCGGCCTGGCTCCTGTCCTGTGCCCAGCACTGGCGTGCTTGTTCGGAGAACAAAGGCCCGGAGGCCCCTGCAGAACAGAGAGAGGCTGAAAGCAGTGGCTTTCAAAGCTTGCTGACCGTGGCCGGGGTAAGAAATGCGTCGTGCGTCTCAACCCAGTGCACACATAATGGCTACGTATAAAATAAGTGATGCACTTTTTACGCACATATAACTGAATGTTTTCGCAAAAGAGCACCTCTGTTTCCGTGTATTGTGAGCCCTGATGTTTGTTACCCTATTTTGTTTCTTCCGGTGATGGCAGCCACGTGCTAAAATGGCCCCATGTTCCTAGGAGTTTGCAGACCACTGCCTTCAGAGCTGAGGGTCTGCAGGGTGCGGGAGCTCGGGACTCGATCTGGGGCCCCCTCAGCCCCCCTCTGCTACGTTTGCTTCCCCCTGGTCCAGCCCTGGAGTCAGCCTGTCCTGCTGGGATCCCCAAAGCCACGACTCTGGGGAAATCCCCTCTCCTCACTGAGTTTCTTTCTCTTAGAACGGGGGTGACAGTGTCCACCTCCTAGGGTCACGGTGACGATCAAATGAGATCGTGCACAAAATGAAGGCTTGACTCCAAGTGCCCGAGCACCCGTCACTTTCGTTTGTCTGCCAGGATGCTGGCCCCGGTGCACCTCCCCGAGGGACTGTCCGCCTGCCAGTTCGGCTCGAGGCTTCCCTTTGGGCCACCTCTGCGGTTCCCACTCCAGGCTTCAGGGCTCACAGATCTGTGCCGTCCAGCTCAGGTCCACTGAGCCCTGAGTTTTGTTAATTTTTTTAATGTTTATTTATTTATTTATTTATTTATTTTTAAATATTTTTATTTATTTCTAGGATAGAGAGAGACAGCGTGAGCAGGGGAGGGTCAGAGAGAGAGGGAGTCACAGACTGAAACAGGCTCCAGACTCTGAGCTGGCAGTGAGCACAGAGCCCGACGCGGGGCCCGAACCCACGAACCGCAAGATCATGACCTAAGCGAAAGTCGGACGCTTAACCGACTAAGCCACCCAGGCGCCCCTGTGTTTATTTATTTTTGAGAGAGAGAGACAGAGCATGCATGGGGGAGGGTCAGAGAGAGGGGAAGACACAGAATCGGAAACAGGATCCAGGCTCCGAGCTGTCAGCACACAGCCTGACGCGGGGCTCGAACCCACACACCGCGAGATCATGACCTGAGCTGAAGTTGGATGCTTAACCTACTGAGCTGCCCAGGCGCCCGCCTACCGAGCCTGAGTCATTCGGCGCTGATGGGACTGTGCTGATCACACACCCGTGGACCCGCTGGCGGCTGCTTCAGCACTGACCCCAACAGCAGCACGGTGTGGGGTGTAGGTGACACTCTTCTCTTCGTGCTGCGGATCAGGTGTCTGGGGCCCAGAGGGGTGGCACCTAACAAGGGTGGACCTGGGGTTAGGCCAGCTCTCTGGGCCTGGGAACACTGTCACACTCTGCCTGATGCACGGCCCCTGGGTCCCTGCCTGGTGTCCTCCCTGCAGCCAGGCAGACAGGACCCCGGCTTCATACTCTCTCCCCAACCACCCGGGGGCTGGCCCCTCCCCTGGGATGTGGGACTTGCTCCCTGGGGGAAGGACACAGAGCTCCTGTCTTCCACGGCCCCCAGGCGACAGGGAGAGGAGACTCATTCCCTGGCCCGCCTTCTCCTCAGCCCTCGAAGGGCTGACTTCATTTTTCCCTGAACAACCCCCTCGCTGGGGAGAGAACCACAGTCTTCCTGCACCCCCGGGCCGCTGGCTGCTTCAGTGATGACAGAGTAGCTGCCCCGCATCCTCTGCACATATGCACGCGTGTATACACACACATACACACACACACATACGCTTGTGCATGCACACACCTACACATGCTTGTATACACACACACGCTCGTGTGTACACATACACTTGTAAATTACTTTCACGCACTTTAACCACCGCAGCCTTCCTGTAACCAGTGTATAAAAATTGGGAAACAGATGGCTAACTTACTCTTGGGCCAGGGAATAGAATTTTCTGGAAACATGGAAACTGGAAACTGATGGAAGTGGTCTGTGAGGGAAGTTGTCTTTCCCTCAAGTTTTTTTCAGGCTCTGAATCCTCCATGACCCTGAGGTGGGAGGACGCTACGCAGGGAAGCTCCGTGTCCCCCAGAAACAGACGGAGACCTTCTCTGGGCCGGGCCCTGCCGCCGACACCCGGGTCCCTGCCCCTGGGGCCAGCGACCTAGCGGGAGCCAGACAGGCAGTGTGGGGGCTGCAGCAGGGATGGCCTGCCTGGGAGCACGCAGCTGTGGGCCAGGTGGCCAGGGAAGGCAGTGTCGAAGATGAAGTTGCCAGCAAAACTCTGGAGGAACGTTCTGGCACCTGTGCATCCAAAGGCCTGCGCCAGGACCTGGCCCAGCACAGGGAGCAGGAAGGGCCTGGTCTGGCTACAGCGAGGGGCAAGTGGCAGAAGAACCGAGAAGGAATAGTGGGGTGTCTCTGGCCGGCAGCCTTACCTCCACCCCCCGAGACCACGTGTGCTATAGGGCCCCTCCCCCACATCACCCTCCCTGGCCCCCCTCTCAGGGCTGCAGCAGGGTCACCGCCGGTCAGAGGGTCCGAGGGACCCACACACCCACGGCTGCTCTGCGGACCCAGCCCAGTCCCTCTGGCTTTTGAGGTCTGTCCTTCTGAGTCGATTTTCCTTGTAAGGATTTTCCCTTTTACTTGTTTTGTTCATCTGACAGCTTCTTATCGCTTTGAAGCTGCTCTTGTACGATCCAGCTGCTCTGGCTTGCTGTCTCCCTCCCCCGTGGGCCCTTACGGGGGAGACCGAGAGCGGGGACGCCCCATCGCTGCGTCCCTGTGGCCTCCACTCCCTGTCTGCCTGTGTGGCCGAGCCCCGAGGCCCTAGAGCTAAACCCTAAAGCCCTGGTGGGGTCAGAGCCCTTCTCCAAGCTTTCTCCAGCCAAGGCTTCGAACTGCGGGGTGAGGAGGCTCCTGCACCCCCACATGCGCACACACACACGACACCTGTGGTCCCATGAAGGAAACTGTCCACATGCAGGAGTGAGCTTCCCAGCACCGGGTGACGCGGCATCGCCCTCCGAGCCGCCCTGAGGGCCCGTGCAGGACGCCGTCTGAGGCTCGTTCTGAACCCGGGGGCCTGGGCCCTGGAAAGCAGGTGCCACAGACCTGGGCTTCCGGTCCCCCGTGACTGTCACTTAGGTGTGTGGCTCCCCTTCAGCATTGATAAGCACTCCCATTGTCCACCCACCTCATCCGGGCATCACTTCCGCTGGACAGCTCTGCACTGTGTGTGTAAGCATTCTAGAAAATTCTTTGAACTCCCCTGGCCGCCGGGTCCTGGGTAATCAGAGATGACGCAGCTGGCCTTGCAAGGCAGGCAGGCAGGGTGCAGAGAGGTGGGCAGTTTCCTCAGTTTCCTCAACCCTTCTGCAGGCCCTCCTCACCTCGTGTTTCCCTCTTGCTCTCTGCCCCCCTGCCCCCTGGACTTTGGATGCATTTTATTTTTTTGCCCTTCCTGCCAGCCTATCACCCTGGTCACTGCCCTCCACCCAGCACCTCCGCCAATATGTTTTCCTCTGAAGTTTTCGGCCAATGTAAACCTCCAATGTTTTACCTTAATGTGTATTAATATTCATATTCTTAGGGACACAAGAGCCCCAAAACAGAAGAATGCCCTATAGGAGCAGGTGCCCGGGTAAGACTGGGACCCCGTGGCCAGGCCTTGCTGAACTACAGCTCCAAACAAGATGCTCGAAGTGCACCCCCTAACTTCAGTTCAAAGCACACCTAGTTTGGAGTCGGATACCCTCAAGGACCTAGAGAAGTAGGAAAGCCCTCAGACGGCATCTAGCCCCTGTCCCTAATTTTAAGAAAAGACTATAGTGGTTCAGAGAGGGACAGGCCTGGCCCGAGGCCACACAGCGAAGTGATAAGCATGGAAGACCCGGCGGAAGGGCTCCCGGCTTCTGCCCCGGCTGGTTAAGCGCAGCAGGCGTCTCACGCAAGCCGGCATCTGTGGCTGCAGACTGGGCGAGGTGGCCCGGTAGTCATGCAGGGTGTGGTTCACACGCCATCCTGAGCATCAAGCGGAACACACAGTCTGAGCTAAGCGTTCACTGTGTGCTGGTGCCGCCTGGCCGCACCCTCTCCCCCCTTCCCCGCCCAGCTGGCTCGGTCCGCGGCAATCACAGAAGGCTTCCAGGCCACGCTCCCTGCACAGGGCACCGTGCTCCAGCCCAGCCCCGGCCATCGGGGTCTTTCGAGAACTTGAACTAAGCACACCAACTGAATCAGACTGAGCTGAGCCTGGGGGCCCAAGACCCCACAGATGCAGAGGGTGATGGGCCCATGCACTAAACTTGAGGCTTTTGGTCACACCCCCTACCCCACGGTACCCTCTATGCCCCCACAGGCCGTCTCATTGTCCCTTCATCAGCCCACACTGAGAGAGGCCCTGGTGTCTCAGGGGCCGGACGAGACCTGAGCTGGGGGCGAGGGAAGTGTGTGGGGGCCGCCTAGGCTCCAGATGATGGGATCCAGGGTCCCACGTCCTTAAAAAGGTGGGCAGGGGCCTCAGCTGCACGGGGAAGGGACTGACACTGAATGTCACAACGTCATAGAGTGAGGACCCCAGGCCCGGTACCACCCCTTCAGCCCAGACACCCTGGCCTCTGCCCCCCCACCCAGCTCCCCCAGGGACACCTGTTCCTTTCCTAGCGCCCCCATCACAAATGGCCGCAAGCTGGTGGACTTAATACAGTACACGCGCTGTCTGGAGCCACGAGTCTGAAACCAAAATGTCCGCAGGGACACGCTTCCTCTGAAAGCTTTAGGGGAGGACCCTTCATAGCCTCTTCCAGCTTCTGGTGGCCCCAGACGTCCTTGGCTTGTGGCTGCACTGCCCCAAACTCAGCCTCCATCATCACACGGCCTCGCCCCTGCCCAGGGCCTCTGTGTCTCTTCCCTGTTCCTCAGAAGGACGCCACCATCAGCTTTAGGGCTTACGTGGCCTCATCTTAACTAACTCCTTCTGCAAAGGCCCTACTTCCAAATAAGTTCACATGCTGAGGTTCTGGGCGGGTGTGAATTCGGGAGGGGACACCATTTAACCCAGTACAGCCCCTGCGCTCTCTGAAGAGAGGAGGCCAGGGTGTGTGAAGACATCGTTTGCTTCCTGACTGAGGTGGGCTCCACAGAGCCGCCGGGGACTTCCTGGCAAGCCGGGTCGGGGGTTCACGCTGCCTCCTATGTATCAAGTCGGGGCAGCGATGCTGCCGGGCAAGCCAGCGTTCGTGGGGAAACAGGGGTCCGTGGGAAAAGGCAACGGGCAGGAGCGGGAAGCAGGGGTGCAGGAGCCTCAGGGAGCGCGGCTACCAGCCCGTCTTCCTGTGTGGCCTTCCCACAGACTGACCGCCCCTCCAGAGCCCTCTCTTCACTAGTGCTGGTTTGCATGGGGTGTAGACATGTGTGGTTCTGTTGACCCCAGGCCCCAGGCTTTCCTTCCCCTCTGTGGTCCTCCTGGCTCAGGGCGCTGGCCCGACAGGGCTCCTGGCCGGACTCGCAAGCCGTGCCTGGCCCGTCGAGTGCTGTCCCCCTGCACACTGGTTGTGTCCCCTCGGGAGTGGACGCAAGGGCAGGATTGGGCCAAGTCGGAGTCAGATCGCGCCACGTGGGCACTGAGGTCGCCAAATGGCAGAATGACCCGTGGAGTGACCTTGCCACCTTGTGGGGGGAGCCGGCCGCACAGTGAAAGGGTCTGGAGGAAAGCTGAGCGCAGGGAGACAGACGCGCCAGTGGCATTGTTTGAGCATCGGGTCCAGATGAACTTTAGGCACCTTGGTCACAAGAACCAACAAACTCACCTCTAGGCCAGCCCGAGCGGCGATCCTGTGCTGACAGGCCACGCCCGTGCCCCGCCCCCCCCAGCCCAGGCCGTGGGCAGGACGAAGCTTCACAGGAGGCGTGTCCGACTCAGTACTGCGTCTACACACAGAGCCCTGTCCACACTCAGTCCCCGGGGTCATGGATGCGCACAGGACAGAGGCCAGAGCCCAGGTCCCAAGTGAGACCAGGGGGAGATGTGCGCCGGTGCCCACCACAAACGGCCAAGACCGGGGCGTTCTAGATGCTGGGCCACAGGTCCGTCCCATCATCGCTGTGGAAGAGCCGGGCTATGCACGCACTTCCCGGGGAGTCTAAGCCCCCTGGTCTCCCCAGACCCTGCATCTGCGCACCCCCCTTGTAAGGCAGCAACTAGAAGGCCTGGTTCAGGGAAATAAGGGGGGGAGTTTGGGCACCCATGTAGAGGAGAAGACCCCCTTTGCAAGTGGACAGACATCGAAACTGAAGGAAGGTTCCAGTGGGGATGGGGCCATATTGCTGCCCTAAGTCCAGCCTCCAGGGGTGAGGGGTCTGCCTTGTGAGGGAGGCACATGCGGTGCACACCGGGTCTTGGGGGGAGGGCCGCTGGACAGACTCTGCTGCCTCCACAGCACCCCCCCCCCAGTCTGATTTCCTCTCTGGGAGGCGAGGACCTTTGTCTTTATGAGTACCCCC
Source organism: Crocuta crocuta (assembly GCF_008692635.1). Taxonomy (NCBI): domain Eukaryota; kingdom Metazoa; phylum Chordata; class Mammalia; order Carnivora; family Hyaenidae; genus Crocuta; species Crocuta crocuta. Next base: position 1,506,723 of record NW_027532747.1, on the reverse strand, counting down.
CATGACTGAGTTTCCAAGGGTTTAAAAGCCAAGGTCACCAGCCAGGAGGAGGCCTGGGGCTGGAGCCCACCATTTCCCAGGTGACCCCCAGGAGGCTGGCCAGAGATCGGTAAGCTGGTCTTCACAGAGACACGACCAGGGTCCCCGAGACCCACGGGACTGTCCTTCCCCAAACCTGAAGCATGAGCGGGGCCAGGGACAAGGCCATTTTAAAGGCCTGAGGCCATCCATGCCACCCCCATTGTTTTACAGATGGGGAAACTGAGGCCCAGGGGCAGGAGGAGTCCTGTGGCAAGGACACAGAGCTAACCGAAGGCAGAGCCTGACACCTGCCATTCCACTGTCCCCCACAGAAACTCGGCCCTCGTTAGAGCCTGAAGTGGCCTTTCTGCAAGCAGGCTGCCGGGATACCTGTGTCGCCAATAGCAACGTCACCCTCTCAACAGCCGTGTGCGTTGCAGAGAAGTCACTGCCAGCTCGAGTGTGTGCTGCACTGGGCACAGTAGGGCAAGGGAGGCGGCCGCCGGGGGGCCGGGCTGACAGGAGACCTTTCTGCCCCAGGTGCTCTCAGATTGTGTCAGGGACTAAACAGCACTCCTGGGGAACTTCGACTTGGTTATCAAGCAGTTGTGGCCCAGAAATCAGTGGCGCCCAGCTGCCCTGCTCCCGGCTCAGAGCCCCACGGCAGCCCTGGGTAGACGAGAAGATGCCTTTCTGCAGGTGGACAGACATCCAGAATGAAGGACGCCCCCATGGGAGCCCCATGGGCCGAGGGACACCTAGAACAGGCAGCCCCGCTCTGGGCCTCCCTTTGCACGCCGGTAACATGAGGAATTGGACTAGATATGGCTCAGGCGCCTCCTACCTGCCACGTTCTAGAAACCACGGGAACTAGAGCTGGCCCGTAGGCAAGCACCAAGGGGCCCCCCGAGACCGGGGCTCACTTTCTGGAACCCTGTTGCTGTCTTCAGTTTTCTTCCTAGAGACTCAGTATTCTCTTTGTAGGGAGGGGGAGGGGGTGGTTTTTTAAACAACCTGGCTGTGCTGCTTTAATACAGAAAAACACGGTAAAGGAATTCAAAACGACGATTACCCCGCCAGCAGACCCCTGTTGACATTTTCTAAAATAAAGTCCTACTCGCAGCCGGAAAGAAGCTGCAGACGAAGAGGTAAGCAGTGAAGGCCGTCAGCCCCCGGCCCCTTCCCGCCTGAGTCCTCACCGCCAGCAACAGAACGGGCAGGGCTGGGGCTCGCCGCCTGCACCCCCACACGCCCAGACAGGCCCTTCGCCCCCGCAGGCCTCCCGTGTCTTCCTCTGCAAAGCGGGCCGAAGGCTGATACCCACCTCCTGGGCCTTTGAAGGGCCCGGCGAGTCACCAGTGCACTTGGGCCCGGAGGAGGGCCCCCCACAGGTACCTGCTGTTCCCGGGAATCCGCCCACGGCACACACCACCATCTCTTCCTTCCCCTTTTTTTAACTCAAAATGTATCAGACATTGGCATCTTGCTTTCTTTGCCTTGTTTATTTTGGAGATCCGTCCAGCCCAGCACACGTAGGCAGACACACCTCCCTTTTTAGGAGCCTTCAGATCCACGGGTCTGTTGGGCCCCCTCCCCCCCACCCCCATCACCAATACCCCACATGGCCAGGGTAGTTAGAGTCCTAGAAGTGTCGAGTCCGGCCCACACTGGGTATGCATTTTCAGGTTGGCTGGATTTACACTTCCGTCGACGAGGATGAATGTCGCATCTCCGAAAACCCGCCGGCCCTGCGGCCGCTGCGGTCTGGGCAGTTTCCAGTCTGACCCAGTGTCCCCACCTCGGGGACAGCCTGGGAAGGGTGTCGTGGGGACCACAGAGCCATAGTGACATGGCAGAGACACAGAGATGAGGAGTGGGCTCCGGGCTGAGGGTCGGCTCAGGGACCCTGGGGGGAGGGGGAGGGGGAAGGAGGGAGGCGGCCGGTTCCTCAGTGACCGTCAGCCCTGCCTGGTACTCACCTCCCAGGACATTTGATAGAATGAATGCCTGCCTTCCGGCCGGGACGTTATCAGCCAGCCTCTCCCTCTGCAGTGCGGGGCTGGGACACCCGCCTCGGGCCCTCGCGGGAGGGGGTGCCCGCGGAGACAGCCCGTTGTGTGGCCTCCTCAGCATGTCCAGTTCTGACCTCAGAGAGCCAGCAACTCTCGGAAACAGCCAGATGCTATTCTGAGCCAAGCCCAGCAGGCTGCTGCTGGGGCCAACCCAGGTCACCCATCCGAGTGACCACAAAACAGTGAAGCGCATCTGTCCCTGCACTATTACTGGCCCAGAGAAGGTTCCAGAAGAGAGGCTGCAAACCCGTTTCCAGTGAAGGTGGCACCTCCGGCTCAGGAGGCAGCCTCCAGGGCGACAAGCACACTTGCTGGGAAGGACGGACATTCAGCACATGCCGACGACACTCACCTGCCGGGTCCCATCATCTGCCTTGAAAGGGTTCGGGCCGCAACCACCAGGCTCAGCCGCGTCCATGGCTTTGCAGACGCTGTTCCCTGTGCTCTTCCTGCTGTCTTCACCCTATCTGGTCCCCTGGGGTCCTTTGCTCCCCACTATGGCCACCAAGCCACGGGTCCCCTCGGGCAGCCACATTTCGTCTCCTTGTCCCCACTCCGATCTGACACCCTGATTTCGAGCCTCTAGGAGCCACTGGCCGTGCCTTTCCACTTCCGTGTCTCTGTAGCCCAAAGTAGGCGTGCAAGCCGGCAAGGATTCAGGAGGGGGAAGAGACGTGTGTGCAACAGCCCCCCCCCCCACTTGCTGCTGAGTCCTCGGCCGGCCGCAGGGCCTCGGGGCTTGCACCTCAGTTTCCTAATCTATAAAAAGAGGTGTGGGGATGACAGGTATGGAGGGCCCCCTCCAATTCTGTTATTTGTGGGTTTTCTCATGGTGGAACCTGGAGGGTGGGGGAGGCCTGGGGAGGCCGCGAGAGCCCCCACCGTGTGCCCCTCATGCAGGGAAGGGGCAGCCTCGTCCACAGCATCCAGCACAGTTCCCAGGCTCCACGGTGTCCCAGGGAAGGCAGCAGAGGCGGACGGGAGGGCAAGGGAGGACATGCGTTCACTGACCATCCAGCCCGGCAAAGCTAGAAACCGTCAAAAAGTAAAAATTCCATTTGTAAACAAGATCGAATTATTTGATTGTGAAACCAGGGTCCGTGGAATTTCAAATAATTTAATATGAAACAATATCATTTGAAATGCTGGCCAGCCAAGGACCTGGGGGCAGTGTTGGGGGGGGGAGGACCTGGCCTCCTGTGGCCAGACACGTGGAACCCAGCCTCGGGGGATAACAAGTCACCGATCAACAGGCCAGGGTGAGAGTCAAGTGCGTGGCAAGCCCCAAACAGACCCGGGGCCGCCAGCCTGGGCCCCCGGTCCTCCTGGAGTTCATGGAGATGGGCAAGCAAGGTGCCAGCGATTTACGAAACGGTGCGGAGAACAGGGGAGTTTGGGTGGGTGGCACAGGACCCGAGCCAAAAGGGAGGCCTGGGTGCCCCCGCTGGGCCCCAGCCGGCATCGTCAGGGAGGCTCCAGGCCGTCCCCGTATTGCAGTGAGGATCTGGGGACAACATCGTCCAAAGACAGACAGCAGGAGGGGCATGTTCAGACTAGAAATGGTGACAGCTCATCGGCCTGTTGAGCATGAGTTCGTGGGTTCGAGCCCCGTGTCGGGCTCTGTGCTGACAGCTCAGAGCCTGGAGCCTGTTTCCGATTCTGTGTCTCCCTCTCTCTCTCAAAAATAAATAAACATCAAAAAAAATTTTTTAAAGAGGAAAGAAATGATGACCACTTTTGACCCCAGCTCTGTCTGCACAACCTGTGTGACCAGGGGCAAGCAAGCCACTCCCAAGCCTCTGTTTTGTCATCTGTGGAATGGGAATAACCCCAGGCCCCGGTGGCAGTAAGGGTCAGAAACCAGTCCTGTGCATTCCCCTGAAAGCTGACGTTCCCCACGGACGCGGGCACTCCGGGGAGAAGGTGCCATGCGGTTGGCGCTGTCACAGATGCCTGCAGGGGTGAGGCAGGTGGGGGGCAGGTGTCCTGGACGCCCCTGCCGTGGGCGGTGCACCCAGCTGGCTCAGGACCCCAGCTGCCGAGCCTGCTGGCACCTTGCGGAAGGCCGGGGAAGGCCGGGCTCCACAGACCCTGGCACCCGAGCGCCCCGCGTCCGTGCATCCTGCCCCGACGTGAACACGGTTGGGGATATTTCAGGACTGCGAGAGCAGAAAACAAGCCCGGGAACCCAGACAGTGAGCGCAAACGCTAACTTCCATGCCACGTCCAGAGACCGCGTGCTCACCCAGCCACCTGCGGGCTCGCGGCTCAGCGGGAGGTGCGGGGCTGTCGTGTTTGGAAACCAAGCTAGTGGGGCAGCTGCGGGGGCCCCTCCCTCCGTCCTCCTGGGCACGACGGCCCTCGAGGCTGCCTGGGCGTCTGCGTGGGGACGGGCACCCACGCCTCTGGGTTTTAGGTCGCTGGGGAGTCAGTGGGGCGGAGCGGGAAGTTCCCATCTCTGCGTCCCCCCTTGGGCACCTCTCTGTGCTCGTCGGGTCCTGGCAAACGCCCAAGGTCACCCAGCCCGTGAGTAGCAGACTTCGAAGCCATGCCAGGGCCCCCCGCTCTGCACACGCCCCCTCCCCACTACCCTGAGAGACCAGCCACCGTCCTGCTTCCGCAAACCAGCTGCCTAGGGGCGTGGGGAGGCTCCAGATCCCTCCCGCCCTTTGAGGCAGCAATGCTGAGAAGTATTATTTTTATTCGTCCCAAGCCGTGCCAGATTACATTGTCAAGGCCAGCACTTTGGAGATATTCCCTTGGTTTCGCAATTCACGCAGTGACTAACACATGTTACATTTTGAAAACCTCTCTTGGTAAAAATTTAAGCTGAATTGTAAATACATAAAAGTCTCGATGTTAATGGGGTGCATGATTTCTCGGTGGCTGTTTTGTAATCCTGAGATCCCAAAAGGATGTGGAATTCTGTAAAAATGGATGACGAGCAGCCTCCCCGAGCTGCCCTTTGAGACTGTCGCTACAGCAGCAGAGCAGCCCTGACATCCGTCCGTCATTACATAAGCGTCGTGGCAGTGGTATGACGCTTCCGTGGGGCCATCGGGCAGGGAGAGCAGAGACGTCCGCGGCCGAGAATGGGGTCCCTCCCCGGCGCAGGAGCGCACGGAGGTCAGTGGGGTGCGGGGCGCAACTCGCCTGGGCTGCCGAGGTGTTCAGTCGTGTAGATGCAGGACTCCGTCCCGGGCCTCGGGCCTCGCTGGAGCACGGGGCACCCACGCTGCGCCCGGCACGCCACAGCCCCTGCTCCTGAGCCCCTGTCCCCCACTCACTCCCTCTGCACCCAGCTCACTGCCCCAGACCGGCCCCACCTGGGACAGCCGGTGATTAGTCTGGACAAGCGGGTCTCTGTCCGGGCATCTGAACTAGGATGTGAAAGAGGGTGCGGCCTTGGGCAGTAGGACCACATGATGGTCCTGCCCGCGCCAGACCGAAGGGGCACGTTGGGCGAGAAGGTGACAGGGAGAGGAAGAAGAAAGGAGAGAAATCGAGAATGGTGACGGAGGGGCCATCCACTGTGAGGGGCTCCGTAAGGAGTGGGCCCAGGGCTGCCCGGTGATGACAGGCTCAGCTTAGTGCCCAGAGTGTGGGCAGCACCTCCCGGCCCCCAGCACCCCCATCACACCCCCAATTTATTGCCCTGCTGGATAACACTTATCAGCCCGCAGTTGCCCTGGTTCTCGTTTCGCTTACCTGCTCGGTGCTGGTCCCCGAGCTGGACTGTAGACTCTGTGCATTAAGCGGCTCCCATCACATCGGCAGAGCCCCGCCCGGTGTCTGGGCAGAGCAGACACTGAATAATTACTTGCCGAATTCACGCACCTCTGAGAGAACCAGGGAGCCAGCCCGCTCCACCACCCTCCTCCGTGGGTCGTTTGGGTGGGTCTCGCCCCTGCGAGAAGTACAACCAGACACAAGAGCTACATTGCTGGCCTCAGGCAGGCAGGGGGGAGGTGGGGGAGCCGGCTTCCTAATCAGCAGAACGTGTTCCCGGGCCGCGCAAGAGCCAGGAAGTGGCCGCCACCTCGAGACACGTTTATGATGCAATAAACTCCAGGATGAACGCTGGTTTTCTTCCAAGTTCAGGGCCAATCTGTCTGGGTTCCTCCTGGGCCGTCCCCACGTCCCCCTCCCCCAAGCTGCCTGCCAAGCCCAGGGATCCGGGCCATCAAAGCACCGTGTCCTCAATGCTGTGGGCTCCCCAGCCAAGGTCCTTGTGACCGACACTCTGGCCACCTGGGCGTTTGCAACCCCGTAAGCTCAAAAGCATGTCTGGCCGAAGAGACAATGTCGAGAGGCTGCTTTCTGAAAAAAATTTGGCCGCTGTGGAAGAACTCAGCTCGAGAGGGGCCACACGCGTGGGCGGGAACAGGGCTAGGGGACAGACCCTGAGATGATCACAGTGCAGTGTGATTGTGACACGGGCATAAACATAGCCATGTGTCCCACGCCCAGGACGGAAGGTCATCAAGAGGTCCCCAGAGGAAGGAAATTTCCGTTGTCTCTTGCAATTTTCACTCGGCATCTGCAGAATACCTGTTATATTAGAGCCCACTGGGTCCCTAATGGAATTACTCAGCTCTCGGTAATAACGAGCTTGTCTAGGTCATGCGGGGAAGGGCTTTTAAGTTATTCCTTTTTATTACAGCGACGATTCACAAGGCTTGAAAAGACATTTTCCTTAATTCAATTACCAAGTGAGCTAAATGCATTTGCTGGAGATAATTAAGAATCTTGATAAATATAAAACAATTATCCCATCAAAATACAGTGCTCGGTGTTATTATTCAAGCTGGCTTTTCCATCAAGCCCCCTCCTCTTAAAGCCATTCCAAAGCGCTCCAGGCCTCCCTTTGCCCATCTTCCCAGGGGGAGCTGCCGGTGTCCAGGCTCGGCGGGCCAGGCCGCCTCGTCCTGAGAGCTTTCCACCACGATGCAGGCATTTGCCCACATCCACATCACCCCCCCAGGCCCCGGCGGAAGCTCTCCTCGCTCACAGCCTTGGTGCTGAGCAGGTAGCGACAAACACCGTGGTGTGGACCACACAAGACAACTGTGCAAGGTTCGCTATCCTGCTTGGACGCTGGAACAGAGAGAGAACATCGGAGGGAAAAGGGGGAAACCCAAATCGAGCCTGGAGCCAAGTCGATCACGGACCAATGTCGGCTTGTTGGTATCGGCCCACTCGCCGTGGTGACACACAGCCGCCTGGGGGGCACACGGCAACTCCGTGCCGTCTCAGCAACTTCTCTATAAATCTGAAATTATTCTACAATTAACAGTTTATTTAAAACACACACACACACACACAAAAAAACAGCCAAGACCACAGCGTGATGGTGCAAGCGGAAGGGGCGGATGGCGACTGCTCAGTACTCCCCATCTTTAGAAGCCTGTCGTGGACCCCCACCCCCAGCTACAGGACAGGAACAGCCATGTCATGTCGCATGTGGACGTTCTTGGGCATCCCAAGGACCCGGGCTCTGCAGAAGCCGTCTGAGCTGCCTTGTGACTCTCATATCCACACCGAAATCTTATCTATATTTAAATTTTTCTTTGAGGCGCCTGGGTGGCTCAGTCCGATAAACTTCTGACTTCGGCTCAGGTCATGATCTCATGACTCATGAGTTCAAGCCCCATGTCAGGCTCTGTGCTGACAGCTCGGAACCTGGAGCCTGCTTCAGATTCTGTGTCTTCCTCTCTCTCTGCCCCTCCCTGGCCCGTGCGCTATCTCTCTCTCTCTCAAAAATAAATAAACTTTTAAAAAAACTGAAATAAAAATAACCAAAAAATCATTTTCTTTTATAAACCTTCAAATACTTCAACATATGTTCTGCTATAGAAGAAATCAAATAGATGTTCGTGACCCCCTAAGAGAGTGGGGTTCAGACAGACATCCCGCGTTGTGCCCTCCACACCTAACGGAGAAGCGGGGTCCCCAGGCCACACTTCCCAGCTCAGTGGCCTGGAACAAGTTACTTAAGCAGCGCCCCTTCAGTCCCTCGTGTGGACCCCGGGGATACTGAGGGCTGCTTTGCAGGCTTGGATGAGGATGGCCTGAGTGACTCCGTGTAACAGCACTAACACAAGCCTGGCCCCCAGGAGGGGACCGATAAGGAAGCGCTGCCTTGCGTGAAACATCCTGGCCATCTGAGCAAGACGACAGTATTTCCCTCTTCTAACCGTTCCCAAGAGAGCACGACTGGAGTCTGAAAACCCGGCCTCTTGATTTTCCTCCACGAGTTCTCTCATTACCTGAACCGGGAAGTACTTGAAA
>NW_027532747.1:1495559-1497996 GCF_008692635.1 Crocuta crocuta | reverse complement strand
CCACTTACCCCCGAGGCACGCACACTAGGTTTCCTGGGCGGCCGCCCCCTGGCCCTTTCTGGATCTCATCCTCCGAGCTCAGGCTCCCTCACTGCACTAAACACAAGGGAGGGTGTTTGTTTACGAAGGAGATCTGACCCAAGTCCAGGCTCAACCCGGAATCTCCGTTTGCTTTTGCTCCTCCTGGGTGCGCTGGCGGGGCGGCCCGGGGACTTGCGCCGCCGCGATGACAGTCTCCGTGCGGGCGCCAGGGCTGACCTCCCGGCTGGGTCCTCCGGGCCACTTCTGCTGAGAGCTCAGACAGGCTTGTCGTGTTAGGTAACTGCCAGGGCTGAGCCTGTGGGTGAGACACACTCCCTGGCACTCCAGCGAGTGTTTTCCCGGTTTGTTTAGCTTGGGAAATTAGGCAAGAGCAGGTAGAAAAACTCCGGGTCAAACACGAGCCATTGCAAAGAAACTGACTCACGCTTTACCAACAGCGTTATTCATCCTCTCTCCTCTAGCGGGCTATTCATGTATTCATGTATTCGGCAAATATTTATGGAGCGGCCAACATGTGTCTCTGGGTCCGCTCACACCCCCAACCTCGCGTCCCTGCAGACCGGGTCAAAGGTTGCCTCCCCCAGGAAGCCTGCGCCAGGTCACCGTGCCAGAGTGGGACAGTCTCTCTGTCCCGAGGAAGGCCGGCAGAAGGAGCTGGCTGTGGGGCCAGACGGGCTGGGCTGAGAAGCAAGGCTCCAGGACCCACCTTGTGTGGCCTCAGGCAGGTCGCTGAGACTTTCCGCCTCCTTCCTCGTCTATAAAGTGATAAGAACACTTACCTCCTACAGTGAAATGCCTGGGAATGCTACATAAAATGCAACGAACACATCGTTTGCAAAATGCAACTTAGTAAACAGAAAGAAGAGGAGTCGGGGCGCCTGGGTGGCTCAGTCGGTTAAGTGTCTGACCTCAGCTCAGGTCATGGTCTCACGGATCATAAGTTCGAGCCCCGCATCAGGCCCTGTGCTGACAGCTCAGAGCCTGGAGCCTGCTTTAGATTCTGTGTCTTCCTCTCTCTCTGCCCCTCCCCCGCTCAGGCTCTGTCTCTGTCTCTCAAACATAAATGTTAAAAAAATAGTAAACATTAAAAGATTTAAAAAAAAAAGAAAAGAAAAGAAGAGACATCACCCCACGGCCCAAGCTGAGGGAATCCAAAAGGAAGGGTAAGAGGCTCAAGGCCTGGTGGGGGGAGGGGACCAGCTAGGCTCAGAGGGTCCCACTCCAGGGAATGGGCAGTCAGGTGAAATTCACCTGCTGGACCGTTGAGGACTTCAGTTCCCCCCTGCCCCCACCAGATTCAATGTCCCTCTTCCTCCAGGCACAGATGGACAGGTTCCCTGCCCCTTCAAATTAGCCCGTCCTTGTGACTTGTTCTGACCAACGCATGCTGAGAAAGAGAGATGTGAGCCACTTCTAGACCAAAGCAATTAACAGCCTGTGCCAGACCCTCCCAGGCCATCTCCCACCCCAGTCCCTTGGTGCCCATGGATGCCATGCACCCAGATAGCAGAGCTGTGTCGAGTTGGAGGAAACCTGGATCATCGAGTCACTCCGTGGCAGACAGCTGCCTGGAGAGTTGCTCAGATTCCCTGCAAACTTTGTAAGATCTTCAAGAGCAAGAAATAAGTCTCTGTTAGGTTGAACCAGTAAGAGGGACTATTTGTTACTGAGGCAGAACATAGGCTACCCTGACTAATACAGCCTACAAAAAGAGATAGCAAGTAAAGTAATAGGCAGGGTAACAAGATAACTTGTTCATCTCTGTTAGGGCCTCGGTGGAGAAAACCAATCTCCTCTGAGAATTCATATCCATAGTCCTTATTCCACAAGAGTTGGGGGGTTGGATTTATACCATCTTTGTGATCCAGGAAATCCCAACCTGTAAAATCAACTTAAAGATATTTCTGGTATGGTCCAGCTACTGGAAACAAACTCAAACCCCCCTCAACCTGGCCTCATAGGATTCCCACAAGGGTAGGCCCAACGAACAGGCAATCACAATCCCAAGTTCATCAAATAAATGTAGTTACTGAGTAGGAAACTTAAACTTTTTTGTAGTATTTTAAGAAATGAAGTCAAGAAACCAAACTATGGGCAGTTAGCAAAATGCTATCAAAAAAGACCAAATAAACTTGAAAAATAACCAAAAACTGGTTATGAAAATCTTATTAATAATATTAAACCCTTGGGGCCCCTGGATGGCTCAGTCAGTTAAGCATCTGAATTTGGCTCAGGTCATGATCTCACTCCTTGTGAGTTCGAGCCCCACATGGGGCTCTGTGCTGACAGCTCAGAGCCTGGAGCCTGCTTCAGATACTGCGTCTCCCTCTCTCTCTGACCCTCCCTTACTTGTGCTCTGTCTCTCTCTGTCTCTCAAAAATAAATAAATGTTTTT
>NW_027532747.1:1484284-1494490 GCF_008692635.1 Crocuta crocuta | reverse complement strand
TATCAAAAATAAATAAATGTTTTTTAAAAGTTTTTTAATTTGTTTTAACATTTGTTATTCATTTTTGAGAGAGAGGTAGAGTGTGAGTGGGGGAGGGGCAGAGAGAGAGAGGGAGACACAGAATGCGAAGCAGGCTCCGGGCTGACAAGTGATGAGATCATGACCTGAGCCAAAGTCGGACGCTTAACCGACTGGGCCACCCAGGCGCCCCTAAAAAAACTTTTTTGAAGAAAAGGAAAGCACAGCACGCAGGAGTTAGATCTCAGGTGTTCGTGTGGTGGGAGAGGTTGGGGCAGAGCGCAAAAGTCACTAAAATGTGGGGGAAGGTCTCACGGAGAAGGTGAAAGCTGAGCAAAGACGTGAAGGGGGGGAGGGAGTGGAACAGAGTAAGGGGGTTGGGGGGGGGAGAGCAATCCAGGCAGGCGGACAACTAGCGGATTAATCATTTGCACATCTTCTTCCGTGGAGCGGCTGATCAAAGCTTTTGTCCGAGGATGCACTGTTTGTCTTATCCTCGACTTGCAAAAATGTTCTCATTTATTCTGTAAAGTCCTTTGTCGTGTGGGTGTATTGCAAACCTGTTCTCCCGGGCTGTGGTTCATCTGTTCATTTTTCTAACAGGTCCTTTGAAATACAGCTGTTGTTCATTTTGATGACCTCCGTTTTGCCAAGTTTTACTTTTATGTTTTTGGTTGTTTGGGTCTTATTATGAAACCTTTGCCTACCCAAAGGTCACAAATACGTTTTCTATATTTTCTAGAAGTTTTCTATTTTTTGGCCTTTAGGATTAGGTCTGTGATCCCTTTCAAGTTAATTTTTGTGTATGATGTGAGGTAGGGGTTGAGGTTTATATTTTTTATATATGGATATCCCAATGTTGCACCAACATTTGTTTTGAAGATTTTGCTTTTCCCAATGATTTACCTTGGCTCTTCTTTAAAAAAATCAATTGGTCATAGATACATGGATCCATTTCTGAGTTCTCTATTCTATTCCATTGACCTAGATATCTATCTTTAGGTCAGTATCATGTGTTGCTTTATAATAGGTCTTAAAATTCAATAGTACAAATCCTCCCACTTTGTTCTTCCTTGAAAATTGCTTTGGTTATTCTAGGTCATTTGTATTTCCATTTAAATTTTAGGATCACCTGTTAATTTCTACAAAAAGACAAGTTGTAATTGTAATTGGGATTATGTTGAATCTATAGCTCAGTGAAGACAGGATTGAGGGTGCCTGGGTGACTCAGTCAGTCGAGCATCAGACTCTTGATTTCAGCTCAGGTCATGATCCCAGGGTCATGGGATCAAGCCCTGCACTGGGCTCTGTGCTGAGCGTGGATCCTACTTAGGATTCTCTCTCTCCCCACAACTCTACCCTTCTACCCTGCTCTCTTTCTCTCTCTTTCAAATTAAAAAAAAAAAAAAGACAGAATCGACATCTAATAATATTGAATCTTTGGATCCATGAACATGGTATATGTCTTTATTTCCTTATGCCATCTTTAATTTCTCTCACCATTGCTTTATAAATTTTGGCACACAGGTCTTGTATATATTTTGTGAAGTAAATCCCTAGGCATTGCTTATATTTTATGCTATTGTAAATGGTATTATTTTTAACCTTTTTTATTTTGAGATAATTTTAAAATATCAGAAGAGTTGCTAAAAGAATACAGAGAGTTGCCATATAGGCTTCACTCATCTTCCCTTAATGTTAATACCTAAATCATGGTACAATTTTGAAAACTAGGAAGTTAACATTGGTATGATACTATTTACTAAAGTACAGACTTTATTAGGATTTTACCAGTTTTTCCACTAGTGTTCTTTTTGACTCCAAGATCCCACATATTTAGTTGACACATCTCCTTGGTCTTCTATAATCTGTGACAGTTGTTCAGTATTCCTGTCTTTCATGACTTGACACTTTTGAAGAGTAATGGTCAGGTGTTTTGTAGACTGCCCCTCAACCTAGCTTTGTCTGATGTTTTTCCATAATTATCTGAGGCTAAGCCTTACCAAGAAGAACACCACCGGGGTGATGTGCATCATAGCAGGGAGTCCATGATCACGTGGTAAAGATGGTGTCTGTCAGATTCCTGCATGGTATTGTGCTATTTTTTTCCTTTCATTAGTAAGTTTGGGGTGGGAGACACTTTGAGATCAACCAAATGCTTGGTTCTTCTTAAACTTGTACTCAGTAATTTTAACATCCATTGGTGCATCTTGCCTCTATTACTGCTGTGGAATTATAATGGTGCTTTTTCTGTTACCCTTATTCCTTTTACATGTAGCTGGAATTCTGTAAGTTGCTGCTCCCTTTCTCCCATTTATGTGTTTATCACATTATTAATTTTATCAATGTAGACTGACATATATTTACTCTATTCTTTGCGTTATACTTCGATATTGCCATTATTTATTCTGCTGCTCAAATTGTTCCAGCTCTGGCCATTGGAAGCTCTTTTAGATTGGCTCCAATAATTTTTAAACATTCCCCCATCTTTTTGCCTTCAGTTATATGATTCATTGGTAGGAAACTATTTTTTAAGTTTGATTACCAAATGTTCTTTGCTAGTTTATAGTATATATATATATCGTATATATACTATATATAAATACGCAATGGGCTTTTGTATATTTAAAATGGGTTTCTTTTCTTTTCTTTTTTGAGAGACAGAGAGAATGTGCTCAAGTGGGGCAGAGGGAAAGGGAAAGAGAGAATCCCAAGCAAGCCCCACTCCCAGCACAGAGCCTGATGCAGGGCTTGATCCCACAACCCTGAGATCATGACCTGAGCTGAAACCAAGAGCTGGACACTTAACCAACTGATCCCCCCAGGCGACCTTAAAATGGGTTTCTCATAGACAACATATAGTTGGGCCTTGTTTTTTAATCCAGTGTCACAATCTCTGTCTTTTATTGTATTTAGACCTTTACCTTTTAAACTTTCACCTGATAACAATTATCAGCATCTCTGGGTTTAATTCTAGCATATTTCTATCTGTTTTCTCTTTGTCCCAACTCTTCCTTTTTCCCGTTCTTTTTCCTTCTTTGAGATTAATTGTAGGGTTTTTATTCTATCTTCCCCACTAATATCTAATAAACTATATCTCTTTGTTCTAATTTTTAGGAGTTGCTCCAGGATTTAAAATATGCACATTTTACTTCTCAGGGTCTAGTTCCAAATGTTACCCCACGTCCCATGCAACACGAGCATCCCACAGCGGTGGTTGCGTTCAAGTCTCCTGTCCTTTATGCCACGGTTGTCATGGATTATGCTCTTCTCTCTTTTTTAAATGTTTGTTTGTCTTTGAGAGAGAGAGACAGAGCATGAGTGGGGGAAGGGCAGAGAGAGACACAATCCGAAGCGGGCTCCAGGCTCTGAGCTGTCGGCCCAGAGCTCGACGTGGAGCTCCAACTCACAAACCACAAGATCGTGACCTGACCCAAGAGACCTTAACCGACTGCGCCACCCAGGCGCCCCACTTATACTTTTCAACATGCGGTAAGAGCCACATATTTTTCAATATACAAAATATCACCTTGTTGATATTTGGTGTGAAGTAGGCAATTGGCTCTTAAGGAAATTAAAACTTGAAAAATATTTTAATAAGTTTTTAAAAATACATATAACANAGAAATAAATAAAACATTAAAAAAAAATACATATAGCAGAATAATGTGAAAATTTTCCTGGACAATAGCGATTTACGCTCTATATATGCTTTTACATGGTTATGTTCAATACACAAAATATGTAGAAGGATAGGCATCAAACATCATTTCCTTTGGGAAGAAGTTCGGACGGGTTTATTACTGTTAAGGTTCTATTTGGATTTGGATGAAATGAGTATATATAACACCCATAATTTAAATATATTTAACCAAGATTTTATTTTATTTTTAAATAACATTTATGAACCAGTAGAACATCACTGCAAATAATTACTTTAAAGTGGGCTTTTGTTTGTCAAAAAAATTTTTCTTTATGTTGACCTGCGCAGGTTCCATTTCCAATATCTTCACTACTTTTTGTAAACCCAGCTGTCCATCTGACATCATTTTCTTTCTTCCTGAAGATCTTTCTTTAACATTTCTTGTAGTGCCGTTCTGTGTGTGTCTTGAAAACTATTTCGCCTTCATTTTTGAAAGATATTTTTGCAGAGCATAGAATTCTAGATTAAGGGCTTCTTTCACTATTTTAAAGATGTCACCCCATTGACCAGCGGCTTGCATTGTTTCCAAAAAGAACACCACTCTCATTTTGCTACTGCTCCCTCTGTATGTCTCATTCTTCTCTGGCTGCTTTAGGATTGTCTCTCTTTCCGAAAATTCACCGTGATGTGTGTTGGGGTGGCTTCCTTTGTATTTATCCCCCTTGGGACTTATTGAGCTTGTTGGATGTGTAGTTACAGTTTTCGTCAAATTGGGAAGTGGGGTTTCAGCTGGGCCTCCTGGGAAGAGCACTTCCGTCATTGAGTCTAAGAGCCGCTGATACGCTCTTAGTGACCTGGATCAGCGCGCTTCTCAGAAGGCCGTCCAGGAGCCTGAACAAAAGGGTAAAGCCCAGTGTCAGTGGCGCCGTGGTATGGGGTGGGGTCCCGTGAGACTCAGTGAGGTTCTCCCGTTACTTGGAGAGTTAGGACAGCATTGCCACTGCCTTGGGCACAGGTGTGGTGCTGGATACGCCACGCGCTGCCCTGGGTGCGGGAAGAAACACGAGTCCTTCGGAAAAAAGGTGCGGCTTGAGCTTGGGGCGCCGAGGTCCCGATCAGACCCACCTTCCCTGGAGGCTGTGGGCACAGCACAGCCACGCAGGCACGAGAAAGCCCAGCACGTGGGAGGAAGAGTCTCTGTTGTCTCTGGGCTCCCTCCCCGGCGGGCACACATAGATCTCTTGGCCACACAGTGGCTCCCGGACAGCTAGCACTGCCGAGCACCTGACTCGTCCGGGTCACCCCCGTGTCCGTTCTCAGCGCCACACGTGCAGCTGCCCCTCTCCCTCTGCCAAGCGTCGGCCCAGGTGCGCAACTCAACCCCTTGTCTTTCCAGCAGAAATCATGGATGGAAGGGTCTGAGCGCAGTCGCTACTGAAGGTTGGAGGGGAGGGGCAGCCCCATCACAGCCGTGAGGGCGCCAGGGCTCAGACCTTCCTCGGCCCTCCCCTCCCCCTTCCTGCCAGGTCTCTGTACCCCACGCTCCCTTCCTTGCCTGCTGATCCCCCACCTTGAGGGTCACCCTCTCCTCCGAGGGCTTATCCAGGAATTTTCCTCCCCGAAAACACAGAGCTGGAGGTAAGGTGAGCAAAGAGGTACTGCCCTCAGGGGCAGAACTGAAGGAGGCACCAAAATTCCACCATGAAGACAAGCCCACATTTAGTGTGGCATTTTTAAAGTCCAAAGTGATGCAAATACAACCCAACCACAAAACAAGAAGCGGCCCAATTCAAAAACGGGCAAAGGACCTGAGCAGACCTTGCTCCGGAGAAGTGACAGAAATGACCTACTGGCACATGAAAAGATGTTCAGCCTCATTAGTCATCAGGGAAACGCAAAGCGACATCAGTAAGATACCACTGCCCAACCGCCGGGAAGGATCGAATGAAAAAATCCTTTAAAAGTGGAGAATAACAAATGTTGGCGACGATGTGGAGAAACCGGAAACCACTATACCACTGGTGGGAATGCAAAATGGTGCAGAAGGGTGGTTCCTTTCATAACGAAACACAGGGGCCCCTGGGTGGCTCAGTCCAACTTTGGCTCAGGTCATGATCTTGCAGTTCGTGGGTTCGAGCCCCGCATCAGGCTCTGTGCTGACAGCTCAGAGCCTGGAGCCTGCTTCGGATTCTGTGTCTCCCTCTCTCTCTCTCTGACCCTCCCCTGCTCATGTTGTCTCTCTCTCTCTCTCAGAAATAAATAAAGCATTAAAAATTAAGAAAAAACATAAGGTTTCCTTTAAAAATGAAACATAAAGGAGCGCCTGGGTGGCTGAGTCAGTGAGCGTCTAACTCTTGGTTTCAGCATAGGTCATGATCTTGTGGTTCCTGGGGTCGAGCCCCGAGTTTGGATTCTCTCTCTCTCCCTCTCTCTCTGCCCCTCCCCTGCTCATTCTCTCTCCCTCAATCTCTCTTTCTCTCAAAATAAATAGATAATTTTTAAAAAATTAAACAGAATTGCCCTATAAACCAGGAGTTCCACTTCTAAGTATATACTCAAAATAATTGAAGGAAAAAACCGCACAACCTTGAATACCAATGTTCGCAGCAGCACTATTCACAAAAGATAAATGTGCAAATGAACCCAAGCTTCCATCAAGCAGACGAATGGATAAACAAGGTACAGTCCTTCTGTACGATGGAATATAATTCGGTCATAAAAAGGAGGGAGATTCCGACACCTGCCACAGCATGGATGACCCTGGAAGGACATTATGCGGAGTGACACAGCAGTCACAGAAGAGTGAACATTGCATGACTCCACTCACACGAGGTCCCTAAAGAACACAAATTCGTGAAGACGGAAAGCTGAAGGGGGGGGCGGTGCCAGGGTCCGGGGAGGGGGCAATGGAAGTTGGTGTTTTGCAAAATGTAAAACTTCTGGGCAGGGATGGTGATAGCGGCTATACAACATTGTAAATGTACTTTGGGGCGCCTGGGGGGCTCAGTCCGTGAAGCATCCGACTTCAGTTCAGGTCATGATCTCACTGTTTGTGAGTTTGAACCCCGCGTCGGGCTCTGTGCTGACAGCTCGGAGCCTGGAGCCTGCTTCCGATTTGTCTCCCTCTCTCTCTCTGCCCCTCCCCTGCTTGCGTTCTCTCTCCAAACATAAACAAACATTAAAAATAATTTTAAAAAAAATAAAAAACATTGCAAATGTACTTAATGCCGCTGAATTATACACCTAAAAACAGTTAAAGTAGTAAATTTTGTGTTATATAAATTTTTACTACAACGTAAAATAACAGTAATACAAAAAAAATCCATGATAAGAAAAAAGATTAAAATCTTAAATACAGACAAGGTGCACGCGATAACAAGCCATCCTGGAGCCCAAGACAAAGAAAAACCACTAAAAACGGATTCTGCCTGTCCTTATTCAAACTTTGGAGATTTTGCTCATCGTAGATTTCTCACAGGACTTTGACGTTCTTTAATACCACATGTTTTACACATGGTTTCCCTGGAGCCCCGAGCCTGAGGACGCCCTTACATCTGCCCCCCACGCCAGTGCCCTCCAGTTCCAGGCTGAGGAATCCCATCTCAGCCCCTGAAGCTGAAGCTCTCCCTCACTCTCCCTGCACAGCCGACCTCAGTAACCCCATCTTCACGCCGGAGCAAGGGCATGGCCCCCTCCCTTCTCCTCGGCAGCTGGGTCACGGCCAATCCTTTTTCTCTTTTTGAATGCCCCGCTGCCATCAGGCCACAGAATAAAACCAAAGTCCTCGGGGACTGCTCCTTAGTCTTCAAAAGGAGGGCGATTCTGACACATTCCTCCCGCCAGCGGATGAACCTGGAGGGCATCAGGCTGAGTCAGATAAGCCGGTCACAAAAACACAGGTGCTGTCGGGTGGCACTTATACAAGATTTCTAGGGGAGTCAAATCCACACAGAGTGTAGAATGGGGGGGGGGCGCCAGGGGCTGGGGAGGGGGTGGAGATCAGCACTTAATGGGGATCGAGTTTGAGTTCGGGGAGATGAAACTGCTCTGAAGACAGATGGTGGTCATGGGTGCACAACAGTGTGAACGTACTTAGTGCCCCTCAGCTCTACACTTAACAGTTATTTTAAAAGTAAATATTAATAGGGAAGCCTGGGTGGCTCAGTCGGCGAAGCGTCCGACTTCAGCTCAGGTCACGATCTCATGGTTCGTGGGTTCGAGTCCCGCATCGGGCTCTGTGCCGACGGCTCGGAGCCTGGAGCCTGTTGCAGATTCTGTGTCTCCCTCTCTCTCTGCCCCTCTCATGCTCACGCTGCCTCTCTCTCTCTCTCTCTCTCGTTCAAAAAAAAATAAACATTAAAATTTTTAAGTAAATATTTTTATATCATTTTTCTGTTATTAATATTTTACCACATTAAAAAAAGTGACAAACAAACAAACACGGCAACAGCCTCCGCTCTGGGTTCCCGGCGTCCGCGGTAGCCCTGCAGGGGAGCGTGCAGGAGGGGATTCCTCCTCCTCCGCCCTCCAAGCTCTGTGGACCAAAGTCCCTATTTCATGTGGCCACAGGCCGCTGCTTGTAAACCAACAAAGATAAATATTTTCTACCTCGACTTGGTAGAATATAAACAGGGAACCAGTTTGACTTTTAGAGACACTCCGCGATGCTCCTCGGACACTCTCTCTAACCGTTACGCTGCCAGTGCGCCCTAATTCGGAAGGCACAGGGGCCCACTCCCCAGGCCTCCGCCACGACCCATGCCCCGGTCGCCGACCCTCTGGGGCTCCGGCTGCTGTGACAGCGACTTCTGCGCTCATCGTCCTCACACTGCACGCGGTCTTGGGGTGAATGTGCGAAATTCACACGGCTGAGGACGGTGCACGAGCCCAGAGCGCCCAAGTGACTTTGCCCAAGGACACACGGCTGACAGAAACTTTGGCTCTGGGCTCTGGCCCTCCCCCACTACCCTCCCACCCACCAGGCCTGTCCTTGTGTGTCTTTATTTCTTTTTAATATTTATTCATTTTGGGAAGAGAAGGAGAGACTGAGAGTGAGGGGGAGGGGCAGAGAGAAGGGAGATGCAGAATCCGAAACAGGCTCCAGGCTCTGAGCTGTCAGCACAGAGCCCAACGCAGGGCTCGAACCCACGAACCATGAGATCATGGCCTGAGCTGAAGTCGGATGCTCAACAGAGTGAGCCACCCAGGCGCCCTGAGTCCTTGTGCATCTTAACAACAGCCTGGGACCTGGTTCAAGCCTATCTCCTGAGAGGCTCCCCAGCCCCACGACAACCACCGCCTGTGGTGTGGCCGGGACCAGAGCACCTCCAGGGGCCTGTTTCCTCCTGCCAGTGAGGCTGCGGGCCCTCCGGGCAGCGGAACCGCCCCACCCCGACGCCGAGCCTTGCCCGCCCGGGTGCCAGTGCGGAGGCTGGGATGCGTTCCTGGGTCGGCCTTCGCGGTGTCGCCGTCCTTTCCCACAAGGCCCTGCGTCTCTGCTTGGTATGCGCCCGGGGTCCCCGCCAGGGTCCAGCTGCCTTCCCAGGCCATTCAAGTCAACTCCAGCAAAGGCTTTTTGTTGTTATTACCACCCTCCGCCATTAGCAGGGGCAGTTTTTGTCTTCCCAAATGGGAAAGTATCTTTTACTTTTCTCTTTTGACATTGACTATTTGGCCCGAAGCAGGGACCAATTAAACTAATTAATCCCTAGGCGTTTTGCCTACGAGAGACTAGGCTCTTATCCCAGAGGGAGCAAGCGGGCTCTCATAGCGTGTGGCTCCGACCTTTGGGCCGGGCAACAACCCGAGACCCCAGGCTCTGGCCCGGCCCCTCCCTCACCAGGCCTTCGGGGATTTGCATCCTAAGGCTTCCCCCCACCCCCACCTGCCCGCACGGGGGCATCGGGCTCTCGCGGAGCCAGACTGTAGCCCCGAGGGGGTCCG
This sequence comes from Crocuta crocuta, assembly GCF_008692635.1. Lineage (NCBI taxonomy): Eukaryota > Metazoa > Chordata > Mammalia > Carnivora > Hyaenidae > Crocuta > Crocuta crocuta. The sequence continues at coordinate 1,484,886 of NW_027532747.1, read as the reverse complement.
CCTTCCACTGCCCTGTGCAACTAGCCCTTTCTCTTAGGAGGGTGATACAGAACCCCAAATTCAGGAAGAGCCCAATCAGCCGAAAGGAGGTGCTCAAGGTGGGGCCCAGAGGCCCTTGGGGGGCTCTGGCGGGGGGTGGGGGGGCCTGTGCTTCGGGCCACCCGGCTCCTGCTTCACCGGCCCCTCGGCAAGTGCATTTTCTTCATGGACAACAGCGGAATTTCTTTGGCTCCGGCAAGGAGGAGCAGCTGTCCACACTGTTTACTCGGATCCATTCTGGCGATATTCAGAAGGTTGTTTTTTTTCTCTTCCCCGAAGCCTCCGAGCCCATCCAGGGGGCAGTTGGACGCCCGTGTCTACACATGGCTCCCAGAGGGGCGTCTCTGAACAGCGTATAAATCCTCTTCCGAGAGCCCTTTGCCATGTTCCTCCAGCCCCTCCCCCCGCCTCCCACCCCCGCGAACGCGCCTGTTTCTGTGAACACCGAAGACGGAAAACACGCGGTGCTGAATGTGTCTCTTTCACGGTCACACATTTTTTTTCATTGTGCATCTTGGCTGATCCACGACTGAAAATTCCCAGCAACTGTTCCCAGGTCCGTG
>NW_027532747.1:1476890-1483845 GCF_008692635.1 Crocuta crocuta | reverse complement strand
AAAAAGAAGGAAGCAGGAGGGGACTGGCCAGGGACTTGGAGCTCCTCTCTGAAAGCATTTTTTTCAATAAAAGTTTCATGCTTTTGCCTCTGGTTTCCCTGCGTTGCTTGGAGCCCTGGTTTTGCAGACCCAAGATTTGTTCCGCGGCCTTGCACACACGGGTACATCCTGACAAGCACTGGGTTCCAGAACTTTCCACAACACTGTGACCACAAGCACTCAGGATATGTGAGGCCGTGTCTCCCCGTTGTCTCCCGACACCCAGTCGTTTCCTGGCCCAGAGGCACCAGCAGCAGCCTGCACCCTGCCCCACTCGGGCTTCTGTTCCTCCAGACTAAGCACAGACCCCCGCACAGGGGGCCCAGGGCCCCACCTTACAGCCCCTCGTGCTGGTCTGAGGAGCTGCTGGCCGTCCAGCAAACAGCCCACAGCCCCTTTCTGGGCCTTTCCTTCCGGCCACCGGACCCTCACTCCGCCTGCCCGTGTCTCCACCTGCTGCCGTCCTGGCTCCGCCCCGTGGGTGAGTCTCCTAGTGTTTCCGTAACAAATCATCACATCACCTAGTGTTTTGTGGCTCCAAACAGCACAAATTTATAACCAGAAGGTGCTGGAAGTCAGGCGTCCACAGTGGCCTCGCGGGGCTAGAACCAAGATGGGGAGCCCGGCTCCATCTCGTCCTTAGCTTCATCAGAGTCCCCCGCCGGGGCCCGCGCCAGCCGGGCGCAGCACAGGCGCCGGCACATGCCAGCTCCCAGGCCGTTCGCTCCCAGGCCCTGCTGGGCGTCCCAGAGCGGCGTGGGAAGTCGCAGAGCAGAGGTGTCCGCCCCAGGGCACGGGCGGAAGGCGGGGGCTCGCAGCAGGGAGGGTGCGCCCAGGAACCCTGCTACGACCTCGGCCGGCGGTAGTGAGCCCGCGGCGTCCGGCGGGCATCTGGGCCGCGAGGCGAATGGCCGCCGGTGGGCGAGGGCACGTCAGCCATTCAGCTGTACCCGCGGTATGGGTCCACGGTGCAGGCATTTTGGGGTTTGCTCACATGCACGTGAGCAACTAAACATCCTGAGCCTCAGATCCCGCCTCACTATGGACTACGGGCAGGTTGACGTGTGCCCCGTCCAAGCCCTGGGCCTCGGAGGAACGGGCAGAGCCTGCCTTCTCTGCTTGGCCCTGGCTGGAACGCAGACGGGATGGAGGGAACTGCTGCAGCCGTCTGAGCGCATGAGCTCAGAGTTTCTTGTTGAGGACAGAGCAACAGACTCCCCAGCGTCTAGGCTTCTGACATCCCAGTGTCTCCACATCCTGAACCACCTGTGTTTGGACTTAAATGGGAGAGAAATAAATGTTCATCCTGTTTAAGCCGCTCTCTGGGGGCGTCTTTGTCTTAGCGGCAAGCACGAACAGCATCCTGACTGGTACAGACTCGGGCACGCAGAAGGATCAGGTGCTGCTCCCGTAGCTGAGCCCCCGAGGTCTGGCCTCCATGGTCCAGGGCGCAGGTGCTGTGAGCTGGAAAGCTGTCGCCCCCTGTGCTGTGGAAACCTTGCCCTAAAAGTGCTCCCGCGGAGAAGGCAGACCACACCCCGGTGGCCCCTGAAACTCCAGGACTGGTGTGAAAGACACAATGTGGGGGGGGGGGTGCTGATTCCCACCTTTGGGAACTGACCCGGAAGAGTCGCCCAGATGTCTGTGGAGACACAGTCCTGGGGGAGGAGGAGAGGCTGGTCCTGCGAGGCGTTCCCAGCAGGACAGGAGGGCCAGCCCTGGGGCCGTGATCTGAATGGGGCGCTGTCCCCTGGCCAAGCCTGTTCAGGGGACAGCAAGGCAGGTGCTCTTGAATGAGTGAGATGAGCCAAGAACAAGATGAGTCTGGAAATAAGAGACCGACTTCACGAGACCAACAAGCCAGGTCTGGACAAGGTGGGGTTACACGCAGCATGGCACTAACCAGTCGTAAATAGACCGGAAATTGACTAGTTTTAGAAGGAATTGTATTTCCAAATAAACCAAAAGCCTGGCTTTCAAAAGCCTGTTGTTTTTTGTAATCCGCCCCCAGAGAAATTCCTGGACGCCCCCGGAATGTGGACAGAACCAGAAATGTGTTGGGAAGCCTGGGTGCAGCCATGCCACCTCAGGCGTGGGCGGACGGAGGGGCAGGTACCGCTCCCGGAGGACGGAGCCAGGAAGGCGGGGGGACGGCAGACAAGGCGGTCCCAGCGAGCAGCCAGACGAAAGGGCGCCCAGAGGGCTGGCTGACGCAGGGCCGCGGCGATGTTGGCCTGGCCGCCTGCAGCCGGGGTCGGGACGAGTAGCTGCCCCACTGTCCACCCTTCCGTCTGCCAAAGGCAAGTCTTTCTAGCTGCCTGATGGTCCCGCCGCCGTGATCCCCAGGCAGCTGCAGACCACTTGCCCTTCGCATCACAGTTCATGGTTCCCCGTTCATTGAGGGGTCATAGCGGCCTTGAAGTACCTCACACACGGGTCCTGGGTGTGGCTGGACACAGAGCCTGGAAGGGACCTCAGGGCCACAGGCACTGGAAGGGGCAGAGCACGCTCAGAGCACAGAAGGGAGAGTCTGCACAGGAATCACGGGGCCCGAAGGGCTGGACTGTGGCCTAGATGGTTAGTGGTCCCCGAGTCCATCTGCCCTTTCTTTCTGTCCTGGAAGAGCCCTTCAAGTTCAAGCTCAGCACAGAGCAGCCCACCTAAGGGGATGCTCCCTGCCTCCCTCGCAGCACCCTGTGGCCATGTGACCAATGGGCATGAGCAAATGCGCATGTGTGGCTTCCTGCCGCAAGGGCCCCGCCCCCCACTGTACTCTCCCGTCTTCCCCTGGCTGTCCCCACGGATCTGCCATGGCGGGCACGGGCTTCCCGAGCTGCGAGGTGGAAGATACGTGAGGTCAGCAGAATTGCAATCGGACCAGCCTGTGCCCCAGCCACCAGGAGCTGCCACGTGAGCTCTGCGTGGCTTGTGATGCAGCAAAAGTTCCGCTTGCTGTGACGTGGGGATCTTTGTTACCGCTGCCGACCCCGTGATCTAGCGAATACAGCGCGTCTCTGCACGCAGGCCCCCGAGTGTAGGCTGGGGAGGGCGAGGGGCCCTCGCGGCGCTTTCGGTTTTGTCTTCTCACCCAGGCACGCGCAGCGGCCTCGTTCTCGGTCGGTCACCCTGCAGGCAAGGGTCGCATGGTCGGTCACCAGGGCAGCAGTGCGGGAAGTACTGAGCTGAGCGTGACACACAGGAAGCTGCTGCTGCTGCTGTCACTCGTGATGACGTGCTTTGCGGGGAGGTACGGGGCTTGCTGTGTGTCCTCGGGGGACTTACTCATCCGTGTCTCTGTGTTGTCACTGTGAAAACGGGGCTGCAGGCTGTTGGGGTCCCGGGAGACGGTGCGGGTAAAGCCGAGCACTCCGCCGGCTCTCAGTGATGTCACCTACCGCCTTCCGACCCTGTGCTCGGAGTCGGGACCCCGAGGAGAAGGCCGGCGTGACACTGCTCGTGCTCGAGACCGAGACACGGCCCACGTAGCTAAGGAGGCACGTGAGAAGTCTGTGGAGGAGACACGGCGAGGGATGCCCGGAGGGGCCCACGCACATGGCGTTGTGGCAGGGACAACGTGGGCTGCCTGGGGTCAGCTGGAGGGTGGGAAGAGGACCGGAGGGGTGATGGGGATGGCGTCCAGCTGCACCCAGATCCTCCCGCCCTGGGCTGCGCCCCAGCAGGGTCCCGGGGAGGGGGGAGGGAACAGGGACTGCATCCAAGTCATCTCTCCGTCCTCTGGGGTCTTCGCCCCTTTGGCAGCCACTCACCTGCCTCCTGCCACCAAGCACAGCCAGGGGAGCTGTCAGCCCTGTGCCCAGAATCCTCCTGTGTGTCTACACCACACGGTAGGTGCCTGTTAAACTTTTGGTGGATGGAGCCTGGCACACAGTAGGTGCATAGTGAGTGTCTGAGAAGGAACATGGTGGGTGCTCAATAAATGCTGTGAGGGCTTGGCGCACAGTAGGTGCATAGTGAGTGTCTGAGAAGGAACATGGTGGGTGCTCAATAAATGCTGTGAGGGCTTGGCGCACAGTAGGTGCTTTTACTTTGGCCAAATCAGCCCTTGGTCTCAGACCCCGAGAGGGTCCAGAGGCTCCCAGGCCCGACCCACTGTGCAGTCACCCCTGGGAGACCTCGGCCACCTGGCTTCTCCCTGCCCACCTCTGTCGGGATCAGGGTGTCCTCAGGGGACCCCGAGAAGCGGGTGCCACAGAACTGGGAGGCAGTGCTCCTTTCTGTCTTCACGTCGGGCTAAGACTCAAAACAAAACTGTCAGATTTCAGAACATTTCACAGCGGCAAAAATAACTACACTCGGGGAAAACACGCAGACACTTCTCAAAGTCATCTAGTCGCTGCAACAATGTGCCAAAAGCTTCTGGAATTGACAGGTTTGGTTTGCCACGCACCAACTGTGCCTGCCCTGCCAGCCTCGCCTCCCGAGGCCCCCAGCCCCGTGTGCCAAACCCCGGCGCGGAAGAGGCGCCCGGGGGATGCCATGAGCCACCTTTGTCTGCCCTCACCACGTGCGGCCTCAGGACCCGGCCCCGAGTCCCCAAGCCACAGATGCCTCATCTGAGGCACCAAAGGCAATGCCGGAAGATACCCGGCGATGTACGGGGCGCGTGCTGCTGGCCGTCCCACTGGCCCCCCGCAACCACCTTGCCAAAAGGTCTGCCCGTTTTCTGCTCGGGCTCTGATGTGCAGGGGTGGCACTGAGGTGGGGGGCAAGCCATCCTCCCCTGGACAGGAACTCTGGCTGTTCTCCGAGCCTACGGTAATACGGGAGGTAGCCAGGCACATGCCACCCGGACATAAACGTTCCCCAGCCTCCTTGGCAGCCAGGTGCGGCGACAGAACGAAGCCCAGTCGAGGCTTCCTGGCTGTGCTCCCCTTCCCTCTGGGATGGCAGGAGCTCAGGCAGCCACCTTGGGCCCACGAGGACAGCAGAGCCACCAGACAGATGGAGCCGGGGCTGCCCACACCAGAGAGCTGCCGTGGGAGCCTGGACCACGTCCACTCATTCTTTACGCAAAAGAGGAGGGATGGTTAAGCCTCTGGCCACAGAGCTTTGCTGTCCTGGCTCTTCCCGTGGTTCTGTATCAACCACGGCAGCGCTATAGTGAGCCTTGGGTGAGGAGCCAGAGGGGAGGAGGTCCCAGGCAGGGCAGGGATCTGACCCCACTCGTGTCTTTCAAAGGTCCTGCTGCCTGTTGGGTCCACATGGACTGTGGCCGGCGGCGTGGCCTCTGACGTATGGGAGGTGACGGTGCTCAGCCCAGGGTGGTGACGGGGAGAGGGAGAGAGATGGGTGGATCCAGGATGCATCCCAGAGGAGGGAGGACGCACGTGAAGAGGAGGCGTGGGGCCCCGACACCGGGGCTGCCCCGGGGTTCAGCTCAGGCGGCAGAGTCCTAGGTGCCCGTGAGGTATCCAAGGGGAGATGCCCAGCAGGTGGGTCGGGATTGCAGAAGGTGGCATGGAGGCGTTATGTGGGGGGCTCACCAGCTCCAAGTTACTAGTAAATACCGGGGCGGGGATGTGAGCTCAGCGGAGGAGGGGCTCAGAAGGTCACAGGAGGAGGGGCTGAGGAGCGCTGGCCATGGGGGTCATCGGGAGATCCTCAGAGAAGCCTGGGGGGGCAGCGGGGTGAGGGCAAGCCACACAAGGGTGGGCTGCGGAGGTCCCAGAGGGGTCCCGGCCACCTGTGTCAGTGCAGCCAACGCGCTGTTCCAGAGGGGGCCAGCCGGGCACCTCCCCGGAGTGACCACCGGGCCCGCTGACACAGCGCCATATGGAAAGATGGCCCATTGGGGAAGGTGGCCGCGGGGGAAGGTGGCCTCGGGGGGAAGGTGCCCTTGGGGGAACAGCATGCAGACGCAGAGGATCGGGGGACGGGCTGCAGCGGGTCCTTCTAGGCAGGTGCTCCCCACACAGAGGAGGTGTGGACGGCTGGCCAGGGCAGACGCCCAGAGAGGGCCCACGGAGGCCCTCGGAGCCTGGGGTGCAGGACGAGGGGGCTGGTACTGCGCACGCTTGGTGTTTTTCCAAGTCCCTGGTTGTTAGCCATCCTCCGATCTAGACCAATTTTTACTGAATGTTTTTCTTAAATGCAACCCTTAATAGTCCCGCCTTCAAACCTTGCTTTTTCTCCGAGGCGGCATCCTCAGTGAGAGCACAGATTTGATGGGTTAATGTTCCTCCTGAAAAAACATGACACCGAATGCACAGTTATATAAAAGGCTCCGTCCGCGCCCCGCTGAAGTGGTCCTGGGGCCGGCGGGACTACCTCGCCTTTGGAGGACGTGGGGGGAGCACGGGGCAGTCTCTGGTGTCAGGTGACCCCGGGGCCAGCCCCACTCACCTCTTCCCGGCAGGGCGACCTCAGGCAAAGTTACGTAAGCCCCTGGGCTCCACCTCCGCAGTCTGCAGAGTGGGCGTGAGGAGGAGAGAAGTTCTCCGCTCAGAGCCCTCGGCCGAGACCCGGCACCCGCTTAGGCTGAGGAGCGCCCGGCGCGGCGGCTTGGCCACCGGCACTGTTTACGAAGGTTCAGGAGAGCGGAGCGCCCGCGGGCCCTCCCCTCTCACACTGGCCAAACCTGTCCCCACAAGGCTCTGGGACGCCCTACACCCCAAGGGCCGAACGTGAGCCGAGGGGAACCGCTGTGTGTGCCCCACAAGGGACGTCGGCTCCCCGGAGGACCCTACGGGGGAAAGCCGCTCACGACTGCAGACGGGCCCGGCCCGTGGGCCGCAAACACGCCATCCCACCCAGCTCTCAGAGGTGTTAAATGTGGCTCCCTCGGGGTTCCAGGACCTGCAAATAAAAACCTCCTGCTTCCTGTCTGGAGGGGCCTCTTATACTCTGTCCTTTTACAGGCGGGAAACTGAGGCAGGAAGAGTGGCATTCTATAAAA
>NW_027532747.1:1463219-1476847 GCF_008692635.1 Crocuta crocuta | reverse complement strand
AATATGAAGAGTTCTGCCAGCCTCTGCCCCTTGCCTGTGGAAAGCGAGGCCCAGGGGAGGTTGGGGGGGGGGAGACTCCAGGCCACCCCCCAGCAAGGAAGAGGTCAGTGGCCCATCTCGCTGGAAACCGCTCTCCTGGGGGATTCCCCTCTCTCCCGGGTGATACCCTGTCACCATGTACAAGGGGCTGCTGCAGGCCTCTGCCCTCCCTTCTCTCAAAGTTAGCAACCCGTTCCGCGGACGCCGGGCACTCGCCCTGGGAGGCGGCTGCCTGAGCAGAGGAGGCAGCTGAGTGTGGGGTCAGAGCCGGGCCTGTGCCAGGCCGGCCCGCACTTTCTACATCGGCCACGTTCTGACCGCCCCCCGCGCCCTCAGCATCAGGGCCTTACCGAGCCAGTGGATCCCCGAGGGGCCGGCTGTCTACACAGATAAGGAGTGTCTGTGATTAGCACGAGGTCATTTGCCCCAGGACACCTGGCCGTCCAGAGCCGGGGACACCCCTCTGCCCTCGAGGGCCTCCCCAGGCCTGTGAGGGCAGAGGTGAGCCCCTGCCCGGCCCTGTCTCGATAACTTCAAATTCTAAACTCTCAGGGTCCAAAGAGCAGACCCAAACATACTTCTATAAAAATGTGTTTGAAAAGAACATTCTCTACTCACGCTGGCCCTCTGCCTGCTTCCACTTTGGGGCTCTGGGCAGACTTTGAGAAGCAAACCTCTCACCAATTACCAAGAGCAAAACAACTCCCAGAAGATCTCGGCCGGTGCCAAGCAGAGCAAGGAACAGGCCCGTTTTGCAGAGAGTTTCCGCTCGGTCGGGAGAACTGCCGGGAGGTTCACATCGTGTTGGCCGTGGCCGCATCCACAGCTGACCGGGGCCCCTGCCCCGCCCCCTGCCATCTCTGCCTTCCCCTCAGCTCCTGAAGGGCCAGAAGGAGCCCCTCAGCCGCCAGCAGCCGGCCCCGGGCACCGTGGACCGCCAACGCACCGTCCCAAAAGTCCAAACAGAGAGGGGCGCCGTAGCCAGCAGGGGGTCCCCGGGCTGCACCCAGCCACCCCCTCCCCGCTACCATCACTGCAGACCCCTGGGTTCTGCGCAGCATGAGCCAGGACTAATTTCCACGTCACACAAGGACGCGGAACATTCTGGAGCGAGGTCTTGCACGTTGGTGGTCTGAGGCTGCGGAGGAGAGAGGGGCCTCCCGGAGCCCTCCTGTTGCAGATCACTGACGGGAACGGCAGGAGGAAGGACCTTCGGGTGTGCTCTGCTCACGGCCAGGGCCGGGGAAGTGGGCCCACGCCGTGTCCCGGAATGATCCCCATACGCTCCGAGCTGGGCCTTTCAGGAGCAGATTGGAAAATCCCCCGGATTGGGTGGGGCCTTGCCAGCTGCTTGGGAAAATGTCTTTTCAGAGCTTCAGGGCGTCATCTCCCCGCTTCCCTCTCATTCGGGCTGCAGGCTGCAGAGCCCCTGTGCCGCGGGCTGGAGGCTGGGGCCCCCCACCGTTCCCAGCCCCCCTCCCCCTGTTGGAGGAGCCTCCCCCCAGCGCAGGAGTAAGTCCTGACAGAAGACAGCAGAATTCAGGAGGGATAACTGGGGGCTGTGCATCATGACACAGGCTCCAAGGAGGAAAGAGGTCAGGGAAGGCTTCCTGGAGGAGGCAGCTCATGAGGACCAAGTAGGAGTTAACCAGAAAACAAGCGGGGAAAGGGCATCTCAGGGGCAGAGGCAGAGGTGCAAAGGCCCCAGGTGGAAACAGAAGTAGCCTATGCAACGGTGAGGAAGAGAGTGGGTGGGCACCCAGCAGAGAGGTGCAGTGGGGGGCTCCAGGGCCAGTCCGGACGGGGCCTCCGTGCCACGGGAAGGAGTATGGGCTCCATTCGGGGAGCAGTGGGGAACCAGGCAAGGCTTTAAGCTGGCGATGACCCAGTCTGGGTTTATGTTTTGGAAAGTTCACCCTTGTGGCCGCCAGGCTTNGCCGGGGGGGGGGGGGGGCACTGGGACTCTCCTCTCCCGCCCGGCCCCTTCTCCAGCCTCACGATCCTTCAGACTCACCATGATCACCCTACCTCTGAGCCTTCGTGTACGCTATTCCCTCTGCCTGGTGTGTCCTTCTTTGCCATCTTCCTGCAGCATCGGGGCTCACGAGCAGCCGGAGTGCCCAGCCTGCTGTGCCCCCCTGCCCACTCCTCCTCTGGGAAGAATTGGTTCCTCTTTTAGAAGGTTCCAGCAGAGACCTGGCCATGCCCCAGGTGCGACAATCCTCTGGTCAGGAGACGGCCTCCCCACCAGACTAGAAGCCCTTTGAGGGCAGGGATGTGCCTTTGGGTCCGGAGCCTTTAAGCAGGGCGGGGCACACGCGGGGTGGGCCCTTGGGGAAGGCTCAGGAGGCTGGCAGGGTGCCCCGGGACCCCTGGTTCTGAGGCCCCCCCCGAGTCCCGTGACCTTAGCACCACCTCACCCCTGAGCAGTTCGGCCCCATGTTGGCGAGCTCGGTCTGTGCATCCTTCATTCCCTGGAGCGTGGTGGCAGGGACAGCCGGGCTGTGATCAAACCATTTCCCTTCCCGCCCCCCCAGCCCCCTCCCTGCAATTCAAAGCAACCTGGTGCTGAGTTCTGCCCAATGCAAGGCGAGAACACACACCTTCTAACTTGGCCCCGGCAGTCACCCAATCTGTCTCGCTCTTGCTGTCCTCGCCTGCTGGCTGGATGGAGAAGGTTCGGTGGGAGGCCCCAGGGCCCTGGGAAGAGTAAGAACAGACACCACGAGGGGCCGCCTGGCTTCCCCGCGGGAACGAGAGCTCTCAAGATCTCTGCTCTCAAGATCCCAGCTGTTGATGTCGGGCCCCTGGAGAGGGACTCAGCTAAATAGGGCTCCCTTGCCCGAGATCACCCTTACTAGGGTGGCCCGTATCCAGTGACCGGTCACCACGGGCTACACAAGGCCGAGCCCCTCATCCCAGCCTGAGACAACACAGAAGGGCCATCCCAGCCTTGGACGCATCCAGGCCCATCCGAGGGTCCCACTGCGACAGCAGCTCCCTCTGCCCCGAGGGTTTTCTGTCTTTCCTGTCCCCAGGTACTGACCCAGGACACCCCACACACACCCTCCTCCACCTCCGGGCCTGCTTCCGGGTTAACAGCCTCAGTTCTCTGGGGAGCGGCTCACCCGCCGGCTGGCTGCCTGTGAGGGCCTCTGGCCAGTGCCAGGAGTTACAGACGGGAGAACGGGCTTGCCCAGATGTTCACCAGGGCCGACCTGGCTGGTCTTCCGCTGGGCGGGTGTGTGTGGTGGGTGGGGTGCCCCGGGCTCCCAAGGAATAGGGGACACCACCCACCGTGCAGGGGGGATGACGGGATGGCTGCTGCAAAGCTCGGCTGATGGTTTGGGGAAAGGGATGGCTGTGTGGGGAAAGCTCCAGGCCCCCTCGGCGGCTGTAAACCCGAGGGTTCAGCGATAGGAGTAGTCAGGCCCCAAAGGTTAGCTCCCAACACAGGCAGGTCTGCTATGACAAGGTCAAGGCCACGATTGGAAAATATTAAGATCTTGACAAATGGGATGGTGACTTTTGAGTCGATGCACCCAAAACCTTGAGCCCCTCGCGTCCCCTAAACTCTCCAAGCTGGCAAAAGTGGCCTATCTGTTCCTACGAAGGGCAAGTGCTCCCATTCCCTTGAAGATGCCAGGAACCTCCTCACCACAGGACAGCAGGCACCCCCCAAAATTCACCCCACCTCTCCTCCCGGCCACCAGGGCAATGGCCCGGGCTAAGTCACAACACAACTCACCCAGGGGCATGGGAGAAGGAGGAGGGGGCTGAGGACCTAGCCAGCACGGGGCTGGGGTCCGGAGGGGCCGGACCAGGGGGTGGGATGCACAGCTGGAGCAGGGAGAGCTTGCCTCTTTGGGAGCAGGTTTGCAAGACGTCCTGGCAAGCACCACGGGTGACGACGCCAACACGCAGAACCAATGGCACCCAGCAGCACAGGGCCTGATGGCGTCCGCGGGGGAGATGCCAGAGATGCCCTGGCAGGCGATCGAACGGGCAGCGGCAGAGGCTCGCTACAGTGGACGGAGCACGGACAGCCCGCGTGTCCACAGAGGAGCACGCTCCGTGGAGGACCCGGAACAGGCACCCCTTCCCGCGCAAGACTGCAGCAGCCCCGGTGAGAAGCCCAGCAGGGCAGCCCTCTGCAAGCCGGGGCGGGTGGCAGGCGGGACGCTGCGGAAGCAGGCTCCTGCTGGCAAGGAGGGAACAGGACAGAAGAGAGGCGAGGTGGCCGTGGCTCAGCGTCCGCAGCAGGTAGAGACAATTCCCACGACAAGCGTCAGAGTCCGAGGGGCCCCAGCGGGCCGTGGAGATGTGCACGCGGCTAGTGAAACATGGGGCCGGTGGCTGCTCGGCCCGTAAGGGTGAAGTTCAAGCTGTACAATTAAAAAATATTAAAAATGATGGGGCGCCTGGGTGGCTCCGTCGGTTGAGCATCCGACTTCGGCTCAGGTCATGGTCTCACGGTTCGTGGGTTCGAGCTCCGCATCCAGCTCGGTGCTGACGGCTCAGAGCCTGGAGCCTGTTTCAGATTCTGTGTCTCTGTTCCTCCCCCACCACACACTGTCTCTCTCTGTCTCTCGAAAATCAATAAATGCTGGGGCGCCTGGGTGGCTTAGTCGGTTAAGCGTCCGACTTTCGCTCGGGTCATGATCTCGCAGTTCGTGGGTTCGAGCCCCGCGTCGGGCTCTGTGCTGACTGCCAGCTCAGAGCCTGGAGCCTGTTTCAGATTCTGTGTCTCTGTTCCTCCCCCACCACACACTGTCTCTCTCTGTCTCTCGAAAATCAATAAATGCTAAAATATGTATATTTTAATATACAATTTATATCTAATATGATATTCAATATGTTTGTTTATATTATATTTACTTATATTTTACTATATATTTAATAATATTTAATATTGTATGTTATAATATACTACAAAACAATATGTTATATAATATATTATGTAATATAAATTTATATGTTAAATATACAAATATTAATGTTTACATCTTAAATATTATTATTAGATATATATTATATATGAAGAATGAGTGATTAGGATGCTGAAGACAACACCCCAATTAAAAGCTAGGATTCCTTGCTCGGCTTCCACTCTGGAACCCGTTTTCGGACCAGGAACCAATCGACAGAAGGTGGGCCCGTCTCCAGGAAGAGCGGCACTGGGCCTTGACAAGTGTGCGAGCCCTCGCCGCCCGTCCTCCCCAGAGGCGTGTGCGTGTCCTCACCGCCGCCCTCCCCAGAGGCGTGTGTGAGCCCTGACGGAGCATCCTTCGTGGGAAACAGAGAAGCCAGCCATGCTGAAAGCTGTTGGACTCAAGACTCCAGCTGACACTCTCGTTGTCACCCCCGACTGGGAGATGGGTGGAAGGGGGTCCGGGGGAAGTGATGTCCTGATCCACGTGTAGCTCCGGGGGCTGTGGGCCTCCCCAGTCTGCCCAGTGGTTATTCTCTGGATCTTCAATGAAATAAATAGACCTATTCGGAGGTCAGTACCACCCTCCCCTGGGCCAAAAAAGTAACCCCCGAACAATATCGCACACGGGAGACTGGCACTAACGAAGGCCACCTTTAAAGGCTTCAGGCATCTGGGGGCTCAGTCAGTTAAGCATCCAACTCTTGGTTTTGGCTCAGGTCATGATCTCTCGGTTCGTGAGTGCGAGCCCTGAGTTGGGCTCTACGGGGACAGTGAGGAGCCTGCTTGGGGTTCTCGCTCGCTCCCTGCCCCTCCCCCACTCATGCTGTGTCTCTCTCTCTCAAAATAAAAACTTTAAAAAAATGGTTAAGGCCTAAAGGATGCGAGAGTGGCGGTCCTCAATTTTTCTGCATTGAATTTGCTCGTCTGACCCCAGGTGAGCCCGGGGGTGGGTGCTGGACAGTGTCAGTGGATTCGCACGAGCTCAGCCGAGTAGCTGCCCCAGCCACAACCACCGTGCCAAATACTGGTCCCTGTGAGCCCAGACGGACGCGGCCTGGGTTCTTGGTACGGGGCCACTGCATTCTTACCCCGGGAAGAAAAGAGGAGCCGAAATGTGTTTGCACTGACTTGCAATGAACAGTAATATACAGTTAGGCCTGCACCAGGGCTCTGGGCTCTCTCTCTTCTCTGTCCCCTTCTGGCCTCAAGCCTGTTATATTACTGGCTGGACACCCCCCACAACACGATGTGAGTCACAGTAATCCCATACAAATCAGGGGTGCCTGGGGGGCTCAGTCGGTTAAGCATCCGACTTCCGCTGAGGTCATGATCTTGCAGTTCGTGGGTTCAAGCCCTGCGTCGGGCTCTGTGCTGACAGCTAGGAGTGTGGAGCCTGCTTCCGATTCTGTGTCTCCCTCTCTCTCTGCCCCTCCCCCTGTCTCTGCCCCTCCCTCGCTCATGCTCTGTCTCTCAAAAATAAACATTAAAAAAAAATTTTAAATACCATGCAAATCAACTGCATGGATGAGGCCTTCTCTCCAGAGGGGGAGAAATAAGCCCTTTGGAAACTTCCAGGCCTGCCTGTCCATCGTGGGAATGGAATGGCCGTGAGGGTGCTCTGCAGTGTGGCTCCCCACTTTCCAAGGTGGGTCTAGCCAATGCCACTGCTAAATGTCCAACCTGCCAGCAGAAAGGGTCACTGGTGACTTCCCAGGGTGCCACCAACCTGGAGGAAACCTATCAGCCTCTTAGAAGCCACTGAACCACGCTGGCCTTTGTCCATCCAGGAAGAGGCAGGGGTGAATTTTGCGGGAATGGAGAAATTGTACAGTGGGGGTGGCGGGGGGAGGTTGCCTTTTCTTGCCCCAGGGCCGCTGGCAGCGCCACCATCTGAGGCCTCCCGGAGCATGCAGGCCACAGACACGGATCCCGCGCGTCCCCAGGAGGGCGCTGGGACAGCCCGTGACCAGGCGGTCTGATGCTCACGTTGCAGGTCACACGGCTCGGAGCCCGCCGCCCGGACAGCGCGACGGGCCAGACTGAGGCCGACTTGAAGCGCGCGCTCAGGGCGGTGCCTTTCACGGGTGGGGTGCTGCCCTCAGGACGCCGTGCACACTCCCCATCAGTGACCTTCACAGTGTTTTATGTCCCCACTGGGCACACTCCAGGGGTCCGAGAACTAAGAGGAAGGAGCAGCCATGTTTACGTGAATTTGGCCTTCCCACCCCTGCAGTTCAGGGCCCTGTTAAAGCGGGGGACACAGCGAGCATGTCACTGAACTAGAAGCTACAGCTGATGCCACACTTTGGCTTCTGGTGCCAAAGGAGCGGTGGGGAGGAGGAGGCGTCACATCCCAGCGGGGCCACCTGACCCTCCTTGTCAGGAGGACGTGGGGAGGACAGTGTGCACGTGGGCGCCCGAGCCGGCGCCTCTTGGAAGCCCCTTGCCCAGCCGTGACAGTGATGCAGCAAGAGCAGCCTGGAAGGGACACGGGGACCAGAGCCCCAGACATCTCAGGGGTGACAGTCCGGAGAGCCCGCAGGTGACACCGCAGAGCGCTGCTCAGAGGGAGGGGTCTAGAACAGAGCAGGGGATGAGTTCGCGTGCAGCCTGAAGCCCAGCCTTGGCTGGGTGGGAAGGGAGGCCCCCCGGATCCCGAAGGAGGGGCTCCCGGAAGTTCCGTGAAGAGGCAGAGCTGAGCGGCGCGGGGGTGGGGTGCAGGGGAGGCCCCGGCGTGCTGCCCAGGCACCCTTGCAGGACAGGCCGTCTCTGACGACGGCCGCAGCCCCCCGCCGTGGGGACACGTGGGCTGAGCGCCCCAGCAGGTCCCGCCCAGGGCTGGTCAGGGGAGGAAGGCGCACCTGCAGGCAGCTCCCTGAGGGGCTGATGGAGGCCTCGCTGACTCTGGATTACAGTCCCTCCCTTCCACAGGGGATCCCGAGCCCACTCCATACCCGTCCGAGTGTCCGAGGGACCCCACGAAGCACAGCCCCAGCCGGCACAGCCACGTGGCCTCCGACCCGAGCGAGGGGAGACTGGGTGCTGCCCGAGCTGCTGAGCGAGGAACTGGCGCAGCTGGGAGCCTCCCTGAGTCCTCCCTGGAGGCTGGGTGAGCAACCCAGCACGGGGATGAACTCGTGCACAGCTCGTGTCTGGAGCAGCAGGGTCCTCTCTGCCCCTGGGGGGCCTCCGGCCTGCTGCCGACGTCCTGGCCGAGCATCCGCGCCCCTTGCTGGCAGCAGGTGCTTGGGAGCGAGGGGTGAGCTGGCCTCTGCCCCTCCCCCACACCTGCTGTGTGAGACCCTCTTCTCTGGGCGTCCAGGACACACCTCCACCCCGAGAAGGGAGCCGATGCAGGCCGCCCACCCACCTGGGAACAGTTCAGGGGCCCTGGGGGTCTGGGGTCTCTGTCTCCCACCCAAGAGGGAGCCCTGAGGGGCGAAGCTTGTGGCAGAAGCACCTGTGGGTCCTCAGCTCCTGAGGCGGGGCCAGGTCTGGCCGGTGTCCATGTTCCCTCCCTGCAGCTCCATGCTGGGATATTGGAGCCCCTTCCTCCACAAGACCCCGGAACCCATGACCTTGAAGTGGAGCAAAGGACCACTGCCCCATCTCCGTCTGCAGCTTTGACTCCGCTGGGCAAAGACTCCAAACCCCAAGTTTCCTCCATCAGCCGCAGGAACCCACCTGGCAGATGGTGCGGGGACCCCAGCTCTAGCACCCAGAGCCTCAGTGGCCCCGAGCAGGGGCCTTCCCCTCTCCGAGCCTCAGCGTCCCTTCCCTTCCTAAAGCATCAACAGGCACCCCCCTCCCCTGTGGATAGAATCTTCTCGCAAACAGCACCCCATTTGCCGAGTGCACTGGACGGGCCAGAGAGAAGGCAAGTCTAGGACAGCAACCGGGACTCATCGATCACATGGGGGAAGGTGCCCCTCGATCAGAGACACCCCCCCTTTGAAGGGTGGTAAGTTGTCCAGCTCTGAGCTGGGAGCTCCCAGTGAGGAGTGAGGGTTGGTGGCCACCCTCCTGGGAGACCACCCACCGAGCCCCAGGCCCCCTGCTCGGGCTGTTCACACCAGATCAGAGGCCAAGGGGAAAATGAGGAGGGGTCCCAAGCCCTTCAGACTCAGCTGCTCACTTTTTTTTTTAATGTTTTATTTATTTCTAGGAGAGAGAGAGAGAGAGAGACAGAGAGAGAGAGAGAGACAGCGGGAGCAGGGGAGGGTCAGAGAGAGAGGGAGTCACAGACTGAAACAGGCTCCAGGCTCTGAGCTGTCAGCACAGAGCCCGACACGGGGCTCGAACCCACTAACCATGAGATCATGACCTCAGCAAAAGTCGGATGCTTAACCAACTAAGCCACCCAGGCGCCCCTCAGCTGCTCACTTTTTACTGACGGGGCCACCCTCTCTTCACCTCCAGCCCTTCCTGGGTCCAAATGCATACGGCTTCCTTGTGAAGTGAGGGCAACCGTAGACAGTAGCTGGTGTTTTTTTGTTTGTTTCCATGTTCTTACTTGGCACATAGAAAACTGGCACCCTAAGACAGGAACTGAAGTCGATCTTTGAAATTTTAATTGTTTGTGAAATCCACACGCCCAGGACTTCGTAGGAGCCTCTTGTTTGATTCTTACAACATCCCCGTGGGACGGGGTTCATCACGCCCATTTTACGGATGGGGGACGGGTGGGAGAGGACTCGCCCAAGGTCTCAGCCTGGAGGCCGGGGTGGGTCTGGAACCCCGCTGGCCGCCCGCCTCCCTTCCTGACCCGGGCCCCTGCTCTCCGCGCTCCCACTCCTCCGGCCACGGAAGAAGGGGTCTTAATCCAGTCCTGACGTTGGCCACCATTCAGAGTTGGCCCGTCCCTTCCCGGGGCTCCTTCTCCCCTGGTGCTGAGCCTGAGGTCACCCCAAGAAGCCCGGCTCCCACCTCCCAGCCGAAGAGACCCCCGGGGTCCCTGGAGCAGGCACCGTCCAGACTCAGCCCTCCTGGCCCAGCCGGCCCATGAGTCTCCCCCCGGAACCAGGCTCGGGCTCACAGCTATGGGGGCCTGGCCAGGGCGGGTAAGGCAGGGGGTCCCGGGTCATCCCGCCTGGGCCGCCGGCAGCCTGCTGTCCTGAAATGGCTCGGACCACAGGGCCCAAGTGCAGTTACTCAATGGCAATGAGGACAAGTTGTTTTCCGTGGCCACAGGCCAAGGGCTCCGACTGTGGTCTCCCTCGCCTGCCTGGAGAGCCATGGGAAGGGGGCGTGGCCGCAGCAGCCCCGCCTGGGCAGCCGCACCCCCGCTCTCACCGCCCACGGGATGACCTGGGCCTGGTGGCGCTGCCCTCCCTCCAGGCGCGTCCAGTAAACTCCAGACTCCGCAGGTTGGCATCGAGGCCCGGCACGTCCCTCCCACCTGATTTCCATGCCCCCCATGCACCCCGAAGTCAGCCAGATCCCGCCCTCCCCCTCCCCACCGGCTTGTGCTGTTCCCACTGCCTGCTGTGACTCACTTCCCACTGGGCCCAGTGCCCACTCCAGGGCCACCGCCTCCTCCCTGATGCCCTCCTGGTGCTGCCTAGGACTTCACTTTGCACTCTGAGTCGCTGCGGCCCTTTCTTGGAGCCTCGGTCTTTTCATCTGTAAAACAGGCACTGTAATAGGACCTGGCTCACAGGCGGTGGTGAGGACCGAGTCAGTGAGACGGTCTGTGTGCATCTGGCCCCTCACACTTAGTAGCTGCTCCGTAAACAGTGATGTGTCATTGTCACCGTTACTGTGCTTCCCCGTCATCGTGGGCAGCTCGTCTTTTCCGCCTGCCCCTCGAGGGCGGGTCTTGCCCAGAGCTCTGCGTACACCTGCTGGCCTCCGGGTCCCCGCCCTCCCTGAGCAGTCCCCCCCTCCCACAGCCTTAGCCATCCCTGCAGCTGCCTCCTGGGCCGCTCTGCTGGGCTCTACGCGGGCGTGGCCCGCTGCCTCGAGGGCACTCACCTGGAGGCCCTCAGGGCCTGAGAACCAGCCTTTCCAACCCCGCCAGTCCCCTGCCTCCCCCTGTCCCCGCAGACTCTGCTGGCTGGGGGCTGGAAAACCCTTTCCAACCACACTCGGAGAGGAGTCCTGGGCTGTTTGGGAATGGCTTTGGCTGCAGTGAGCGGTGACTTAGCCGAAGAGGGGTTCGAGTTTCTGGCGTGCCGAGGGGTCTGGGGGCGGTGGCTGCAGCCCCCAGCCAGCCCCTGATGATTTCTCTTCACGGTGACCCCATTGTTGCAAAGAGGCTGCCCCAGCTCCAACCTCTCAAATGATGCCCAGAGGCGAGAAGCAGGAGGAGGTGCCAGAGGACACTCCTCACATTCCTGCTCTCCTCAGGGAGGACAAAACCTTTCCCAGAAGCCTCCAGTGAGCGTCCCCTCGCATCTCGCTGGACAGACTTGGCTCCTCGGAGTGGCCGCCCTGCTGCAAGGGAGCCTGGGAGGGCCGTTTGCTAGGCTGCGAGANTCTGCCGCCCCCGCCTCTCCCCAGCCCTGCACCCCGCCTCCCCGCCCGCCTGCCCCCAGCCCATCCCTCCCTGCCCCTCACCAGCCTCCCTCAGTTGCCCTGTCCTGGGCCCGCTGAACAAGCAGAGTGGTATTGTAAACTCCGAACCTTTCCATGACTCCTGACCTCTAGGAAACGCTCAAGCTCCTTCGTGTATCCCCCAAGACCTCGGGATCCGGCCCTGGCTCTGTCTACGCTTACCCCCAACCGTTTGCCAATAAGTTTACCCCCACCGTTTGCCAATAAGTTTACCCCCCACTGTTTGCCAGTGCCCCCCGGGCTTACCCGGGAGCCCCAGGCAGATGCTGGCTGGGCAATGAGCGTGCATTGTTTCTTTCGGTGGGTGGGGACGCCAGTGGGGCGGGGAAGGAGCCCATGGAGGGTGACCGCTGGGGGAAGACACCAGGAGCTCGGGTGGCCCATCCGAGGGGCAGGCAGCCAGCACGGAGGTCTGCTCCTGGGGTGGACAGGGTGGGTCCCAATTCTCTGGAACTTGTGAGCTGAACTGCTCCCTCCTGCAAAGCGAGGCAGGCTCTGGGGGTGGACATCAGGCCTGTGACGCACAGGAGGCCGGAGGGGGAGGGGGCGGCGGCAGCGGGCCCCTCCCAACAGCACAGCACACCTGCCTCCTTTCAAGAACGCTGTCCCCGCGGCTCTGACCCCAGCCTCCCCACGTGCCTCCTGGTGCCCCCTCCCATCCCGCTCACCCACCCCAGCACCCGGCCCGGCCCGGCCAGCCTCCCTCCTGCCCGGGACTGAGATCTGAATCCTTCCCCAAGGGAACGCGTCCTTCCCCGGGCCCAGCCCAGTCGTGGCCTGAACACGGGGTCTGTCTTAATCCCCCGCCGTTGCAGGCCCTTCCCTGACCCCCGAGAGGGGAGGCAGGAGGCGGAGGGAGCACAGAGCCGGAAATCCCGCCACCCCGAGCGCGGCGTTAGCAGGTCCGAGCGCGGCGTTAGCAGGTCTAGGACAACCGGGGTTGTCCGCCCACCGCTGCTGGAGGTCCGAGCTCGGAGCCAGAAGGAGGAGAGCCCGGCCTGGCCCTCGGCCACGGGGTACAACGTGATAACAAGGAAAGACCTGGGTCTTCAGGCTCCCGAAGGGCTGGGGTCACATCCTCCATGAGCCACAGAACGCCGCTGTGGCCTGGACACACTCATCACCTCTGTGGGCCTCAGTCTCCCCATCAGGAGAATGGGCACGTCACAGACTGGCTTCGAGGAAGGCACGTGGTCCGTGCACACTCAGAAGGCCATGACCGTGGCAGGCAGAGCCTGGCTGGACCCCGGGCCCCAGGGCAGGTTAATGGGGGAGAGGCTTCCCAGCCTCCCCTGCAAGCCTCCCCTCCCCCAGCTGCCCAGCCTCCCTTCTCACCCCAGGAGGCCCAGCCCAAATGCCATCTCTACCAAGTGCCAGGCTGGCGCCTCTATTCCGTGCGGCCGAGTCTCAGGGCTGCACAGGTCTGTGTCCCCACTGGTCACCCGCCAGACCGCCAGTTCCACCAGGCACGCCTGAGCCGCCCCCTGGCATCCCCGCCGCCCCCTGGCATCCCCGCCGCCCCGTCAGGCACTGGAGGCTCCTCTCTGAGGCCTCCGCCTGCTGGCAGCGCCAGCTCAAAGTCGATTCACGGGACGCGGCCAGGGCCGTGGGCTGCAGGGGTGCAGCACCTGGGCTGCAGGGGTGAAGCAGCAGGCCCGCGAGAGGTGTGCTGGGGAGAGGTGTCTAAGATCACACAGCCTGGGGCTTTGCATTCGTTCTTTGTGGGCTTTCCTCGAACTCCTTCTCGCGTTGCTGTAGAGTGGAATCCAAGGCGGGGTGTCTTCGGGAGGCCATCTGGAGGGGGGGACAGAGAAGGCACAGATGCATCCATGGTAGCACAGCGAGCTCACCCCAGGGCCGAGCACGGAGCCTGGGCCTTCTGCCTCCCGGCCCAGCAGGGCACCTCACCCCTTCCTCATTCACCTGGTGAGCAGAACCAGCCTTTGGCAGTCTCCCTGGGCTGTGGGAGGGAGCCGGGAGCTAGGGGCTGGACCTCAGTCCCCCTTCGGGAAGCGGCCATTGAGGGGTCCCTGGGATACCTACGGGCTTCTGCGGTGTCTGCTGGGGAGGAGGGTCAGCCGGAAAGAGTGCCTGTGGCCCG
>NW_027532747.1:1440482-1462396 GCF_008692635.1 Crocuta crocuta | reverse complement strand
GCCCGCGGGGCCCACCCCGGAAACAGAGAAAGGGTGGCAGGCATGAGCCCCCAAGACCCCCACCGCCTCCTGAGGCCCTCCCCTCGTGCCCACCCCCTGGGGGCCGAGGGCCGAGGAGGTTCCCATCCTGTGGCGATGCCCCTGGCTGGGTGGTGCCCGTGGGCAGGCGCGGGGTGGCCGCCAGCTCTCCGGTGTCTCACTAATTGTAGCCTGGGGTGTGGCCCGCTGCGGGCACTGGAGCCCACGAAGCAGATGGTGGGGGCAGTAACTCAGGCGGGGGCGAGGCCGGGAAAGCCCCAGGCGGCAGAGCTGGGGCGGCGACAGGCGGCCCAGCGCCCAGGCCGAGGACGGGACACTGTGTTTTGATTATTTCCAGTTTCCTGACCCCCAAGTAGTGATTTAATGTTCCTGTTTACTCCGAGGGTTAGAACAGGAGGCGGGACGGCTAAGCTGGCCTCCTCGGCCTCCCCTGGTATCACCCCTGAACTCCCGGCAAAGCAGCGGTCAGAGGGCGCAGAGAGTCCTGGCCCACAGTTCGAGGCCGGGCTGGGCCTCGCTCGGGCAGGACCTGCCGGGGGTGGAAGGGCGTGAGCTGCCCGAGGGGACCATGGCCGGGTGGCCCCCAGAGCCCGCCCGACAGGCTGCCTGGCGGCGGGGGCGGGGGCCGGGCTTGCTTGCCCAGCTCCACCTGGCTGCAGGCGGACGCGTCCGCTTTCCCGGACCTCCCTGACATTATCTGGGGCTTGGACTTTGGCCGGGACCCTGTCCCCACTGGGAGTCTGAGTACATCTCAGGGACTGCCTGGTAGGCAGAGCCAGGAGCCTGCGGCCGGCTGGGAGGGGCTCCAGGAGGTCATGAGCCCAGCTCCTCGCTCCGGAAATCTTGGCACATGGAAGCCGGCTCGTAAAAGCACTTCAAATGCGGCCTTCCGCAAGCACTCTCGGAGGCCGCGGCCGCGCACGGCAAGCTGAACGGTGTTGCTTTTTTAAATTACACGTAATCCAGTTTTTTGTGTGTACATGAACACCAGGCCGTGCCACTATTGGGGAAAACTGGATGCTGGTACATTTTCTGCACAGGGATGTCTTTCTTAGGGGGTCTGTTCTGTTCGAGAAGCAGCCACCGGCACCAGGCAGGCACTGGGACCACAGCTGAGGGAAAGATGCAGGAGGGAGAGGGGTACAGCTGGGGCGGGGCTGGGGAGCCCCATCCCCACCCCGAGAGGGAGGACCACAGAGGGAATGGAGCCGTGCGGAAGCAGTGGGGCCAGTCCCACGGGTATAGATGGGGCTCAGGACCAGATGCCCCCCAGACACAGCCTGGGAGGTCCCCGGGCTCCAGATGCACACGGAGCCGGGTGGGACAGGGCGCTACGCAGGGCACCCGTGTGCAGCCGACCTCACCATGGACTCCTTCTTCCCAGAAGCTCCAGAGGGGACAGCAGAGTCACGGGGTGTGGGGGGGGAGAGTTGTACGTTCAGGGGATTGTCCCACAGGGCAACACGGACCAGCTTCCCTGTGGTCTTCAGCTGGCCTTGAGTAGCAGCCACGATGCCGAGGGGAAGGTCTCCACCAAGGGCAACCCTTCAGTGCCCCGAGTATCACTAAGATCCTGGGGTGCCGAGCTGGGCGGGCCCAGGCGATCACAGCCCCAGCCCCGACTCCACCTCTGAGGTCCTGTCCAGCTGGACTCAGCTGCCCCTTTGCTGAAACCAGAGCTGACCCCCAAAGCCCCCTCGGGCCCCATCACCCACCAGGGGCTGCTGTTAGGTGATGGAGAAGCTCCTCTAGAGCTGGGCCCTTCCTGTCCAAAGAGGTCACCCCTGGGCCCCAGCCCACAGGCACGCACGGGAACTGAGTTCTTCTGGCCAGCTTCCCCCGCGTTCACACGGCCCTGCCGTCCAGCCCCTGCCTCACCGCTTAGAGCTGTGTGACTCTGGGCAAGTTTCCTGACCTCTCTGAGCCTGAGTCTTTGAGACCAGTAGTGACAGACGGGCTGTCTGAGATGGCATCAAGGTGACACGGCTCTGAAGGACACTGAGACCAGGAGGAACTGTGTGCCCTCGGAAGGCACCACGGCAGCTCTCGGCAGGGCTCCCCTTCTCCAAGGGCTCAGCGCCAGAAAGGCAGGTTTGGGGGTGCACGGGCGCAGCTTCGAAGCCCAGTCCTGCCGTTTGCCAACTAACTGTCTCCTCCTTGAGGACCTCCTGGACGGGGCTGGTGAGACAGACCGAGGGGTGCCCGGCACAGGAGGGGCTCAGGAGGCAGGGATGACTGAAGTCACTTGACAGTGTGGCCCCAAAGGCTCGGACTCCTCCCCAGAGGTCAGCGGTCACTGCCCCCGCCCCTGCCCATGACCCTGCTTCAGGGTAACCCGCCCCCCACTGCCAGTGGGTCCAGACACACTTGGATGGGGCAGCTGGGGGGCACGGAGGGGAGAGGGTGCCGTTTGTGTGGAGATGTGGAGCAACTGAAGCCAGCTCGTTCAAAGCGAGAGTCCCTTTTTCCAGAGTGGTTGTTTAGAAGGGAAAAAACATCATCCAAATCACAGCCGAGAAAACCTGCAATTGCCAGAGAAACGGGGGTCGGTGGCCAAGAAGGATTGCAAAACAGCAGCCCTGGGGAACCGCCGGCTTCTGCCAAGCCCTGCAGAGCCGTGGCTTGGGCACCTTCCTGGGTGCCCGCCTGGCCTCACGGCCGGGAGCCTAGACCCCTCGCCCCGGACGTCCGTGCCCTGCTCTGGGACAGGAAGAGACACACCCGAACGGTCACGGTACTTCACGGTTTGCGAAGTGAGCCTCTGTGGGGAGGGTGCTAGAATCAGGAGCGGGGAGGGGGGTGGACGTGCTGTGGGGACAAGCTGGGGCAGCTCTCCCCCGAGCATCGGGTCCAAGGGTCCAGAGCCGTGGGTAAGAACCCTGCAGAAATGGGCAGGGGTGGCAGCCCCACTCACAGCCATGGGGGGGGGGGCGGGGAGGAAGGGAGCCGGCCTCCACATTCCTGAGAGAGGGACCCACAGCTCCCTGCCCCCCTACACCCCTGTATCACGCCCCACTCCAACAGCACCCCCTCCACACCACAGGACAGTCCCTGCCATGCCCTGAGCCTCGCACACCATGCTGCCCCATTTCCTGGATCCATTAAGCCACTTTCCCATCGACAGCTCACCCCCAGGTGCCCCGGCTCCGAGAGCCCCGCCAGCCCCCGCCCTGCCCACCAGCTCTCCGGGTGGTGAGACCGTGGTTGTGGGATGGACAGTGGCTCTCACCCACGTTTGCTGCCCGCCTGCTGCGTGCTGGGCTGGGACACCGAGGGGAGAGTGAGGCGAGTGCCCAAGAAGGAACCAGGCTCACCCGGGGAGACGGGGTGGCCGGGACGAACATTCGAGATAGGAAGTGAAGGCGGAAGCTGGGTACTGGGGTGGTGATCTCCCCCAGCTCTCAACGGGATGCACCCGTTCCAAGTCCATAGCAGGTGAGCTCACCGTTGGGAGTCGGGGGCCGAGAATGGAGTCGCAGGCCCCCACCGTGCCCAGCGTCCTGCCATGCCCAGCCCCCGCAACGTGATCGGAACACCCGAGCTCCATTCTGAGCCTCCGGGGAGGGACCCAGGGGTGCTGGACTCTGTCCACCCTGAGCGGGGCCTGAAGAATCGTCCACGCGTGAGCAGCAGCCACAGTGGCCGGACCACAGACCACAAGTGCGTCACGTCTGTCCCCGGGGCCACCACCAGGCTGAGGAGGGACAGCCTGGCTTCCTGGAGGTCATGGCATTTGAGCAGGACCTCGAGGACAGCAAGGTCAAGGGGCGGAGCTTGTCTTTCAGGCAGAGGCACAGTAAGGTGAAGACAAACCAGTGACAGGCCTGGCGTGTGGCCGGTGACAGGTGACAACGTGGGCGGCAGAGGCTGGGTGGTGTCCCAGCACCCGGAGCCTCGGGAGACCCGAGGGACTGTGCCAACCAGAGGGCTTCACCGTAGAGGCACAGCGGGGTAGTAAGGCCTCCTCCCTGCCAGCGCCTGGCACAAGGTACACTCAGTTTACAGAAAGACACAGTCAGGGTCGCCTGGGGGGCTTAGTCGGTAGAGCGCCCGACCTCGGTTCAGGTCATGATCTCACGGCTTGTGAGTTCGAGCCCCGCGTCAGGCTCTGTGCTGAGAGCTCAGAGCCTGAACCTGCTTTGGGTTCTGTGTCTCCTTCTCTCTGCCCCTCCCCTGCTCATGCTCTCTTTCAGAAATAAACAAACATTAAAAAAAAAAAGTTTTTAAAGACACACTTAGGGGACAGAGCATTTCCCTAAGGCCACCGAGGGCGCCGTCCACAGAGCCTGCATGGCGCCTACATGGGACCAAGAAAGGCACCCCCCCAGGTGGGCGCATCCCAGGACCCTTGTCCTCAGCCCAGACTTTTGCTTTGCACGACCAGCCCCAGGAAGAGGCCGCCATGTTTTACTGTTCACTGTGGGGCAAGACACTGACGTGGCCCCTGCAGAGCCCACTTGTGTGTTTGATTCACTTTTTCAGGGGTGACTGTGTGAGCAAACTTTTCTGTCTCCCCAGCAGAACAGTAAGCAACGTGGGGGCAGGACTGTGTCTGTTTCACCCACTGGCACCAAACCTGCTTCTTAATAAATGCACAGCAAATGTTCTAGAATGAAGGTTCTCTTTCTACCCTGAAACAACCTGACTGGCTGCATTTCACACAGTAGAAGTGGGGGTCAGTAGGACTCGGGCCCCCTCAGCCTTCACCCTTGCCTCCATGGCCCCACCTGCCTCAGACTACCTGGGCCACCCCCCACCCCTCACATGCAGCGACCCAGGCTGAGAGCCAACTCCTGACTGGGGCAGCCTCCCAGCCAGCAGGAAAGAGAGGCAGCAGGGACTGGGGGAGAGCTGAGCGGCCGAGGTTCAAGCCTCGTTCTGCCGCTGGCTTGCAAAGGCCCTGCTCTGCCCTGAGTCTCCATTTCTATGACGTCCAAGAGCCTTTCTTCTCTGATAGTCTGTGACCTACTGTCTAGATCGGGAATGCCAGATCTGCCGCAGACCTGCCCCAGCCTGTGATTGCTGCACTAGTGGCAGACATCACTAACCAATTACCAGCCGCTCTTTCCCACCAAGTTCATATTGAACATCAGAAACCTCAACACAGGACTCAGGCAACCATTTGGATCAAAACTGACAAGTGAGATAAAACTCTTTACTCCTGCTGGTCTGAGGGGAGGCTGGGCTGGGAGCAAGCCCTCGGCTGCGAGCTTCATGCTATTATCATGCTTCTCTGCAGGAAGCCACCGTGAAGGAAGATCTCCAACACTGCTGGTGAGGGAGTGTCAGGACACCTTGTGTCCTTGACGGCCTCCACCTCGAGAATGACAGCCCCTGACGCAGCCTGACCCAGGCCAGGGGTGAGGCTGGGTCAGGGTCAGAAGGGTTTGCCTGGTGGTAGTCTCTGTGATGGCCCCTATCTCTGAGTTTGTTTTATGAGAACTTCTTTTTTTTTTTTTTTTAATGTTTTATTTATTTCTGAGAGAGAGAGACAGTGTGAGCAGGGGAGGGTCAGAGAGAGAGGAAGACACAGAATCTGAAACAGGCTCCAGGCTCTGAGCTGTCAGCACAGAGCCCGACGCGGGGCTTGAACCCACGAACTGTGAGGTCATGACCTGAGCTGAAGTCAGATGCTTAACCAACTGAGCCACCCATGCACTCTGAGAACTTCTTAAGTTCCAACTCTGAGCCCACTTCCTCCAAGAAGCCCCCCCTTCCAACTTTTCCTCCCAGCTGAGGCCAGGGTCCCTGCAGTACCTCTGCTGGTTACACACAGTCCTTTAGTCACTCAGCAAACGTACGTGTCGCATTTGTCTGAACGTGTAAAGCTGCGGCCCCGCCTCCAGGCCCAGCACCCAGGACAGAGCACAGGTACGCAAGCCCGCCAGGAGCAGACGCGCCGACTCACCTGACAAAGCACACGTCCCTCATCCGTGGGCTGGTTCATGGGGCACCCCGCGCCAGGGTGCAAACCGGGCTCTGCCCACGTCCCCCAAGGCTAGCATGCTGCTAAAAAGACAGACACTCAAAGGGCAGTTCTATGTACAATTAAGTGGCAATAAGCAGGAGACCGTTTAAGGAGGAGGCCTTGCAGGGGCGCCCAGGGGGCTCAGTCAGTTGAGCATCCAACTTCAGCTCAAGTCACGATCTCTTGGTTTGTGGGTTTGAGCCCCGCGTAGGGCTCTGTGCTGACAGCTCAGAGCCTGGCGCTGCTTCAGATTCTGTCTCCCTCTCTCTCTGCCCCTCCCCCACTTGTGAACTCGCTCTCTCTTTCAAAAATAAATAAACCTTTAAAAAAACTTTTTTAAGGGGCGCCTGGGTGGCTTAGTCGGTTAAGCGTCCGACTTTCGCTTAGGTCATGATCTCGCGGTTCGTGGGTTCGAGCCCCGCGTCGGGCTCTGTGCTGACTGCCAGCTCGGAGCCTGTAGCCTGTTTCAGAGTCTGTGACTCCCTCTCTCTCTGACCCTCCCCTGCTCATGCTGTGTGTCTCTCTCTCCTAGAAATAAATAAAACATTAAAAAAAAATTTTTTTTTAAATTTTTAAGTAAAAAAGGGGGGGTTCTTGCAGCAGAGGCTCTGGCGCACAGGGGGGCTTCCCTGAGGGTCTGACATGTGAACAGCGCCCCGAGAGGCGGGCAGGAAGACGGGGGGCTGCCTCCCCTTGTCTGTCTTCCCAGCCAGCACCCCGCAGGGGTCAGCTGGAGCCCTTGGCCAGCGATGCCAGGCCCAGCCGGGAGGGAGGGTAGAGCTGATGCCCCACACCCAGCTTGTCCCGCGCTGGTTCCCATGCACCCCGGGGAGGGAGGCAGCGAGCCTCAAGCCAGCACCCCCCCCGACCCCGTCCTGGGTCCAGCAGGTCACCGGCGGGAAGCTGACGGCCCTGGGGCTGCAGCCAGTCTCAGGCCTCCGGGCAGAGGGGTGATTTCAGCCCAGCTGGGAAGGGTGGGCAGGAGAGGGGGCGGCGGGGGCAGGGTCACTCGGGCATCAGCAGCCCACAGAGGCCGGGTCACCGCCCGGCCCTCTCCACCTGGACCGCTGGGGCTCACTGGCGCTGACAGGCGCGGCAAGTGGGCCTGTCAGCTCCCCCACCCATCCCCCTGCCAAATTGCACTTAATTATGATGATAAATGATGGCAGGAATCCACAGCCACATCGCAGAACATGACAAACACTCCACGTCGCCGAGCCAACAGGCTCCGCTCCCCCCGCCGCCGCGTTCCTACCAGGAGGCTGAGGGGGGTTATCTCGGGCCACGGGCAGCCCCCACGGCGGCTCCAGGTGGGCACTGCAGGGCTGAGCCCAGGCCCCACGGTCACCCGAGATCTGGACCTGAGCCCAAGCCCATGTCCTGGGGTCCCTCTGTGTTGCCTGGTCTTTCGAGCAAGGCGTGAAAACAATCCCCACCCCCCACCCCCCGGGAAAGGCTGCAGAACAGCCTCCACCTTCTTTCTGGAGCAGCGTCTAGAGTCAAGACCCCGGGTCACGCCCACCCTGCGGGCACACGCGGCCACCAGAGGAGCCTGCAAGGGCCTGGACGGGCCCTACAGCGGGCGGCCTGGCAGGGGTCAGGCTGGGTGAGCCAGGCCCGACTGGGAAGGCCTGGCTCCTCCTGTGAAGCCCCCTCACTGGATGGCGGCATGGGCAACCCTGGTATCGCAGAGGGAGGAGGGCACCCATGTCCCCTGGGCAGAGAAGGGAAGGGGTGTGCACCCTCCTCCTCAGTCACCAGCACAGGCAGGGCTCCCGGACCACATGCCAGAGTCTCAGTCCCAACACGAGCAACAGGGCAAGTGCTCTGCTCAGGCTGGGCCCCCAAGTCCCCCCACTCCACCTGCATCCTAACCAGCGCAGCGGCTGAGAGACCCCAGTCCCACCGCGGCTGTGGATGTGTCCCCTACATGGAGGCGTTAGGCAGCAGAGCCAGCAAGCCAGGAGGGCAAAGGGTGAAAGGGCATGTGAAAGGTCTCAGGGTCAAAGCCACCCTTGAACTTGGCCAGAAGGGAAAGCCGCTGGGAGCGGCTGCAGCCTGGAGCTGCAGGGGTGCGGGGAGGTGAACCACTGCAGAAGGGGGAGGAGCCGCCTCTGTGCAGGGGGCGAGCAGAGGCCTGGACTGTGGCAGTGGCGGCGGGGGGTGGGGCGGGCAGCGGGGGCAAGGAAGCAGTGGCTGGAGAGAAGCCTGGTTTTCAGGTGGATGGTGGTTCCGGTCGTGAGAGGGGACAAGCAGGTCGGCAGGTGTTTAGGGGCCTGTCTCCCTGAGACATCCAAGGGCAGCGGGGCCCAGGGAGCTTGGGCACAGAGGGCTCAGAACAGAGGTATTGGTGGGCGGTCAGCAGACCCAGCATCTGCTGAACGTAGCTGTGGGTAAGATGCCCTGGGAAAGGGGAGGCGTGGCCCCTGGGACTCGGTTACCAGAGCCTGGGGCTGGAGGGTAGAGCGGGGTGCAGAGGGCCTTTGTTCGGGGGCTCAGGCGCCCACTAATCTCACAGGGAGAAAACCCAAAACCCGGTACACCGCCTTACTCTCCTCCTCCACTCCATTCCGTGGGTGAACCCAGGTGGAAGCCAGGGGGCTGCAGAGCACCCTCCTTCGTGTGCCCCCACCCCAGATTCACCCCCTGGGACACACAGCAGGCAGAGAGCGTGCGTGAGAGCGCAGCCTACCCAGGGAGGCAGCCGCAGAGAAGAAAGGGACTCGAAGCCCATTGTGCCCAGGAGCCCTGAGCGGGGATCTGCCGACGAGGCAGGTGCTCTTCCGCCGAGTCTCTATAGGGAGGAGGAGCTGGAAGGGAAGCCAAGCATTAGAGCAGGTTTGCTTTTGTTTACTCAGAGCCTCAAGTTAGCCATGGACTCAGTAGTGCAGCAGAGAGAGAGGGTGCAGGGCCGACGGGACGAGGGGGAGGGAGAGAGAGAGAGAGGATGTGGAAGAGGGTAAGGATTTAGGAGAGCGTGAGGACGCAGCAGAGAAAGGGCAGAAGGTGATGTAACTGACAGGGTGAAGGTCAAGTGCAAGAGCAGGTGGGTCTGATCCCAAGGCTGGGAGGGCCCAGGCGGTGGGAGGTGGGCTGCCCCTTGCGCAGAGGCCAGAGACGCATGGACAGTCCGCGTGTCCGATGAGTGTCCTGCTCACGCGTGGAGGGCCTTGGGCTCGGGGTTTGGGTCCGGCCAGGTGGGCTGAGTGAGGAAGTCGACGCCTCTGGGGGTACGTGGCTGGGGAGTAGCTTAGGAGATAGCTCTCTGAGGCAGAGCCAGCCGGGTATTGACGGAGTCAGCGTGCACCATGGCAGAGCAGGGAGGGACCTCGGGGTGGGTCGGGGCCCCACGGGGGTCAAGGAGGAAGGGCCAAGGTGGTGACGGGTCACCCGCAGGGATGTGGGAACTGACGAGGGACAGACAGGAAGGCTAGGGCAAGTTGGGGGATGGTGTGGGGGATGGTGGTCTGTTGGGAGCCGGGAGCCGGGTGGGAGAGGAAGGCAGGGCCTGGGGGTGGAGTAGGGGTGAAGACGGGGGAAGCACAAGCAGGTTGCCTGGGGTGGGAGAGGAAGAGCCAGGTCAGTGTCGGCCAGGAGAGGACGCAGGGCTGTGTGGCCGGGACACCTGGGCTCCAGGGACATCAGCAGCCCCTTGCGATGGGGAGACCGAGACGCAGCGTGGCAGGAAACGGGCTCCACAGCCCAAGGCCGGCACCTGCGCGGCTCGGAAATGCATCTCTGAGCCTTGTCACGCCTCCCAGTGTAGGTCAGCTGTGCTCATGTCGGGGGTGGCAGTGGGCNTTTGTGGAGGCGAGTGGGTGCGCTCACTCTGTGGGTAATTATGACCACAGTGGGGACAAGTGCCTACAGGGAGGAGACAATGCAAGTGTGTCTCCAGGCGCGTGGGCGGACACGGGGTGGGAGGTGCAGGGGCACAGGGGAGGGCTGCCGTGGGGGCTGCCTGCAGAGGGTGGATCCGGGGTGCAGGGTGATATGGGGGTGCATCGGCAACATGCACGTGAGCCTGCATGTGGGAGGAGGGAGGATGTGGGTGGGTGGGAGCTAATTAGCAGGAGCCTGGTCTCCATGCAGAGCCTGGACGCAAGCCCGTGTCTGGCAGCCTCATCTCAGCCCACACCAGCCCCCCCTCAGTCTTACTGTGGCTCCCCATCTGCCCCAGAACCCCCCGGGTGCCCACCAGGGACG
This sequence comes from Crocuta crocuta, assembly GCF_008692635.1. NCBI lineage: Eukaryota > Metazoa > Chordata > Mammalia > Carnivora > Hyaenidae > Crocuta > Crocuta crocuta. The sequence continues at coordinate 1,452,183 of NW_027532747.1, read as the reverse complement.
GCCAGGCGGTCCCACACCGAGTCCTCCGTCACCATCCACCAGGTCAGAGCAGGGGGTGAGCACAGAAGGCCCTCGCTCGCTCGGGGAGGGGAAAGTAGCTTCTGTTTTACATCTGAGGTTCCCACCCCATCCTGGTTCCTGTGGGGTGCAGGAGGGCCTCCCCACCCAGCCTCTGAAGGTCAGGGTAAGCAGCCCAGGTTCAGGGGTGGGGAGGTACTGTCCCAAGTCCCGGAGCAGGTGGGAACAGAGCCAGCTCTCCCCCACCCCCGCCCCCTTCCAGGCTCCTCCGGCTTTTCCCAGCTCCTAGGCCAGGCCGAGGCAGGGGGGCAGTGGCTGGGCTCTCTGCCTCCAGGCCACCATGCCCTCTGTTCCTGGCGATGTGCACTGTTGCAGCCCTTCCCGCCCCTCCCAAAAGCCAGCCCCACCTTTGAACTCCCAGGCCCACCACGCTTGCAGAACAGGGCAAACAAGAAGTTTTAAGAAAGGCAGGACGTCACCCAGAAGGCCAGCTGCTCAGCTGGGCGCCCACTGAGCCCTGGGAAACGGGCCCCAGCTCTACAGGCTACAGGGAACGAAAGGGGGACCGTCCTCACCCCTGGCCCTGGCCTCCAGTCATCCTGGAGCGGGCTCCACGGCCTCAACAGACCTCGATGTCCTGCTGGGACCTGGGAATGCACACCCTGCTCCTTTGCATTCCATCCTGCTCGGCTGCTAGCAACTCAACAGCCATTGCAAGACACTGAGAGGCACCTCCCGACATCTCTCCATCCGTTCATCCACCACCTTCCATCTGCCCACCCATCCCTACATGCCTCAGTCCATCCATTCATCGACCCAGAAAGCCAGCCCGTAAACATCCACGGATGTACCCAGCCGTATCGATCCATTCACCCACCCATTCGTATATCATCCAGTCCATTCGCTGACCCCACCAGCAGGCCACCCATTAGTCCATCCGGCCATCTGACAATGTCTCCGGTCGTCCTTGGATGCATCATCCCATTGAGTCACCGTCCACAATCCCTACACAGCTCACTCGCCCAGCCAGCCAGCCACCGGCCTGCCCGCTATCGGGCCAATCGCTGACTGGTCCAGCTGTCTGTCCACCCATCCAGCTTACTGTCACCCACGTGCTGCTTGTTAAAATCAAGGACCTCGGCCCCTTCTGAAATCTGGGAAAGGCCAATAAACCGAGCCCCAACCCAACTTCCTTCCCCGGTCTTCCTCACTTGCTGCCGGTCCAGACTGTGGCCTTTCCGCTGTGCGCCCTGCTCTCTGGAGAGCATGGCCCACCACCAGGGTCAGGAGGACACAGGCAGGACCCACGGAAAGCGGGCGGTCCCACAGCCACCTTCAGTGGGGGGCGGGTCCTGCCCTGCCCCTGCCTAACAACCCGACCGTATCCAGGCACCATAGAGAGGAAACGCCACATCAAAGAGACTCCGCCTCCTTTCTCCTTGTCTCCCATAGTAACAATACCTCATCAACAGTCACCCTCAAGTCTGTGGCACTGAGGGCCAGACCCTGTGGTAAGCACTCTACGGAGAGCCACTTGCACGATCCTTGCCATCGCCCAATCACCCTCCGAGGCAGTGGCACTGCTGCACCCATTTTATAGGTGAGGCATGGAGAGGCTAAGAGAGAACAGAGGCTAACGTTGATTGGGGCCTGCCTACGTGCCCAGCCGTGCTCCGTGCTTTGCATGCATCACTGAAACCTCAGCACAGTGGGCATCCCCACTGGCACCCCCTTTTACAGCTGGGGTAACTGAGCCCCAATAATTCACCCAAGGCCATAGAGCTGGAAAGCAGAAACACCGGGATTTGAACTCAGCTGTCTGACTCCAAAGCCTGTGCTCTCAGCCACCCAGGCTCCTGCTGGTGGTGCCCGGCCACGCTCTGCCCTAGAAAAGGTGTGGCAACGGGTGGCCGAGGGCCCAGACACAGACTAGCTCCCACAGCCCTGCCCGTCCAACCTGCAGGGGACAGAGCGGGACCTGGCGGGTGACAGGCACAGGCTGAGAGAGGAGGCCCCTTCGCAGCCTCAGGCTCAGAACGGGTTTCCGGTGACGAGTCTAGAACAAAGATCTAGGGTGGGGTGGGCATCGGCGGTGTGGAAACGTGCTCCAAGACCAAGCCCAGTTTGTAAGGTCCCACAGCAGCGCAGCCTTAGGAGCTAAAGCAGCTGGATCCTTCTGGCAACATTCAGTAGGTGGTGAGAAGAGGCTGGTTACGGCCAGGGCCTGGGCCCCCCGGGGCCGGCCAGCAAAGGGCTGGAGCAATTAACTTTCTTCCGATTAAGAGCACGTTGTACCACCTGAACAACGTGGCACAGAAAGTTTGGGGCAACAGGAAAAAGGTGAGGAGACTCAAGTCATGTGTGAACTCCCCTGGCAAAATCACGGGCTGCCACGACTTCGCCCTCAGGGCTGGCATCCGAGTGAGGGGCCGCCCGGGACCCTGCTTCCGTCACGTCACACGGGTGCCAGAGGGGTCGGAAGGCCGCTCGGAAGACGGGAGTCGCCTCTCGTCCTTGTTTGTTGTCCCTGCATGCAGCGCCCAGGGCCCAGGGGGGCCCCCGGAGGCCTGCCCCACCCAGGAAGCGTGGCCCCCCCCAGAAGCTGATCCCCGGAACCTGGGAGCGCTCCCTCCCACAGGCCAAGTGTTTGCAGGCAAAATCCGGTCAACAGTCTCGAGATGAAATGGACCCTGGATTATCCGGTGGGGCGGGGGGCCAACGCCGTCGCCCCTGTAAGAGGGGCCCCAGGAGGTCAGACTTCCGGAGGAGAAACGGAGGTAGAGACTGGAGGGAAGCGGCCGCGAGCCAAGGTCCCGGGGGCCACGAGAAACTGCAACGGATCGCCCCCTAGAGCCCCCCGGGGAGCACAGCGCTGACCACACAGCTCAGACCTCGGGCCCCCACACGCGTAAGGGGGGGCACCCGGCTGTCTGAAAGCTACGTTCTGGTCACGGCAGGGCGCGGCGAGCTCGCGGCTTCTTAGAGAAGCAGGGCCGGCGGCAGCCTGCAGGGAGACATGGGCCCGGGCCCGGGCCTGGGCCGCGTAGCTACAGCCCCCCGGTCTGTTGGGGCTGCTGGGACGGAACAGCACGGGCCGGGGACTCATAAGGCAGGAACGGCCTTCCCAGGGCTCAGGAGACTGGAAGGCTGCGAGCAGAGAGCTGGCGGGGACAGCCAGGGACTCCGTGCCGCGTCCCCGCCTGGTGGAAGGGACCAGGGAGCTCTCCGAGGCGTCTCTTCTGCCGGCACCAAACCATCTCTCCCCTGGGCCCCACCTCCTAACAGCATCCCCCTGGGGGCTGGGGGTCAGCATATGAATTTCGGGACGCACACCCAGAGGACAGCACTGTCCCCCACAGGTGGGAGAGGCAGGGAGCCAGCTGAAAGGCAGGCAGCGGGAAGGATTCTCTCCTACCGGGGGAGGCCAGCCTTTGTTCTATGCAGGCCTGTGACTGGCTGGGTGAGGCCCACCCTCAGCGGGGAGGGCACTCGGCTTTACCCGCTCGACCAGTTTAAATGTTATTCTCATCTAGGCACCCTCAGAAGCACCCAAAACAATGTCTGACCAAATATCCGGGCACCCCAAGGCTCGGTCAAGCCACCTGGGTGGCTCAGAGGGTCAAGCATCCGACTCTTGGTTTGGGCTCAGGTCACGATCTCACGGTTCATGAGTTCAAGCCCCGCACAGAGCTCGTGCTGGCAGCACAGAGTCTGCTTGGGACTCTCTCTCTCCCTCTCTGTGCCCCTCCCTCCCTCCCTCTCTCTTTCTCTCTCTCTCTGAAAATAAATTAAAACTTGTTAAAGAAAAAAAGTTTCCCTTTATCTCTTTCCTAATGGGTTGTTATGGGAGGTCCTCTTGGTAAAACCCGTGAATGACATCTGAGAACCTCTGATCACCGGAAAAGATGGAATGCAGAGATCTCGGCCATTGTTCCGACACTGTGCTCTTTTGCTGAGCTTTAGGCCTTGGCTGGGAGATAAAAAAAAGAAGCCAGGAGAGCTCAAGAGAGTGCAGCGGCGGAGGCACATTGTGAAGTGCAGGACTTCCCAGCGAAGCCCAGGCCTCGCCAGGGTAACAACATGTAAAAATCACGAGCTAGTTCTGTGAAAAATTCCTTCCAAACACTGGAAGCTCTTTCTAAGGAGCAGCTTTTACTGGCTGCCATTTTGTTACGAAATGATAAATATCAAAGAGCATGTTAAAATGCACTTTAGACACGAGAGAAGTGGTAATAGTTGAAAGTGGGGAGCTGGGCCTCCTCCTCCGAAATTTCTATCAAATCGTAGAATGGCTTTTCAACTGTCAGATTACATTTTGAAGGGTTTAGCTTAATTTCCAGAACGTGGCGAGCAGGTGAGACCAGAGGAACAGACACCCCTCCCTGGCCAAGACAGCGAGGGGGCAGGGTCTCTTCCCAACAGAATGAAGGACAGAGATCAACTATGGAAGCAGCAAGGACACACAACGGAGAAAATTCAAGGAAATGAAGGTAATGTTTACATTCCAGTTAGAATCTCAGAGACACTCAAAGTTACTGCATCCTTAAAATACAAAGAGGCTAACAGTGAAATCAAGTAATCTCTAAAAAAGAAAAAGTTGTGAAAACTGGAAATAATTCTTGAAGTGTAAAAATTCAATAGAACAGCTGGAAGAAAAAAGTCAAGGAAAAGTCTCCAGAGCAAAAGTCAAAGGACAAGAGAGAAAAGTAAAAAGATACAAGTGGCCAGTGCAGGAGGTATAGCATCCATGAATATAATTTCCAAATAGGTAAGAACCTTAAAATGGAGAAAATAAAGAGCCAAACAAAGAAGAAAAGTTCCCAGGCCTGGCAGCGAGAATCTCCACACTGAAAGCATATAAAATTGAGGTGAAGGATGAAAGACTCACACAGAACCTCATTCTCATGGTATTTCAGAATTCTAAGGAGCAAGACAAGATCCTAAAAGCTCTCAGAGAAAGAACACAAAGTAACAATAAAGAGATTATCAAATTACCATCAAGCATCTAATTTGTAACACTAGACTGCAGGAAGGAAATTGAAAATGCATTCAAGAGGTGTGGGGGTGGCTCAGTTGGTAAAGCAGCCAACTTCGGCTCAGGTCATGATCTTGTGATTCATGAATTACAGCCCCGCGTTGGGCTCTGGGCTGACAGCTCAGAGCCTGAAGTCTGCTTCAGATTCTGTGTCTCCCTCCCTCTCTCTCAAAAATAAATACACATTTTTTTAAATGCATTCAAAATTCTGAGGGAAGTTTATTTTGAACCTGGAATTTCATACCCAACTAAACTATCATTGATATGTGATTACAACATGCAAACATTGTTTCACACAGGCAAAGACTTAAAGGTCTTAGAATCCACAAATTCTGAGAGAAGTACCTTAGGGAGGCCCCCATGAAATCTAAGGAAGACCAGGAATCAAGAAACATGAGAAGGAGTCATGAAAATCAATCTCTGGAGGGAAGCTGCACAACAGGCCTAGAGAACAAGCATTCACATAAGAACATGGATCCACGGGGCTCTGAGAATTATTGCAAAAAGAAAACTGACTCCCTGTAAGAAAAATTATGATTTGTAGCTGAATGATCTTAGGAATAATTGAAAGCCCACTATAATATTTAAATGAATAATTAGAGGAGCACCCAGATGGCTCAGTCAGTTAAGCATCCGACATCGGCTCAGTTCATGATCTCACGGTTCATGAGTTCAGCTCCACATTAGACTCTGTGCTGACAGCTCGGAGCCCGGAGCCTGCTTCAGATTTTGTGTCTCCCTCTCCCTCTGCCCTTTCCACTGCACGCACTCTGTCTCTCTCTCTCCTTCAAAAATAACTAAAGATTTAAAAAATTGTTTTTGTGAATAATTAGAATATTCTACCCTCCCCACTTTTGTTAAGTATACTCTCTTTGAGTCAAAGAAATGGGTAACTTGGTATCTTCCACTCCTCTCACTCTGTGCGGAAAGTTACCTAGTCCCCAGGCCCAGCAGCCAGTCACGGCACCAGTGGGGAGGCGTGCTGATGGAACGGAGGCCACACAACACTGAGGAGCCAGACGCCAGCCTCTAATGCTGAGCAGTCTACTATCACCTTGATAAATATGAACGAATGATCAAGGTTCACAGGACATTATAGGAAAGCCAGCCTCATGGGGAAGCACAAAGCAGAGAAAGAAAAGCAACCCACCTCTTAGAGAAGAGTTAATCCAGTAAACAAAAGAGAACTTAGAAAATTTTTATTAACACCTCTAGAGAGACTCAGGAAGAAATTATGCCCAGAAAACGAGAATATAAAAGAATAAAAATATTTTATTTCAATATAAGTAAGCACTTTGTAAAAGATCTGTTTCAAATCGAAATGCGATGCATGCAAACCTAACTGAAATGGGCTAGATGGCCACCGGACAGGAAAATGATACTACAGCATGTCAGAGGGAGCTGGGGAAATGGACACACAAAATCCCTGACACCAGGAGATTGTACGGCTAGGAGACTGCTCTGACAGCGGCGCGTGAGAATTGGACGAAAGAGGGGATGCATGCAAGCGGAGAAGAGCTGGAGGCTCGCTGCACCGTCCCAGGAGAAACGAATACAGGTAACGACATCGGGCGCGACGAGAGGACAGATTCAAGAGCAGGCCCCCAGGCGGACTTGGTAACCTGCGTGCACTGGCTGTTAACAGGAAGGAGCGGGCACTCTCTCTGGCTGACTGTGGGGGCGGCCGTGCCCTCGGCAGAAATGGTGAAGTCTAGCAGCAACGTGCACTGGAAACTCTCCGGAAGTACTTGCGATAGCCAGTGGGCCCGGGAAAGCTGAGAATATTCTGCGGATGTGATGGGTGGTGGTGCACTCCAGCACAACCCCCCAGGGTGGGGGTGGGGGTGGGGGGTTCCCGAGAGGGCAAGCTGGCCAAAACAACCCCTCTACTCATTTGATGTGGATTTTCCAAAAGTTGAGCTCTCTATCCCTCCTCCAGAGACAGCCTGGCTCCCAGCAGAATTCCCTCGACAAAGCTGGACAATAGCAGCGATCATGCTATGGGTGACAGGGTCTGGAAGCCAGAGGACTTGGCCGTCATCGTACCTGTCTAAGCAAAGGTCAGTCCCAGGGCTTCTCTGGGCTTCGGTTTTTCATACGACAAATGGATGCTGGCATATCTGATTTCTAAAGTTCTTCCTAGCACTGATAACCTACGCTTTGGAGACAGTTTTGATAAATGTGTCTCATACACCAGTGACCTTAAAAACAACTCCTCTACTGTCCTAAACATGAATAATACAGGATTTACGAGACCACAAAGTCTGATTGCCAAGCAAGGTGATTTTCTTCACCCCATGTGGCCGGCACCTAACACAGGGCCTGGCCCAGTGTAGGAAAGAGAGCGATGTGTGTTTGTGGGACTCCTGACGGCCACCTTCTGCCTCCTGACCCAAGACCTGTCCATTTAGGGAGAAAAAAGAGCCTCCAATGGCGTGGACGGCTCCCTCACTCGCTCCTCCCCCGGCTCCCTCCATGGGATTACTCCCAGGGAGCCCGGCCTTGACTCATCGTTTCCGCACTTGTTTCTCAGTGAGTTCTTGATTCCAAAGGCTTTCTCTATTGCTTCTATGCGAAAGACTCCCAAATGTACATCTCCCACCGAGCCTTCGCTCTATCGAGTGACTTGACAAATCACTAACAACACACCCTGGTGCTGGGACGCAGTAGGATTCTTTTCCTACTTTTTTTTAACTACCTCTCAGCATCCAAAATTATTCTTCTTTTACAGGGTGATCTCAGTTCCACTGCTTATCAGCAGTGTGGCCTAGGACATGCACTTGACCTCCATGTGTCTCCTCTTCCTTATCTATAAAATAATAGGACCTAGCACTGTGGTCAGGACGCACTGAGGTGAAGCCCAGGCGCAGCCCGCACTACACGGCGAATGCCTGCTTCACTTCAGGTATTCCTCACCGCCCCCTCGTTATTATCATTAGGTACTGGGAGAAATAGCACCATTTCGGAAGTCTGCTCCAAAGATGCGGGGCAAGAGAAGCACCTGGGTGGTAAGTCAGTCCAAGAGAATCCAGGAAAGGGCTGATGGCTTCCTGACAACTCTAGGTATGATCTGAGTAGCAGAAATGTCCCTCATGGGGCGGGGCGCCTGGGGGCTCAGTCGGATGGGCGTCCGACTTTGGCTCAGGTCACGATCTCACAGTTCGTGGGTTCGAGCCCCGCATCGGGTTCTGTGCTGACAGCTCGGAGCCTGGAGCTGCTTCAGATTCTGTGTCTCCCTCTCTCTCTGCCCCTCCCCTGCTCATGGCCTGTCTCTCTCTCAAAAATAAACACTAAAAGAAAAGAAATGTCTCTTACACAGAAACACGAATTTAAGGGGACACAGGCTATGAACCAAAGGTGTGGAGGGAAGTGGAACGTGAGCAGGTGTAGGTGTGGGACGAACCCGGTGGGATGAAAGCGAGGAGGCCAGGAGGGTGGCTCGTGGAGCTGGGCCCAGATGTGAACGTAGAATAACAAGTAAAGGGGCACCTGGGGGGCTCAGTCGGCTGAGTAGCTCTTGGTTTCAGTTCAGGTCATGATCTCACAGTTCGTGGGTTCAAGCCCCGTGTCAGGCTCCGGGCTGACAGAGCAGATACTGCTCAGAATTCTCTCTTTCCCTCTCCCTCCCCCTCCTCTTTTCTTTCTCCCTTTCTCTCCCCCTCCCCTACTCTCTCGCTCTCAGAATAAATAAAAAAAACTTTTTAAAATGTTAAAAAAATATATATATAGAAAGGGCGCCCGGGTGGCTCAGTTAGTTAAGTGTCTGACTCGACTTCGGCTCAGTCCATGGTCCCAGGCTCGTGGATCGAGCCCCACGTCGGGCTCTGTGCTGAGTGTGGGCCCTGCTTGAGGTTTTCTCTCTCTCTCCCTCTGCCCCTCCTCCACTAGCTCTCTCCCCACCAAAAAAAATAAAATAAAATTCAATAAAAGAAACATACCCTGAAGTATGTAAAGTCAGCAAATGGGCATCGTGTCTGAAACTTACTATCAAATGGTTTAGAAAAAAAGTTTGCCTATAAGTATGCATGTATATGTTTGGTAAAATGTTAACAATGGGGGAATGTGAGTGAGGGTATAGGGAAATTATTCTTGCAAGTCTTCTGCAAACTTGAATTTTAAAAAAATAAGAAGTTAGAGAAAGAGAGAGAGAAATGACTAACTACTGGCTAGTGAACATGCTGGAGCCACCAGAAGGGAAATGGCACAAGGCAGGGGGCAGGGTAGGCCATCCTGGACTAGGGGCCTCGGAATGTTCCAGAAGGAAGGAACACAGTTGCCAGGAGGGGTGAACGGTCTTGGTGGACGGGGCAGACACGCTTCCCCCACTCAGGCGTCCCCGGGACCGGGACACTGGCTGGGAGAGGCATGAGCAGGCGCCGTGGCTTCGCAGACGGGCAAAGGGGGTGAATGGGCACTGGAGGAAGAGAAGAAAGCAGGCAGGCAGGGCAGGAAAAGGAGGGGGTGCAAGAGAGCTGCGCCCAGTCAGCGAGGCACCAAGGCCGGGCCAGGCGGGTGGCTGCTCCAGGCACCGCCCCCCCCAGGTCTCCAGGCACGGTGTCAGGTGGTACGTCCCTGTCCACTGCTGTCACCAAGAGCTGTGACTCCACGCAGGGAGCGCCTCTCCCACCTGGTGCCCTAGGCTTTGCTTCTCATTTACCGCAGCCCAGGGAGGCAGGGCAGGAGGAGCCCGCAGACCCTGGGGGCCGCTCTGAGCACAGGCACAGCTGCAGAGCGCCCCCACACTCCCCTACACCGGGACCGAGTGTGAACAACCACAGGCGCCCAGGAGACTCGGTCCAGGCCGCAGGAGAGCCAGTCAAAGCCTGTCCCCACCCCTGGACGGGAGAGACAGCTGGGACAGTGAGGAGATGCCAAAGGCCCCCCACACTCAGACCCTGGTGGCAGGGGGTGGGGGGGCGCTTGACCTCAAAGCCTAGAAGGTCAGGGAGTGACTCTGCTGCAGTGGCACTCAGGACACAGGTAGCTCAGTCCTTCACTGTCCGTGGGACAGCAGAGGACCCCCAGGGACCTCGGGCCACCCCCCCATCCCCCAGCCTCAGCAATTTCCCTCCCTGAACACGAGGTGCCAGGTCTGTGAAGCAGCAGTGCCCCTAGTGGCGTCCACTGGAAACTACATCTTCCCTGGAGCAGAGGGAAATGAGGCTGGGGGGCCCTACAGCTCAGAGAGCCCACAGCCTGCCCTTCACAGATGAGGGGAGAAACGCTTGTGGGGGGAGGACACTTGCTCTAAGTGGGGACGCTACACTTAGCACCGCTGTAAAGGTGTAAGACTCAGGCCTGCGGGCACGTCAACCGTCTTTCAAAATGGCGGCCGGCTCAGTTAGGACAAGGTCCAGTCTTGGCTTCAGATGCAGAGAGGGACAGCAGCATCACCTCTCCCCGAGGCACCTGTACCGCGGGCCATCTCTTTAAAGCTGGGCTCAAATCACCGGGCTAGCTGGCAGGCGGGGCTCAGGCCCAGCTTCAGAGTTCTGCAGCCAGGGCCCAGGGTGCTGGCTGACTGGCCTCCGGGCGGCCCACCATCCCTGTGGCGTGTTGAGGCTGCGGTGAAATGACAGAAGGCATCCAAACCACGTCGCCCAGAAGGCACGCTCTTCTCCCTACAGCCATCTCTTCAGGTCCTGCTGCCGCGGCACAGTCCACACACCCAGCTCCCTGCTCGTGTATCTGTGGGGGGCCGGGGGGGGCTTGCAATGGGGACTCGGGGGAACAAGCGTTCTAGCAAAGCAGGGACCTGGGAGGTCATCTTGCGCAGGTGTCGGCTAAGTCCAGGTAACGCGGGCTGCCACCCTCTTCCAGAGTAAGAATAGGTTTCCTTAGAGAAGCATTTTTTGTCTCAGTTTAAAATTTTTTTTAATTTTTTATGGTTTTTAAAAATTTATTTCTGAGAGAGAGACAGCATGAGCAAGGGAGGGTCAGAGAGAGAGAGAGAGAGAGAGACAGAATCTGAAGCAGCTCCACGCTCTGAGCTGTCAGCACAGAGCTGGACGGGGGACTCGAACCCACCAACCACGAGATCATGACCTGAGCCGAAGTCAAGGCTTTACCGCCTAAGCCCCCAGGCGCCCCAGAGGCATTCTATGCTGGCGGCCTTTCTCCCTTCCTGGATTCCTTAAACCCAACTGCAACGGTTCCTTATGACTCCGCTCAACTCTGCTTGTTTGTTTCATGGAAGTGAGGAAATTGTGGGAAGTATCTCCCTCGGGGTAAAAACCTACAGATTTTCTCAGCTGTTCCAATTTAGCCTTCTTTGCCTGGGGCCAAGCACCTGGGCCCATTCCTCCTTCTCAACCCCCCGCTCCGTTGTCATGCTTCTCTGGTGGCAATTCCAGATTCACCACACCTTCTAAGAGTGGTTACAAAGTCGGCAGAGTCGGTACACAAGAAACATCTGCTGAGCAAACTGGAAAAGGGAACATGATTCACGGACTGATGTTGCTGGACTCATGCAGAAGGGTCTGAACCGAACCCAGCAGCCACGCCACACTCCCCGCACCGGACGTGATCTGGGGGCGTGCTGGAGGCCACTCCGATGAAGCCCCGGCCCCTGGACGGCTTGGACCCTCCAGGCTTTTTGGCTCACTCTGGGCTGGCGTTTGCTCCCGAAATAGATCACATTACATTACA
>NW_027532747.1:1428853-1440336 GCF_008692635.1 Crocuta crocuta | reverse complement strand
TCCTTGTATTTCATTTAGTTTCATAAGATTCTTTCCCCAGTTTATCAAGGTGACACTGGACTTCGTTTCTGCCTTCCGGGGGCAGCCAGAGTCTCACGGATGACCCTCGGCATCAGCTGACATGTCATGAACTGACTTCCCTGTTTAAGACGTGACATTTACACAGGCGCCTCGCCACTGGCCTTGAAAGAGTCTTTAAGTGTCCCTTTCGATTAACGCCAGATCCCTGAAAATTCCCCCATGAACGCAACACTCAGGCCAGGCAGTCGAGTGAGGGTTAATCCACAAACACACAAAATTCACAACGGACTGCGTAAAGCAGGCACAAGGGAAGAAGCTTTTGGCAGAATTAAAAGCACCGTGTTACTGGTCAACCTCAGAGTCGTCAGAGAAACGGAAGACGTCACAGCTAAACAAAATGATAGTCTGGGGCCTGCCACCCGGGCAGTATGTGGATATGGCGGTGCCCAGGCTTGGGGGAGGCAGCGATCGGGCGCAGTCTGCCGCTGAGGGGACCGGCCCATCAGGCCACGTGGCGGGGGGGCTGGATTATGAATGACGCCTCAAAGCGGAGGGAGGGCAGAGAGCCCTGGGGGTGGGCTTGGAAAGCTGCTGGTGAGGGACATGCTGGTGAGGGACATGCTGGTGAGGGACATGCTGGTGAGGGACACGGCAAGACCTGAGCACTGTAATTCTACTTTTCTAAGAGCGTATTTTATGCATTTCCCATCTGGGAAAAACGTCCGGAAAGATCTGTGCCAGGACGTTAACGTTCACCGATTCTGGGTGGTGACGGATCAAGAAAAGTGTTCGCTTTCTTCTTCTTTGCATTTTCTAATTTTCACAGCATGATATTTATTACTGGCATGAAACAAAAATAAAAGGCTTTTTTTTTTTCCTTTTCCTTTTTGGCATCAGGTGAAAGCGCCCTGTCAGCGCGCCTTGTCCTCAGCGACACGCCCGACGTGTGTGCAGTGACCCAGAAGGTCAAGCCATTTGGCGGCAGGTATGATCTCAATGCACGGAAACTATTTCCAGGTCCCAGCGGACAGCGGTTTTGATGATCTGTTTTCTACGAAAATTCATCACGGGCAACAGTCATTAAAGTGCTCTAATGAATAATTTCATATGGAGTAGTAGCAGCTCTTCAAGTAGAAATCTCAAATTTGAGATTTCGCCCTGCACTCATTACCTGTGTAATTCAGTGCCCCTCTGAAACCTCTCTAAGCCAGTGTCCTTCGTTACAAAACAGTGATACTAACGGCTGATTTCATCGGGTCGCTATGAGGGTAAACAAAATTCCATGGAAACCATGGATATGATGATATAAGCACCCCATGAATGTTCCTTATTCGAGAGCGGTGCGGTTCATGGCCACCCATCATTTGGCAGGTACTGCTCCCTCCTCTTGGTTCAGGAGCGTGGGGCCCGACCCCCCGGCCCCCGGCCCCCAGGGGTGCTCAAGACCCCACCCAGGGCCACAGGACTCCATCCCCAGGGCCTCAGGAGTGGGTGGGAGATGGGCTCATGACCCAGGGCAGACTAATGGGCTTCCACTCTGAGACTTTTCCAGAGGTGCCGGGGAGGCCAAGTCCTCTGTCTGTGGGGGCTGCTGCTGGAAAGGAGGTGACAGCTGACTTGCTGGGGACTCTAAGCCACCACCAGGGACGATGTGCCCAAGAAAGAAGCCGGTGAGGGCAGCTGAAGCCTGGTGAAAGCAAGGCAGGGTCTGCTGCCCCATTTCCACACCGGGATCCCACCTGCCTGGGCTCTGGGGTCGCTGAGCCCATCAACACCCCCTTCCGCACACAGCCCTGCAAGCCTGTTTGAGTTAGATTTCTAGAACTTGCCAACCCCAAAGAGCTATCGCTTTTCTTGCAGAATACGAAGTAGCTTGTTCCCCAGGAAAATTAAAATTGCATGCAAAGAATTTCATTAAGGGCACGGGAGTGAGGGGTGGAGGGCGACGGGAGGGACAGCCTCAGGGTGAGCGGGTAACCGGGGAAATTACATCAGTCACTAAGGACCTTGCCCCAGTGCAGCCCTCATGTCCTAAGCTGGCCTGCCGCTAGCTGGAGGAGAGGAGAGCTACACTCCGTTCCTTTCTCCCTGTTTGGCTGAGGCCACTCATTTCACCTGAAATGTCAGAAAATCATAATATTTCAAAGCTGCAGAAGGCATCCACCAATCATCCCTCACTTACAGATGAGAGGCCGAAGCCGAGAAGAGACGAGGAGCCACTGTGCTCCCTCCACACTCGTCTCCAGCCAAACAGAAAAATGCCAGCGTCTGTTTTGGCTGCGGGGCTTCGGGATCCTCACTGTAGGAGGAGCATCAGCTCTTCCGGGTCCACAAACTAGCAGCGGGGCGTCAGCAAACCGCTAGTGACCACAGGGCACATGGTCTCCTCTCTGACCAAGGCCATCAGGGCGCTCCTGTGGTAGGCGGGATTCCAGACTTGCTCTGCCGCACACGAGCTATGTGGCCTTGGGCAAAGTGCTTGCCCTCTCTGGGCCTGGGTTCCAGCATTTATGAGGCAGTGACGACGACTGCCGCCTGCGACCTCAGAGTGGTCATGAAGTTCCCAGGAGCTAACCAAAGGGAAGATTCTATGAATAGAATGGTGATCATGTACCAATGGTCAAGTACATGACATTACTGCTCGCCTCGAGGAAAATCGCTGAGCTGAGAGGCAACCTCACAACCTAAGAGAAAGAGCCACGGCTATGGAGTCTGAGAACTCAGGTCTGAGTCCTTAGCGCCCGGAGCTGTTCTCCCAACCCCGGCAGCCTCAGTTTATGCCCTGGTGCAACAGGAGTAACCACAGACACTTGCTTCCGTGAAGATTAAAAGAGATATTATACTGAAACACCTAGCGCGGTGCCTAACACGTCCCCAGTGCTTACAGTCGGTCGGTATCATCAAAGCTAGAAGGCTACCGGCTCTGTGACCGGACCGGGCCACGGCATGGCATTCCACTGTCGCCTCTGCAGGGACAAATTCACGTCCCCAAGGGCTGTGTCAGGATGGTACTTAGCATGGTACCTCTGACCTCTGGACGGACTCCTCACCCAGGCAGGCAATGCCCTCCTTCTGTCCAGAGAACCTCCAGATGGAAGCGTGTGCCTCTCAGGGCCAGGAGCAGAAGGCGGCAGAGGGGACTGGTACGCTCTGTCCCCTCTGGGGCTGCCTCCCTGTCCCACGGAGCCTCACACCGGGGGCGCTTTCTGTCTCTGCTGTGGCCTAACACCGTATCGTCAAGGTGCACCACCGCTTAACCTCAGGGCCACGGCTGGCTCACGGCGATGCCCCTCTGGGCAGATGACTTAGAAAAAGGCGCTCCTTGCATCTGGCCCACAGCCCAGTGAGCAGGGTGCAGCCTGGACCTGGGCCCCAGTCCCCCAGGCGGCCGGGACGCCCGAGGGCACTCCGAGCAGACAGGACAGGAGGAAGGGCACCGCAGGCTCGGGGAACAGACCGATTCCCCATCCAGCTCCGACACGTACCAAGTGTGACCCTGTTAAAGCGCTTGACCTCCCTGCGCACCAGTTCCACGTCTGCCGGGCAGGGATGATAATGGGCTAATTAAGTGATGCAGGTCGGAGGAGGGAAGGAGACAAGGCCAAGGGGAAGGCGAGGCCGGAGCGCCAAGGGCATTTTCCGCAGTGCTGGGACGCTTGGTTTTTCTTCTGTGGGTACCGTGCTCTCCCAAAGTGCCGTGGGGGTGCGCGGAGAAGAGACCGACCCGAGGGAAGGTAAGGGCCCCGTGGGAGGGGGGCAATGCGAGAGCCTGGCCAGAGCGGCCCTCCTTCCCCCACCTCGTCTGGGGCTCTGGCCTACTCCCCGCCAGGGCACCCGAGTCCCCACCTTCCGGTCGAGCGAGTGAACAGCAGAGGTGAGGGACCAGACCACACGACCGAGCCGGCACAATGAACGAGGGGTGCTCCCTACGAAGCGGCCTCGACCGGCTAATGGGAGAAGCGGAGAGATGAGGCGAAGGGAGAGGAGGAAAAGGAGAGAGGGAAGGGGGAGGCGGAGCAAATGTGAGTTCACTGAAGCCGAAGGGCCACCCCACTGGGTTCTGACTGCTCGCCTCAGACTAGAGGCTCAAGAGTCTAAACAGGGGAGGGGCGCCTGGGGGGCTCAGTCAGTTATGCGTCCAACTTCGGCTTAGGTCATGATCTTATAGTTCATGGGTTCGAGCCCCGCATTGGGCTCTGTGCTGAGAGCTCAGAGCCTGGAGCCTGCTTCGCTTCTGTGTCTCCTCTCTCTCTGCCCCTCCCCTGCTTGCGCTGTCTCTCAAAAATGAATAAATGTTAAAAAATTTTTTTTTCAAAGAAACAAGGGGAAATCCCAGGGAAAACCCAAGTCCATCGAATTGCCTACTACTTCTTTTCAGTGCTGAGGGATAGACACACCAGTGGGTATGTGGCAATCAGCTAGCTCTACAGGGGAAGTGAAGTAAATCCCCATCTTACACCGCATACCCAAATAAATTGTTCTTAAAGAGTTCAATATAAACATCGAAGGTGAAAAAGAATAAAGGAAGTAAAGGTGCATATATGTCAGGGAGGGAAAGGATTTTCTAAACATAAAGCAAAGAAAAACACATAAAAACATTTCAAAAAAAAGACTGACCAAGTTCATAGAAAATGTGTTATGTCAAAAATCACTATTATAAAGATAAAAGTAACTGATAAACTGGAAAAATGTTTTCTATATATATCAAAGGTTAGCATCCTTTTTTTTATTTTTATTTTTTATTTTTGAGAGAAAGAGAGACAGAGTGTGAGCAGGGGAGGGACAGAGAGACAGGGAGACACAGAATCTGAAGCAGCTCCAGGCTCTGAGCTGTCAGCACAGAGCCCGACACAGGGCTCCAACTCTCTCGAACGAACAGTGAGATCATGACCTGAGCTGAAGTCGGACACTCAACCAACAGAGCCACCCAGCCACCCCAGGTTAGCATCCTTTCTATATGAAGATCTGTACAGTGGCAAGAAAGAACTGAAGCTTCAATAGAAAAGAATCTAAAGGTAATAACAGCTAATATTTACAGAGTACTTAGGGTGTACCAAGTGCTATGCTAAGCGTGTTAGATATATTACTGCATTTAAACCCCACAACCCTATGATACCATTTCCTAGATGAGAAAATTGAGACTTACGTTGCTACCTGCCAAACATCACACAGCTATTAAGTGTCAGTTCTAGAACTTCGGAATCTGCCTGACACCAGAGCAAGACTTTAAATGGTCGGAATATATATACACACACATAAGTTAAAATTTACTAGCGATTGAAGGCCATTATAATTTGCCTATCAAATTGGCCAAGATTTTGGGGCACCTGGGATGGCTCAGTCGATTAAGCGTCTGACTTCTGCTCAGGTCATGATCTCATGATTCGTGGGTTCGAGCCCCACGTCGGGCTCTGTGCTGATAGCTTGGAGCCTGGAGCTGCTTCAGATCCTGTGTGTGTGTCTCTCTCTGCCCCTCCCCCACTCACAGTCTCTCTGGGTCTCTCAAAAAATGAATAAAAACATTAAAAAATTTAAAAACAAATAATTGACCAAGATTTCTAAATGACAACATGCAGTTGTGGGAAGGGCCCAAAAACCTGGCATTCATCCCACCTCTGGTGGGCATGCAAACTGGAAAGACCTTTCTGGAGGCCGATGTGGCAAGAGTTAACAGAAGCCTGTGGGAAGATTGCCATCCTCTGGGTCAGACACGCTGCACCCGCTCCGGACCCCCCTCCCTACCCTTCTCCACCCCATGAATTACATCACCAGGCCACGTCCCTGCTTCCTGACCGGACCCCCCCACAGAGGCAGGGGAGGAAAGAAAGCAGAGAGCCTGGCAGAAGATGGGAGGAGAGGAGGTGGGCTATTTACTCCCCTCGCTTCACCCCTGCTGGGTCACCGCTCTTGTCAGGATCCTGTGCTCGGTCTATCGCTCCTGTCTCCTTTCCTCCCTCCCTCCCTTGGGGCGTATGGGCACTGAGTACTCCGCTGTCACTAGCCCTGAACTCCTCGGTCGCTGGCCTATCCCTTGCCCACACCTTTCCAAGTTCCTTGTTCTAGAAGTAAACCCTCCCTGGATGAGCTCAATTTGACCGTGTCTTCCAGTTCTCGCTGGGATGCTGATATATCCCGCCCAGAAGATACATCTTTACACCTGGCAATTTTAGTCTAGAAAGGTATTATAGGGAAACAATCCAAAAAACTGCAAAAATACATAATAACAGTTTTAGCAACATTAAAACTGCAAACGACCCAAATACTCGATGGTAGACACCTGGTTTTATATACAGAATGACCCGCATGATGAAATACTAGGCAGTCGTTAAAAATCGGGTGAGCAGGGGAGGGTCAGAGAGAGAGGGAAAC
Source organism: Crocuta crocuta (assembly GCF_008692635.1). Classification (NCBI taxonomy): domain Eukaryota; kingdom Metazoa; phylum Chordata; class Mammalia; order Carnivora; family Hyaenidae; genus Crocuta; species Crocuta crocuta. The sequence goes on along the minus strand of NW_027532747.1, from coordinate 1,433,946 downwards.
ACAGAATCTGAAGCAGCTCCAGGCTCTGAGCTGTCAGCACAGAGCCCGACGTGAGGCTTGAACCCACGAACTGCGAGATCATGACCTAAGCTAAAGTCGGGCACTTAACTGACTGAGCCCCCCAGGCACTCTGAAGTTTATTTTCTTCTTTGCAGGTTTCATATTTTCTACAATCTCCATGTGTTGTTTTTATAATTAGAGAACGAACATGAAATTATTATACACTCTCGAAAGAGAGATTAGGCCTAAACTGTGTAATAGCTCGCCCCCAAGCACATGCACTCCCAGCGCCTCATTTAAAAACGGGCCTCTGCCGGGGTGCCCCAGCGGGTTAAACCTCCGACTCTGGATTTCCACTCAGGTCACAATCTCACCGTTTGTGGGATCGAGCCCCGCACCGAGCTCCACGCCGGCAGCACGGAGCCAGGGATGCTCTCTTTCCCTTCTCTGTGCCCGTCCGCCGCTCATTCTCTCTCTCTCAAAATAAATAAACTTAAGCAAAAGAGTGTGCACGGCTGCCAAAGCCGCAGTCACAAGGGCCCCAGGCCGCCACACCCGTGCCCAGCCCCTCGCTGCGCCCCTCGCCACACCCCTCCCGGCCTCGGGCTCGCTGTGGCCCCCGCATAGACGCCAGCCTCGCTCCGTAAACCCCAGACGCGGCCCCGGTGCATGACTGAGAGAAGGGCAACGACAGCTCCTTGATCAGGGGTCCGGGAGACCTCAGGAGGGCTCTGGCGCCTCCGACACAGACGACGCGGCAGAGCCGGGCAGCCAGCAACACCCTGGACCCCGGGAAGACCGAGGCTCGGATCCTGACTGAGCCTGTGAACACAGGTGCCCGACCCCCGGGCAGGCTTGTAGCTCCTCTGAGCCACAGGCCTCCGTCTCAGCGGGGAGAACGTTTCGCTCACGGGCTGAGAGCGTTCTAGAGTTCTGTGGACACAGGGCACGGGCTCCCTAAACAGCAGCAAAGGCGAAAGAGAAAAGAGCGTCCTGATCAGTCGAACATTCGGAGCCCCAGAGGCCCGGCCCTGGCGGACAGGAGGGCAGCGGCGCGGTGAACGCCGGCGGCGAGGGACGGGCCATGTGATCTACCTGCACGGCCTCGGAGCCGGCTGCGAGGGGGGACGGCCTACCTGCGGTGGGTCCCAGGTCCAGACTGGAGTCGTTCAGCTCCTCCTCCTCTTCCCAGAAGTACTGGGGCGGCTGCAGGATGCGGGACTCCTCGCTCTCCTCGCTGGGGAAGCCCGAGCCAGGGGCTCCCGGGCCGGCTCCCAGGCCCACGGCCTCGCTGGGCTCCTCCGGGTCCAGCGGCTCCAGGCCCGTGGGCGGCAGGAGGTCCAGCAAGGAGGTGGAGGTGAGGCCCTCGGGGCCGGGCTCATCGGCCCCAGCTGCACACGTGCCCAGGGACGTTCCTGCACAGACACGGAAGCCAGAGGCTGTGAGAGGCCGGAAAGGCCAGGCTGGCATGAGGTTCAGACCCGCCTCCAACAGCAAAGAACCCAGGGGCGGGGGAGGGGGGTCGCTCCTGACACCCGGGGCTGCTGCTCACTGCACAAAGGCCAAACCGCTGAGCCCTCCCTGTGAAGGGGCAGCAGGGAGACCCAGGGAGGCGGGCGGGGGAGGGCGAGCTTCACCAGGCTTGACACCCACTGCACGCTGTTTGGGCAGGAACCTCCACTGGCACCCGTCTCCGTCACAGCGTGCTGGGTGCTCAGGGCACCGATGCAGCAAAGGATGGGTCCCTGCCTGTAAGTACTTTGCGGGCACACTGTTCCCCGGGCTTCTGTCTGAGGCCGAACGTTTTCCCAAACTGCATTAAAAACGGGATTTGTGGGGCACCTGGGCAGCTCAGTTGGTTGGACATCCGACTTCGGCTCAGGTCATGATCTCACGGTCTGTGAGTCTGAGCCCCACGTCGGGCTCTGTGCTGACAGCTCAGAGCCTGGAGCCTCCTTCAGATTCTGTGTCTCCCTCTCTCTCTGCCCCTCCCCCACTTATGCTGTGTCTCTGTGTCTCAAAGATGGATAAATGTTTAAAAAAATTAAAAAAAAAAGAACGGGATTGTATTTCATCAATACGACCTTCTGAACAGTCTTTAAAAACCACGTGAGATCACAGTTCAAACTCACTCAGTGTTGGTAATAACACGTTTATTTAGGATCTTGGAGAATCCCTCTTTCCTCATCTATAAAACAAACGAACGAACAAAACCCGATGTACTGATGCGCGTCTTTTCTCCTCCCCTCTCCCTCGCACTCACTTAGAACAGGAAGGCAGCGCTATCTGCCGGTTCCACAACTTAATCACACAAAGATTACTAGCTGGCTATATGTCTTCTGGAAAGTGGCTTCAAACCTCTGTCTCCTCGTCCAAAACTTAAGGAAGGGGGGTGAAATGGCCTCCACGTTCTCTACTCCCAGACGAGCATTCAGCGATGCAGTGAAGAGACATGTCCTGCCACCCCTGTTGCGCACCGTGCCCTGGCTTGAGCGGCTCACGGGAAGTTTCCACAATGCACTTGAGAGCTAACGCTCGTGGTGCTGTGTGCTAAAGGCTTTGCAAGCGTTACCTGAACTTGACTCTGCACAGCCACCTTATGAAGGAGTGGGAAGCCCCAAGCCTGGCATCCAGGGTGGGGTGGAGACGGCGTGGCGGGCACGACCGGACAGCACGGGACCGTGAATGCCACACGCAGTGGGAGGGAAAGCCCTCCGGGTGAACGGGTGACGCGGTGACGAGGCACGCGGGAGAGGATCAACAGGTCCTGAAGTGGAACCCGGAAGGATGTCGTGCGCCAGGAAAGCAGGGTTGTGCCTGGCTCCCCCGAGCCGCTCTGGGTTAGCTATGTCTCCCCCGGGGGCCTCGGCTTCCTCATCTGTGACGCGGGGACAAACATTTGAGGGGCAGAAGCCAGCTAATTACAGCTCTCGGGGGGGGGGGCAGGGACCGCAAACGAGGTCAGCTCCCGACAGACCGTGCTACAGTGAGCAGGCTGCGTCCCGCGCGGTAAGTGTATTCTCCTACGGACTGGGGCGTTCGTGGCCAGGAACAGAGGGTATTCAAGGCAGGCAACGGCCAGTATCTTCGAATATATTAAAAAAAAAGGTCGATGTGAATAATAAGGGCCAGAGTGAGTCTAGGTGACTCCATGGGAAAAACCAGGATGGACGCGTGGCAACACGGGGAGGCATCTGAGCCTCCAGAAGCCTGGAAACTGGGGGGCACAGAAGCCACCTGTGCCCCACCCCACCCCCCCGCTCCCGCTCCCGCTTCCGGCCTCTGCCTGAGAAGTGCTCCCCGGAAGCTCGCGGTCTAGGCCAGGCACCCGCCTCGTACCCCCCGCCTTCCGCACCGATTCCTGAACTTTCCTCACCAAAGCGAAACAGGCCCTCTGACAGCCTCCCTCCCTCGCGCGGTGTGTCCTGTGTCTGATTCCACTCAGTCATTCCAGGGAGTGGGGCCTCGTGACGTCAAGGTCAAAGAGCTAGTTAACAGAAGAGCTCTAATGGGCTGGTTTCTGCTCTCGAAAATGACCACCGTGTGTGGAAAGCGTAGTCTAAGTTTTCTATACGATGCCGGCGGGCACGACGGCCCCGACTGGCGGAGGTGGGACCCCCCCCAAGACGGGCTTACCTGGAAAACCTCACGCAGTCCACGAAGGAAAAAAATGCCAATTGATGAGAAAGGTTTGTACTCGTTACATAAAATTTTTACAGACCCCCAGGGATCTGTAAATCTTTGTAAATCCCAGCCAATCTGTGAAAGGCCGTTGGGTGAACATCTACAGACCAGCACCTAGCAGCTATGCTGGGGTCAGCCTGCATCGAAAGGTGCACACTGGTTTTCTTTAGGAATTCCCGGAATTTTAGCCTCCAAAAAACCACTGGCAATTTGCATTGCCTCTTTGAGGCCTGAGAGCTGCCTCTCTCGGAGCGGAGCTGTGGCCCCGTGGGAGCCAAGTCACTCCCTTCTAGGCCTTGGACCGGCTCTGCAGAGCAGCTCGGACCTGGAGAAAACGACGCGCCCTCTCAAGGAAGGTCTGACCAGCAGTCCCGCTGACGACCCACCTCTGCTGATCAAATACCCGCTCCTCGGTGAAGCTCTCTGTGCAGACGGTGAAGCGAGTTCCCGCACTCTCCGAGCCTCTCCCCTCCACCTGTCAGGCGGGGAAGCCACGGTCTTCCTCCCCCTCCCCTCCCCCTCCGGCCTTCTCTTCCTTTCCCACCTGGGTCTAGCAGCAATGAACAGAGGTTTTGATAATCTTGCCGAAAAGCTGTGTGTGAAAACGGCGATCTGGGCTTTCACTCCCTCTCCAGTACCCAGTTCCGTTTTCTTGAAGCCATTTTTCCCCTGTGATGATTATTTTTTCTTTATATAGACCTTGATATTCTCAAAAGCCTTGGCAATGGGTGATCATTCAAGTAATTGCAGGAGGCTACTTATTTCCAGACTTGCCCACCAAAAAAGTAGCGGAGACCTAAGCATTGTGTATAATTGCCTTTGCGCTTGATAATTAATCTGCTTCAGTTGAGACTCTAGCTGATTTACAAGTTCAGAATTGCACTCTTTGTGACTTTTTTTTTTCTTCCAGCACCTAAAATGTTCTGTGACTTCGTCACTCCCAACAGAGAAAGAGGGAGAAAATAAAAGGAGGCACAGGAAAAGGATTCGGGGGCCAGCCTCAAAGGATTGATTGAAAATGTGACNTATGAAAAAAACAAGGCCTTAGTAATCCCTGTGTTTTATCTCCCTCGCAATCTGTTCCTGATCCAAACACCCTTTCCTGATGTCTCCCATCAGCAGCTTCGAAGCGCAGATCTCCCTAAGCCCTTGCCAGACACCAATACGGGGCCAGCACCCACAGCCCCCACACCTGAGTGTCAGCTACAACAGAAATAGTCTAGCACAATCACCCTACCACGCACGCGCGCGCGCGCACACACACACACACACTCCTATATGTGTCTGGATGTGTCTGAGAAGCAACGTTGAAGAGTTCTGGAAGGGCTTCCAAGGAAAGGTGTGTAAGAAAGAGACACACTGCTAAACACACCCGTCGCCGAAAGGGAGGCGATAACATACATCCGGAC
>NW_027532747.1:1428062-1428792 GCF_008692635.1 Crocuta crocuta | reverse complement strand
CGGGGAGGGGTGAAGCTGCTGGCCAAGAGGCGTGGCTAGCCACAGCTGGGCACGGATCCTGACCCACTCTGCTCGCCAGCTCTGGTGTGGCTGTCGCACAAAGAAACGGCAGGCGAGTCAGTATTTCACGCGTGTATTGAATCTTAACGTCTTATGCAGACACAGACACGGTGCGAGTGGGTGTCGGACACAAGACCGGATGGACGTTTCTGTGCACACCCCTTCGGTCCCTGCCTGTCCCCGGACTGACGGTGGAGACACAGTGCCCTCGCTGACTAACCCTTCCCCGGTCATGCTCAGGAGCGGGAGGCCCCCTTCTCCCATCTTTGCCCCTGGGATTCTGACACTTACCGGCCGGGGCCCATCTCACCGCAGTCTCGCCTTCATCACACATCGTCTCGGGGCCTGGGCCTTTGTGGGTTAACTGCACGGGAGGTGACCAAGTAGCCAGTGTCCCAGGCAAACTCCCACACACACGCACACCCGTCACACGCCCGTGTGTCCGTCAGAAGCGCAGTCGCCCAAGGCTGTCCGATAAGTGAGCACGCGCTGCACACACACGTGTGCACACACACTCATTCCAGCACACCCCTCCACCAACCCCGGTTAGCAATCGGCCCTTAGTACGTACTCAACGACATAGCGCCCCCTCTGCTGCGTCCCCGGCGGAGAAGGTGCCCACCCTTGCAGCCGGCACCGCTCCCCCCCCCACCCCTCACCCCGCGCCCCC
>NW_027532747.1:1425229-1427955 GCF_008692635.1 Crocuta crocuta | reverse complement strand
AGGGCACATCCTTTCACACCTGCCCCCACGGCCCCCGCCGGCACCCACACCCCCCAACGCGCTCGTGCACCGCTGACTGGAAACGGCAGCTCGGAAGGTCTCTCACACGCACCCCTGCGCGGCCGTGGCGCAGGAGCTCTCCAGCAGCGCCCTTGTCACAGGCTGACCTGGTGGCTGTCACACCCTTTTTCTTTCTTGTTTTGGTCGGCTCCCACTCAAGTTGCCCCGCACCGTCTAGACAGGCTGTGCCCATGACACACCGCGCTCCTGGCCGGCGGCACCGCACGCGCGTAAACACACACCCTCACTGTCGCAGCAGCTGTGTGTACGGCTCCTGGGCACNGTCCGGCCTCGCACCTCGCGCCTTCGCGGGCGGAGGCCACCTGCCTGGGGCGCAGGGTCGGAGGGGGGCGCGCCCGCCCCACCTACTCATCCATCCCACTGGAAACCTCTGCTGCGCGGCCAACGGGCAGCGGGTGGTCACCTGCACGGAATGACACTGTCCAGGGGAGCGAGGAGTGACCCCGATGCTGGGGATGTGAAGAGTACCTTTAACCCGACATAACCTGAACGGGGACCCTAGGAGGGCGGGGTCAGGAAGTCTCAGGGGCCCTTGGGCTGGGCAAGCCCTGATGGCCAAGGCAAGAGAAAGACCAGGCGAAGGCCCCGGGCCGGGAGCGAACCACAAATGGCACTTCGAGCCAGGCAGTCTAGTACATTCGAATTGGCTCAGACCTTCAGCGAAACTCTTCGCTCCTCTGGGCCCCGGTTGCCTCATCTGTTATATATGGGCTTTCCGTTTTAGGGCAGCGTTTTTGTTTTTTTTTTTTAAATGTTTTATTTATTTCTAGGAGAGAGAGAGAGAGAGAGAGCGAGCGTGAGCTGGGGAGGGTCAGAGAGAGAGGGAGCCACAGACTGAAACAGGCTCCAGGCTCCGAGCTGGCAGCCAGCACAGAGCCCGACGCGGGGCCCGAACCCACGAACCGCGAGACCACGACCCAAGCGAAAGCCGGACGCCCAACCTAGGGCAGCGTTTTTTAACTTCTGTTGAGCGCTTTGACCCTTTGGGCAACTGAAGTTCACTTACGCGCCACGCACCATGACAGTGAACAAGACAGCCACAACCCTTATTTACTCAGAGCTTAGTCTAGTGGACAGGAGACTTAACGGTCAACGCGACACTCATATGATCGCATAATTAAGTTGTAGTAAAGTCTGTTAAAACGTACTATAAGCAGCTATAAGAGTATGGAAGGGAACCGTTACACATGAATTCCTGAAGAAACATTTAATCTAGCACCTGGATGGATGCAGAGGTAGGAGGTTAAGAGGTTGGGTTAGGGAGCGAATCTTCCAGGCAGAGAGAAAGGTGCACTGGTAATTCCTGAGTTAGAACGGAGCTCAGCTTCTTTAAGGAACAGAGAAAAGTCCTGGCCCTTTCAGAATCACTGCAACTTAAACATCTGCAGCAGTGATAATTAGGTGGAGTTTTACTTAATATATATTTGGAAAACATTGCTTTTAATAAAATAATTATATTGAACCTACTTTTTCAAATTATATTCTCACCGCACCATCCAGGGGTAGATCACTAGGTATTGCAGATTATCTCGAAGGACTCTTCCAGGACTAACTACTTAAAGGAAGCAGGAGTTAGATAGGTGGAAATGGGTCCCAGGCAATGGATAGAACATGAGCACAAGGTAGCACGGTATGGTAATACAGGGCATATCCTATTTAGGGGGATGATGAATTTCAAGACTAGCATGGGGACAGGAGACAAGGTTAGAAAGACAGGTGACTTAGGAGCTAAATGCCCTAATTAATCTTTGGTTAATTTGTAGGAAGTGATGATAAAGGAGGAAGTGGCACACAAGGAGAAAGTGGTGGTCTAAGAACATAAGGAAAAGCAGTACCATAAAATTAGAACCTTAGGTAAAGGTATTCTTATTGAATTAACAGAACTACATCCTTCTATTTAGCCTGTGGTCAATTGGACTCCACAGGCCATTTGAGTCTAGGACATTATGGGTTCTAGGTAGGTGGGGATGGGCTAGTAAAAGATCTTGCCCGGCATGATAAGTCTGGACTTCCGTTTCTTAGACAGGACTCATGTCATGTGCTCTAGAGAAGGCTGAGGGGAAGGACTATAGACCCAAGAAAGAGCAACATTGCCGCTGCCGGTGGAGGGACGGCTGCTGCAGTAAACCCGCTGGCGGACGGCAGAAGGCTGACCGAGGGCCGGCACAGTAGACTTGAGGTCGCTCCAGGGACCAGGACGTGGAGAATGAACGGAGTCGTGTTGACGGTGTTTCGGGGGCTGTTCTCTATGCGAGTACTAGTTAAAGGAGCCCTAATTTACAACGGCTCACCCCAAAAAGCCCAGTGTTTACACCAAGGAAGTTACGGTCCTGTTATTCTGAACTGTGTGAAGTTCATGAACATTCTACTTTTTATAGTAACCTTTTTCTTTTTAGGAAGGACCAAGTAACAGACGAGAAATCCAGGAAGACGTCATGAAAAACAACTGTTAAAGCTGAGGGTATCTGACTTGGGAAGAGACGACTAGGGTGCATCTACACCCGACACCCGTCCTTCTGTCCGGCCTCTCCTCCACCCGGCTCACCGTTGTATGATCTGTCTCCTTTTCAAGGACTTCCATTTTAGGGTAGCTCTTCTCTGACAGTGTCAACTCTTTCCCTCCCCCCCCTTATCTGTTTTTATAG
>NW_027532747.1:1402641-1425139 GCF_008692635.1 Crocuta crocuta | reverse complement strand
AACATCTGAATTTAGGAGAAGCAGGAGGAGGGAAGAGGGGAGGAGGGGAAGGGGGAGGAGGGAAGAGGGGAGAAGGAGGAGGGAAGGGGGAGGAGGGGGAGGAGGAAGAGGGAAGGGGGAGGAGGAGAAAAAAGAAAAAACTGGGGGATATGAAATCATGCTACTGGTACACTGTATACACGACCCCGTTTTCCCCTTCTGCTCGTGATTCCTACACACGACAGGAAGAGATCTATCCACACGAGTCCAAATCGGCACCAGAAAACAAGATGGGATCAGTCGGTGTTCTGAAGCGAGGAGGAATTGCTTGAAAGATAAGAAGTAAATGAGATGTAATTGATGGAGGGAACCACAGTCCAAAATGCATGCCTGTCTAAATAGTCTTAGGTTAAAGAGTAAATCACAATATAAATTTTAGTCTATTTAGAAATTAATGACAATGTGAGAACACTGCGTATCAAAATGCATAGAATAGAGCCAACAATTCACAGAAGTTTTTATAGCTACAAATGCATTTATTACTGGGGAAAAAAACCACAGGTTAAATGTAAATGAACTAAGCATTCAATTTAAAGAGCTTTAAACTACACACACACACACACACACACACACACACACGTACATACACAAATCAATAAAATTCTGGTGTTGTTAAAATAACAATAAAAACTCAGTAGAACTGATTGCTAAAAGCCTGTTATTTCAAAAAACAAAACAGTCAAACCTTTAGTATAAGATAGAAAACAAAGACATTCGTAAATACCATGAGGAACGAAAAAGGGAACTAAACTAGACATGAGATTTTTAAACTATAAGCAAAACTTGACATATATCAATAAAACTTAAAATGTAGTTGAAATGAATACTTCTNAAGTTAAAAAAAAAGTTATTAAAAAAAAAGAAATGAATACTTTTAAGGAATATACAAATTACTGAAACTGATTCAAATAGTAGAAAAGCTAAACAAACAGTGGAGAAAATTAAAAGACATTAAGTAAAAATCGACCCTTAAAAGAGACAGAAGTCCCCTTTGGAATGAGTGTATCCTGTCAAACCTTCAACATATAAACTCCTCCAAGCAAAGTTAGAAAGCATTCCATTTCACTATACGAGGCTAGTATAACCCTGATGCCAAAACAATTAAGAATAATAAAAACAGAAAAAATCCTAAGCCAATCTTCCTGAACACAGATACAACTTCCATAAAGAAAATATGAGCGGGGCGCCTGGGTGGCTTGGTTAAGCATCCAACTTCGGCTCAGGTCATGATCTCATGGCTCATAGGTTTGAGCCCTGCGTCAGGCTCTGTGCTGACACCTTGGACACTGGAGCCTATTTCAGATTCTGTGTCTCCTTCTCTCTCTGAGCCTCCACTGCTCTCTCTCTCAAAACATAAGCATTAAAAAAAAAAAAAACTATTAGCAAGTCGATTTAGCAATGTACTAAAAATATATTATGATTAAATAGGGCTTAACCCAGGGACATAAGATTGGTTGAGTATTAGCAAAAGTTACTAATTTCGTTCTCTGCGTTAAAAGAGTCAAGAAACAATAATTTCGAGACATGCCCTCAAAGGTGCATGGGATGAGACTTAAAACATACTCCTTTTAAAAGGAACAANCTCGCGCTGTCTCTCTCTCTCCTAGAAATAAATAAAAATATTTAAAAATAAAAATTAAAAATTAAAAAAAAAAAGGAACAAAGCCTTAAGTAAACAAGAAATAAAAGGAAACTTCTTTAATTCAATAAAGGATATCTCTCAGAAACCTATCGCAATCACCAAACTTAATGAAGAAACATTAGAGGCGTTCCCATGTAAGTGAGGAATAAGAAAGGGATCATTATTTCCAACACAAATACTGAATATTTTGTAAAAGACCATGCATGCAATAAGGCATGATAAAGGAAAAGGATGAAAAGTGTTGGAGAAATTTTGGTAAAACTAATTATTTGCAAGCATATGTAGAAAACGCCTAATTCCAAAGAGTTAATAAGAGTTCAGCAAGATTTCTGGATACAAAGATGCATATAGAAATCAGTAACTTTTCTATGTATAATCAATAACCAACTAGAAGAACAGTAGGAAAAAGGATTCCATTCACAACAACAATGAGCTAATAATAACCAAACTAGATTATGAGAACGAAATGGAGAAACAGCTGAAGCTTTGTCTAACACCAGAACAAAAGGGAAGATGTATCTTGTCTTCCGGATACGAAGATTCGATATTATAAAGATGTCAGATTAATCAAATTTGATGCAATGCCAACAAAAAAAAATCCCAAGAGACTATTTTATAGGATTTGACAAGCTGATTTTAAAAATCATCTGGGACAGAAAACATCCAACAAGAGCCAAGGAAATTGTTATCAAAATATAGTATAAATATACAAATTAAAGTAGCGTGATATTGAAACTGGACTAGATACATAAATCAATTAAATACAACAGAGAGGTCAAAAATAGACCTCAGTGCACATGGAAATTTATGATAAAGAAAGCTTTTTTTTTTTTAATAGTTTATTTTTGAGACAGAGACAGAGCGTGAGCAGGGGAGGGGCAGAGAGAGAGGGAGATACAGAATCCAAAGACAGGCTCCAGGCTATGAGCTGTCAGCACAGACCCTGATGCAGGTCTCGAACCCATGAACCGTGAGATCATGACCTGAGCTGAAGTCGGACGCTGAACCGACTGAGCCCCCCAGGCGCCCCAAGAAAGCTTTTCAAAATAGTAGGCAATAGCTACTCACTCGATAAATGGTATTGTGTCAATTATATTTGAAAACATCAAGTTAGATCCATAATTCATATCATCATATCAGACTGAAGAACTAAATGTAATAATTTTAAAAAGCTTCTTTAAGAGAAGGTAAGTAATATAGAAAATATATTAACCAGACACAAAATCCATAAAGGAAATGATTGCGTTTTACATAAAACTACATAAAGCAAATGATTGAGTTTTACGTACAACTACATAGAAATGAACACCAAACATTTAAAGAAGAATCAATATCAATTTTTCACAAACCCTTCCAAAAAACAGAAGAGCAGGAAACAGTTCTAAACTCATTACATGAGGCTGGTATTACTCTGGTACCAAATCGATAGATACATACGATAAGGGAAAAAAAACTACAGACCAGTATTTCTTGTGATTATAGATGCAAAAGTACTCAACAAAGTACCAGGCAACCAAATCCAGGAACATATACGAAGAATTTTAAACTATGAATAACCGAGGCATATCCCAGGAATGTAAGATGAATTTAACATCTGAAAATCAACTAATGCAATACACTGTGTCGATGGAATAAAGGTTCAAACCCACATGATCCTATCAATAGGTGCAGAAAAAGTATTTGACATAATTCAACACCGTTTCATAATTTAATAAAATGCCTAAGAAACTAGGGACAGAAGGGACCTTTTTCAACCTGATAAAGGACACCTACAAAACTCTGCAGCCAAAATCATCATTAATAGTCAAAGACTGAACGCTTTTCTGCTAAGATCAGAAACAAGACAAAGATGTCCACTCTTGCCACTTGTATTCAATACTGTGCTAGAGGTTCAGGCCAGAAACTTAGGTGAGAAAATGAAACAAAAGGCATCCAGATCAGAAAGGAAGAAGTAAAACCATCTCCATCGTCATTTGTAGAGGACATAATCTTGTGTACAAAAAATCCTAGAGATTCACCCGCTAAAACATCATTGGAACTAATAAATACATTTAGCAAAGTTGCAGGATACAGGATCAAATACAAAAACCAAATGTATTTCTATACACCTTGTGTAGGAGGCAGAGTAATGACCCCCCAAAGATGTCTCCTGTCCTAATCTCCAGAACCTGTGAATAGATCACCTCATGTGGTAAAAGGGACTTTAAGATGTGACGAAGTTAAGGATCTTGAGATGGGAAAGTATCCTGGATTACATAGGTGGGCTCAGTGCAATTGCAGGGTCCTTGCAATTGAAAGATGGAGAGAGGGGTGTCTGACTGGCTCAGTCTGTAGACAATGCAGCTCTTAATCTTTGAGTCGTGAGTTCAAACCCCACATTGGGTGTAGACATTGCTTAAATTAACAAGGAAGGAAGGAAGGAAGGGAGGGAGGAAAAGAAAGAAAAAAAAGAAAGGGGAAGAAAGAAAGTGAAAGAAAGGAAGGAAAAATTAACAGAAGGAAGGAAGGAAGGAAGGAAGGAAGGAAGGAGAGAGAGAAAGAAAGAAAAGAAAGAAAGAAAAGAAAGAAAGAAAGACAGAAAGAAAGACAGGAAGAAAGACAGAAAGACAGAAAGAAAGACAGAAAGAAAGACAGAAAGAAAGACAGAAAGAAAGACAGAAAGAAAGAAAGAAAGAAAGAAAGAAAGAAAGAAAGAAAGAAAGAAAGGAAAAAAAGGGTCAAAGTCAGAAAAGGAGGGGCGCCTGGGGTGGCTCGGTCAGTTAAGCGTCCGACTTTGGCTCAGGTCATGATCTCACGGTTCGTGGGTTCGATCCCTGCGTTGGGCTCTGTGCTGACAGCTCAGAGCCTGGAACTGCTTCAGATTCTGTGTCTCCCTCTCTCTCTGCCCCTCCCCTGCTCACTGTCTGTCTCTCAAAATAAAATAAAGACATAAAAAAAAAGTCAGAAAAAGAAATGTGATGATAATGGAAGCCTAGCTCAGAATAACTGCAATTGCTGGCTTTGAAAGTAGAGGCAGGGCCATGGGCTAAGGGATGCAGGCAGCCTCTAGAAGCTGGAAAAGGCAAGGGAATGGATTTCCCCCCAGAGCCTCAGAAGGGGCACAGCCCTGCTGACACCTTGACTTTAACTCCGAGATCTATGTCAGTCTTCTGACCTCCAAAACCAAGATAATAAGTGTGTTATTTGAAGCCACTGAGTTTGCAGTAATCTGTTACATTAGCAATAGGAAACTAATACAAATGGCAGTGAAATTAACAAAACAATTCTGCTTACAACAGCATCAAGAAGAATAAAATACTTCGTAATAAATAAGTATAAAACTTACTCTGAAAACTACAAATGTTGAAAGACATTAAACTCCTAAATAAATGGAAAGACATCCCATTTTCCTGGATTAAGACCCAGACTGTTAAAACCGCAACCCCCAAATTAATCTACAGATTTAGCACAATCCCCCTCAGAATCCCAGCTGGCTTCCCTGCAGAAACTGACAAGATGATTCTAGGCCCACACCACATACAAAACTGTGACTCCAAATAGATCAAAGACCTACATGTAGAAGCTAAAACTGTAAGACTCTTAGAAGACGACACAGGAGTATCTTTTCATGACCTTGGATTAGGCAATGGCTTCCACGAGGACACCAAAAACATAAGCAACAGAAAATAAGATCTATAAATAGGAAAGGAAGAAATGAAAAACTTCTGTGCTTCAAAGGACATCATCAAGGAAAGGAAACCCACCCACTGAAGAGGAAAAAACAAAAACAAAAAACCTGCTTGGGATTCTGTCCGTCTGTCTCTCTCTCTCTCTCTAAATAAAGATTTGAGGAAAAAAAGCAAAGAGTTGCCAATGACCCAGCAATTCCAGTCCTAGATACGAATCCAAGAAAACAGAAAACATGCATCCATATAAAAACTTGTTACAGGNCTGTGACTCCCTCTCTCTCTGACCCTCCCCTGCTCACGCTGTCTCTCTCTCTCTCCTAAAAATAAAAACTAAAAACATTAAAAAAAATAAATAAATAAATTTAATTATTGCTGAGAGTAAAAAAAGAGATCTTACAATTTCTCATTGGAAGAAAAAATAATTTTTGCAACCATGTGGGACGGAGGTTAACCTGACTTATTGTGATCGCTTCTGCAATATGTGCACGTATCAAATCATCAGGCTGCACGTCTGAAAGGCATAGAATGTGGTACGTCAACTAGATCTCAATGAAAAGAACTTAGGTCTCTAACCTCGGTTTCTACAGAACAAAACGACGGAGAGCATATATATTTTATCTTCTTCCCCAGCTGCCGGTCAGAGCTAACGTCTTCATCATTTCCTAAGTGAGAGGAGGAAAGGAGCATCTTTTGTTCTATATTCGGGTTTTATCTCAGTTCGCGAAGCTCCGAGTAAGAAAGGTAAAAAGAATGCCTTTACTTGGTCCCAATGAGCTTTCAACTCTACCAGCGGTGAAGGAGGGGGCTTCTGGAAAAGCCTCGAAGGAGGGGGCCTGGTGGACACGGGAACCGTGTGATCAGCGGGTTGGAAGGAGCAGCCCCAGCCCCTGACCTTGAGAGGGGCTGGAGGTCGAGCTAATAATTTAACCATTATGCCAGTGTAATAAGGTCTCCATAAAAACCCCGAACTGAAGGGGCTGGGAGATCTGGGTTGGTGAAGAGGAACACACTCACTTGCCAGGCGCGTGGGGCACCCCGAACTCCACGGGGACAGAAGCTCCCCCGCTCAGGGCTCTTTGGGACCTCACCCCGTGTGTGTATTCTCTCTCCATCTGACGGTTCACCTGTGGCCTGCAGTATGTCCTCTGTAATCAGCTGGTCGCAGTACGTAAGCCGCTGCCCCAGGTTCCGGGAGCTATTACAGGACATTATCAAACCCAAGGAGGGGGTCAAGGGAAGCCGGGACACGCAGCCAAGTTGGATGGAAGAGTAGGAGATCTGGGGACCCATGATGTGCAGGCGGTCAGGGGCGGGCGCGGCCCTGTGGGACTGAGCTCTTCCCTTGTGGGGTCCGCGCACCGACCCCGGGTGGCGTCAGAGCGGCCTTACAACGTAGGACACCCAGCGTAGGACCGCCGTGAATCCACTGGGGCGAAGGACCCTCCCACCTGGTGTCAGAAGCGTTCTCTGCGTCAAGAAAAAGCTTTCCTCTCAGCCTGCAAGCCCAGGGCCTGGGTCCCTCCGGCTCCGCCGCTAAAGACCTCACCTTGTACGAGGCACTTCCTCACCCCTCTCCTCCCGTTCGGGCCTGCGCAACTTGACTGCTTCCTCGGGGATGACCACACCCCTTCTCAGACTCTCCAGGATTTGTGGAAGGAACCGAGTGAGGGAATCCAACACACTAGGTTCATCAAACGTCTGCAGGGCTTTCGTAGGAAGGCCCATCTTGGAGGTTTCCAGAAAGGAACATTTGGATGAGAGAGAAGATGGAAGGGAGGCATTTCTGCTAAATCTCGGGTAAAAAACACTAAGAATCACAGGTGTCCACCCACCCCAAGGGGAGCGGGTCAGAGCGGGGCACTTTCAAGGCTCCCCCATCCCCCGGTAGACAAGTCTATGATTCTCGTGGATTCTACAAAAGCCAGAGACGGCAGCGGCCACCCAAAGTCCCCGGGGTGAGCCGCCCCGTGGCTGCTGTTTGCACATCCACAAAGAAGACAGCTCTCACGGCCAGATCTGCCTCCCCTGAACAGCAAAACCAGAAGGTGGGAAAGGCCTTCGAGGGACATGCAGGAGAGCCTGCCTTACGAAACCAAGACAGAACTCAGACCGGCAGCTACCAGGATTTAAATTTTATTTCATTTTATTAAAAAAGAAAACCACAGAAACAAACACTAAAAGTATAACAGGAGGTTGGGGAAGTGCCTGTTGGAGAAAATGGGTTAACACGGCAGTGAGGACAGTCGGCCCGGCTGGGCCAGAGCAATCCCTGCGGCCGCTACGGAGGCCACAGGCCGTGCGCCCTCCTGCCCACACATCTCTACTCCCAGAAGCCCGGAGAAAGCCTGCAGGGCAGATTTCAGAAAAACACTACGAATACCTCGAACTTGCTCTTCAGCCAAAGTGGCAGAGGCATCCAGCAACAGCTGTCACAGGCTCAGTCACCAGGGACAGGCCACGGTACCCCGGCAACGAGCAACTGATCCACGGAGCACCGTGGACACAAACGTCCTGTCGCCGGCGGGCCATCAAGCGGCTGCGAGAGGAACGCGGCGAAGCGCGCCTCCCGGGACGGTGCGAGCGGCAGACGGCGGAGCCCGGCCCGAGCCCAGGAGACGGGGTGCCGCTGGGCGGGTGAGCTGCGGGGGGGGGCACCCCCAGAGGCCCCGGCGACTTGGTCCAGGCGCCCGAGGCCGTGTGCGGTCAGCCTTCCCGGCCGGCATCCCAGCTCCTGCGCCAGCCCGGGCTCAGAACTGCTGGAGGATCACTTTCCGTTTCAGGTCGTGGCTGAACCTGTTCATCCGGAAGAGCTCGCTGTCGTAAAAGGCTGACAAGTTGTGGATGTTGATCTGCCGGGCCTGGAAAGTGGGGAGGGCGACGTGCGCCGTGAGCACGATCCGGGTCGATTCAGCACAGCCTTCGGTGCCAGGCCCGATCCCCATCCGGGGTGGGGGTGGAGGGGCGGCCACGGTCAGCGGAGCAGAGGCCCCAGGGCCGGGGTCTGGGACCAGACACAGGGCTTGGAGTCTTAGCTCTGCCGATGGCCTGGAGTGGGGACCAGCCCTCGGTCACTGGCTGCCCCGTGCCGCCCCGTAAGGTGCGCCCGCAGGCCAGTCACCTCACGCCCACGCAGTAAGGGGCTCCTACCCGCGGCCCGCCTGCTTGACGACAGCACGAGGACTTTGGGCCCCCAAAGCGGGCCGCCAGCCCCCCCAGGAGGCAGCCCCATACCTTGTCCACCAGGTCCTTCTCGGGCACCTCGATCGTGTCCTGCTGGGCCCCAAAGCGGTTGCGCTGGTAGGTGACCTGCTCGGCCACGAGCTGCTTCAGTATGAAGAGCAGCAGCTCGTTGTTGTCTCGCCGGAAGGACAGGTAGCGCGCGAACGTCTGCGGGGACAGCGGGAGNAGTACACCAAAGCTCTGCTCTAGGCCAGAGCCTCAGGGTGCCCACCGTGGCCCCTGTGAGAAGCAGCCCCGCCTCCCCAGCCAGGCCCCCACAGCCCCGCCGCAGCCCCGCCCACCTTCCTCATGCTGCGCATGACGCTGAACTTCTGCGTGTCGATGAAGCTCTCCAGCATCACCCGGATGGCCATGCTAACGTCGTCCTCGATCACGTAGTCGCGCAGGTGGATGCGCGCGTGGGCCTCTGCCATGCGAATCATGGACTCGATGTGCCGCACGGTGATGGGGATGCTGCCTGTCGCCTGGAGGGGGTGTAACGGACAGGGGACAGAGGCAAGAGGGATGGAAAAGCGGCCTGGCTCGCGGCTCCTACGGCAGAAGCGCTCGGCGAAGCCACCAGGTGCACTCGCGCCTCTGGGAGCGTGCCAGGGGCCCAAGGATGCTGGTGGCCGGCCACTGCCCCACCCGCACCTTCCTCCCACCACTCACGCATGCCCCCCGCCCGCGGTGTTCCTGGCCAGCTGTACCGGCTTTTCTCAGGCGGCTGCGTGCTGCCCGTGCAACGTGCCAGAGGACAGTCGTTCCCACACAACTAAGCTCAGTGCTCGCCAAAGACCCAACCGAGAAGTAAAAGGGGACGAAACGCAGCAGCTGCCACCTCGACGAGGTAGGTGAGCCCTGCCCGTCCACAGGGGCTCTGCGTTCCGGCGGCCTTGAAACTCCGCTCGGCCACGGAAGACCGTGTGCTCGTTTGGGGGAGACTCACACCAAGTCGGCACAGAACCCAGCCAGGGGCCAGCACTCGAGAGTCCCCCCACCCTCCCAACCGCACAGATAGACGGAGCTCACGGCTACGGTGCCTGCAGACCGCTTCTTACAGGCAGGCCAGCTCTCGCGCTTGTGACTGTCCCTGCGCGACTAAGGAAGCTTCCACCACGTTTCCCCCCCGCAGCCCCCCCCCACAACTGCAACCCTGGGCGCTCACCATGGACTCTTTCCTCAGGTCGCTGTACATCTGGGCCACCTTGTCCTGGTCCATCTGGTTGAGCTTCGGGTGGACCCGCTCCTTGGCGTAGATGATGTACTTCTTCAGGACGTCCTGGGGCAGAGGCTCCACGCCGAACGTGTTGGGCATGGCGGGCCCCCGGGCGCCAGCGCCGCCCAGCTCCCCCTCCTTGTTGCCGGGGTGGTGCCTGATATGGCTGCCCACCACGAAACGGGCCAGCATCTCGTCCTGTGACGAGACGGGAGACGACAGGTGACCTGGGGCAAGTGGGCTCAGCAGACACGAAAGCCGCTTGGGGCCGGAGAACGACCTTCCCAGACGCCCTCCTAGGTGCCCTACGTGCCGGGCTGCTGGGGTGTGAAGGTGACCAGAGCTCACGGAGCCCGCCTCCTAGTGAGGGGAGAGGGGCCGGACAGTCCCCAGAACAACCAGAGAGCAACATGCGTGGGACAGGCCCGAGGAGACTCGCCCAGCGGAGGCTGCCAGAGCGCCTCAGCCGGGCAGCAACCTAGGAAGAGCATTCCAGAACCGAGCTTGCCGACAACACGAGGCCTGGCGTCCATAGTGCAGGGAAGAGAGCGCTGTGGGTGGGGTGGACGAGGCACAGAGCACAAGGAGGAGACGGGCCCACAGGAGGCCTCACGGGCAGCGGATTCTCTGCTGGTGCCACCAGAAGCTGCCGGCGGGTTAAGAAAAGGCACAACCTGTCCACCTCACACTTTCAGGAGATGCGCCGGCTCCTGCCTTCCATCTCAGAGCGGAAGCCAAGAGACCAACCACCAGACGCAGCCGTACTTGGGGTCAGAGCAAGAGAAGCTGGGAGAAGCGGGCGGGCAGGCCGTGGGCACAGGCCAGCGAAGCAAAGAACCCGACACGCCGGTCCGAACGGTGCCCCTCTCCCCGCACCTGGTACAACACGGGCTCTGGCTCGCACTCCAGGCCCCTGCACCCTCTGCACGGGGCCTGGGACACGGCATCGCGTACCTGGACAGGGTCCACGGTGTCCCTCACCACACACAGGATGTCGAAGCGGGAAATGATGGGCTCCGTGAGGTCCACGTTTTCCGAGAAGGTGAGCGAGGGGTCATAGCGGCCTCCTGTAATACAGAGGCACCCCTCCATCAGGGCTCATGCCCCCCGGGTCTGCTCTTGTCCTGAGCAGAGAGCTCTTGCCAACCCCAGTTGGTTCAGTGACGGAACAGAACAACGACCCTGGAAGACGATGAATATGCTGTACCTGCGTCTGTCAGACGCTCTTTCTTTTTAAAAAAAAATTTTTTTTATGTTTATTTAATTTTGAGAGACAGAGCACAAGTGGAAGAGGACCAGAGACAGAATNATCATGACCTGAGCGAAAGTCAGACGCTTAACCGACTAAGCCACCCAGGCGCCCCTGGACTCCTCTTCTAAGGAAAACGTCCAAAACTGGTTCTGAGGACACGGCTCAGCAAAAAACCCCAAGTCCTGCTTCCACCCCACCCCCCACCCCCCAGCAAGACCCACAGAAAAAAGGAAGGTTTTCTGGTTCCTTCCTTGCTCAGACCCAGGGCTGGCCGAGGGAGGCTGCAGGCTCCTCCTTCCCAAGGCAGGGCCCCTCCGGGTCACACACTCCCCCCGCCCCAGGGCAGAGCCCTGACCCCCATGGCCAGCATGCCTGGCGTACCTATGGGGTTGGCCGCGGCAATGACAGTGCAGCGCGCCTGCAGCGAGGTGACGATGCCGGCCTTGGAGATCGAGATGCTCTGCTGCTCCATGGCCTCGTGGATGCTGGTCCGGTCCTGGTCGTTCATCTGCAGGAAGTGCAGGCCCGTGACACCTCGCACCCACCGCCTTCCCCCGCTCACTCCCCTGCTCGGAGCCACGCGGCCCGGGACCCACCTTGTCAAATTCATCGATGAGGCACACCCCTCGGTCGGCCAGAACCAGGGCTCCCGCCTCCAAGGTCCACTCCCTGCTGACAGGGTGCCGCTGGACGTACGCCGTGAGGCCCACGGCCGAAGCCCCCTGGCCGGTGGTGAAGATGGCGCGGCTGGACACCTTCTCCACGTACTTGAGGAACTGAGACTTGGCCGTGCCGGGGTCTCCACACAGGAGCACGTTGATGTCCCCTCGCACCTTGTGCTTTCCCCCTGGAGGAGACGGGGACGCGGGTGGGGACGTAAGAGAGGGCAGGGAAGCGGGACGTCACTGCATGACCGCTCATCTCTCGGCCTGCCTCAGCGAAGCACATTCTTTTAGAAGGGACGGGACGCCCCAGGGCCGCAGCCCCGCCTGAGCACCGAGCCCAGGGAAATGGGTGCACAGGGACGCCCGTGTAGAGCAGCTGTCCGGCCACGTGAGCGACTGGAAGCATCCCGAACACTGTCCACCTGGGACAGCTGTGTATGCGAGGCCGGAGGGGCCGCGACAGCCACCCATGGCAACAACCGGCTCAGCACGCACCAACGCACACAGATGCCCGGGACCCACTGCCGGGCGGGAAAGGGAAGCGAGTGCCGTACGCAGTCGTACGTAGTCGCTGACGCACAGCCTCGGGGGGCACTAGGCTGCTACGCAGACACGTGTACGGACGCCACGCACTTCTGGTTTTCTGCATAAGCGCAGGTGCGAGTCTACGTGAACGCCCACACAAAGGTGTCAGGGCACATGCCACCCTCAGCAGCAGAGGGCACGCCCACAGGGGACTGGCTTAGAAACAGGGCGCTGGGGTGGCTGTCGGTTGAGGGTCTGGCTCTTGGTTCCGAGGGTTTTGAGCCCTGAGTTGGGATGGGCTCTGCACGGACCCTGCGGAGCCTGTGTGGGATTCTCTCTCTGCCCCTCCTCTGCGCGCGCTCCCTCTCTCTCTCTCTCTCTCTCTCTCTCTCTCAAAATAAACTTAAAGAAAGAAAGAAACCTGATCAGCAATGACTAACCGTTCTATAACCTCTAACAATTTAAGAAAACGATATNGCGCGCGCTCTCTCTCTCTCTCTCTCTCTCTCTCTCTCTCTCTCTCAAAATAAACTTAAAGAAAGAAACCTGATCAGCAATGACTAACCGTTCTATAACCTCTAACAATTTAAGAAAACGATATCGATACATATTCACGTATCATTATTACTTCTTAAACACACTTATTTTTGAAAAAGAATATGTACATGCGCACAAGGGAGGGGCAGCAAGAGGGGGAGACAGAGAATCCGAAGCAGACTCTGCGCAAACAGCACAGAGCCCAACGCGGGACTCAAACCCACGAACCACGAGGTCGTGACCTGAGCCGAAGCCGGGCGCTTAACTGACTGAGCCGCCCAGGTGCCCATCCTGTGTTATTTTTATAGTTAAAACCACGCAAAGGCCACAGCCACGGACTAGGATCCCCGCACAACGACCAAGCCACACACGGTCTGGCCATCTGTTAACAGGTGCTTCCCCCCCAGGCGCCCAGCCTCTAAAGGCAGAGCCCTGCCCGGTCTGATACCCACCGGGCCCGCCCCTACGGGCACCTACGTGCCGCTCACCTGGGTTTTTGGGCTCCCCTCCGAACAGAGCCAGCGCCAGGCCTCTCTTGATGTCTTCATGCCCATAGATGGAAGGGGCAATACTGGCGAAGATCTGCAAGCGAGGGGAAGAGCCGATGAGCGGCGCCTGCGCTCCGCGTCTGGCCGAGCCGGCACACTCGGCGGGTCCCCCACGTGCTCCGGCCGCAGGGGACAGGGATGCCTCCAGCCCCGAATGTCCACACATTGGTGCCTGGGGGGCTCAGTCAGCTGAGACTGCAACTCTCGATCAGGCTCAGGTCACGATCCCGGGGGAGCAGCGGGGGACGCTCGAGCCCCGTGTCACGCTCTGTGCTGAGCACGGACCTGCTTACCCCTCCCCCTGCCCTCTCCCCAACGTGCGCGCACAGCGCTAAGAAAGCCACGGAACACACGGCGAGACGAGACAACGTGAAATGAAGAGGACACCAGACACACGAGGCCACGTGCTGCCAGCAGGAAGCCGTGCCCACGGCCACCTGCCGCCTGCGCCAGGGCGCGGCCACAGCACGTCCTTCCCTGCTCACGGGTCAGGCCAAGGAGGCGGGCGGCGCAGCACACCCTGGGGGACACCCGCCCACCCGCGCTGGGCTGACCCAGCTGTACCCCCGCCCCCCCCAAGAGCAGCTCCCTCTGGACTCGCTGCAAGTGTGACGGGCGGAGAAACCCAACCCGCAGAGCCGGGGCGAGCGGTCGGTGCTCATCCCACGGACGGCTGCTTCCTGCCGCTGCCGGGGGGGCGGGGGGTGGCCAGCAGGCCCTCCTGGAAAGAGGGTCTGCCGGGACCACAGGCGCGGTGCCAGAAGCGCCTCCTGCGGGGACTTTATGTGAGAAGTTAGGAGCAGAAGTCACTTCCACACGGACGCTCTTGCGGGTCGTCTTCGGGCCCTAACGTTCCCCGCAGGACTCAGTCCAAGGAGAGGACATACGCCGTCACCCGGGGAGCAGCGGCCCAGGCCCGGGGCCTGCGCGAGGCTGACCTCTCGAAGCGCCGTCTCCCACTGAGAGAAAACGGTACACCCCACGGCGCTGGCTGGAGACACGGCAGCGTCTTGTGAGGGAAGGAGGAAAGCCACCAGGCAGAACTGGGGTGACACGGACAGGCCCCGGCAGCCAACACGACAGGGATCCTCTCTGGCTACTAGAAGGACACGCTGGGCATCACCGGGAGCCCCAAGGCCTTGAGACCCGTTAATCTGTAACAACAGTCAGTGGTGGCCCGGGAGGGGACCGTTCCTCACTCTGAAAACCGGTAAACAAAGGGAAGGAATGGCTCCCCTGCTCTCCCTGCTGGACCTCTCCCCAGGGCTCCTCCACTAACAACAGACAGAAGTCTCTCCACACAGAAGCATCCCAGAAAATAAACGAAGGAGGATCTGGAACTGGAAGACCATCGTTTTGCAGCCCCTATCAGATGCATGGCTCTCGCCGAGCACGGTCAGTGGCTGCTGACATCACAGAGACAAGGCCCGTGTCCCCGGGGGAACGCGGCCTCTGATGCAGTCTTGCCGCGGCCCCCACCCAAAAAGAAGGAAAAAACCCACGTCAACCCGGAGGCTGGTTAGGCCTGCGCAGCTCGGTGACATTCACAGAAAGCAGGCGGCCCAGGAGGGTGTTCGACAGGGATGCGATCGGCAACACCAGACCGTGGAAAACTCAACAGGCAGACGGCCCAGGTCTCCCATGAAAAAACTGCAAGAGGGCACCTGGGTGGCTCCGTTGGTTAAGCAGCGCCTGACCAGCTCAGGTCATGGTCTCGTGGTTCTTGAGTTTGAGTCCCACACGGGCCTCTCTGCTGTCAGCCCAGGGTCTGCTTCGTATCCTGTCCCCACCCCACCCCCACCGTCCTTCCCTCACTGGTTCTCTCTCTCTCTCTCAAGTAAGTAAAACCTTAATACTTGGCAGCACAGAACCACGAATTGGTTTCTGAAGCGTGGGGAGGGCTGTTCCAGGTCCGCGGCTGCGGATGCTGCGCCGGAAACCGGCCTCACAGTTATGAGGGGAGCGAGCGCGAGCAGTGAAGCCACAGGGCTGGCACGGCTCCAGCCACCGGGGGGCCGGGGGAACGACACGCAGGGTTCACAGTACCGCTCCACGCCTACATCCGGAAGCTTGTGTGGTGAAGTTTTCATTAACAGCCGGGTCAGGACTTGTGCCTGGGCTCCCGCAGAACTCACCAGAAGCAAGTATGCACACAGGCGCCCTCCCCAGCTGCAGTAACGTAGGGAGAAGGCGCAGAGAGCCGCCCCCGGAGCTCAGGCTCAGACCAGACTGGCAGATGTGGGTCCCAGCTCTGCCATTAGCAGCGACGCAGCGGGCAGGCTTATTTAACCCGGGCCTCAATTTATCCATCAATAAAACAGGTACACACAACCCTTCCACTATAGGATTGTTGTTGCTACCTGGAAACTACCTAGTGAAGCAGGGGTTCGTGCTTGGTATGCGTGATTCTCCCGGGACACCCTCGCCCGTGCGGGCAATGTCAGGAGACCGCGCGTGTGGATGTCTCATCCTCCTGTATGGCTCGAGGCTGTGCCAAGGCTGCCTGTCCCCCCACCTCTCTTCACCCAGGGCTGTTCCCGCAGCAAGCGCCCCTGCACAGATGAGGTAATGTCTCCCTGCAGCCCCAGGAGCAGCGGGCCCCCCTCCTGCCTGCGATGCACCAGGGCCCGGGCTCCACTTCCCGCCTGCAAAAAGCGCCCGCTGCATCCAAACGGGCCCCCCCACAGACCAGGGGGAGGGAAGCAACCACACTAACGCCCACGCCGCCCTGTCGCCAACGCCGCTGGTCTGAGAGAGTAATGGGCAACCTTCACGGCCGGCAAGAAGGGTAAAACTAAGCCCAGATCCGCCGAGGAAAGACACACCTCATCGAGTATTCCATTCAGCCCTCGTGATCCTCAGGCCTCCGTGTCACAAAGGAGGAGACAGACCAAGGCTCTGTCTCCAAAAGCTCAGGCAACTGTCTGCTCCTAAGTGACAGACGCAGGACCTGAGCCCAGACTCAGAGGAGCCTGAAGCTCATGCTCTTGGATCTCAGCAGGCGCTGCTCCCATCCACCCACGCCACCGAGCGAGGACGAGCCCCCACCCGCACAGCCACGGCAAGACGCGCCAAGCCTACGTCCCGACGGTCCCTCGTGCTTTCCACACGCCCAGCCACGCTTCGTACAAGTAGTTTAACTTTCGTACGGACGCGCATAACAGCCGCCCGCGCACAGCTACGTAACCTCGGAACCACTCCACCCTCATCTCATCCTTACAGATGCGAGCAGCCCATCTGGCCGCACCAAGCGTTAGGCCGAAATCCAGGCCTAACGAGCCCGGCTTCAGACTGATGCTCGTTAGTTCTTCCAAATCTAAGAGTGAGGCACGATGCACATCCCCCGCTGTGTAGGGAGAGATATCAGGCCGGGGCCCACAAATTCCCAAGCCCCGGGAAGGCAAGCTGGGGTTTGCAAACTCGAGTCACTGAGGCTGCCGAGGACAGAGGGGTGGCCGGGGCGGACAGCAGGGAGCGTGCCCCGTCCGCAGGCGCCCCTCCGCTCTGCCAATCACTGCTGGGCGGGAACCGGACCTCGCACTGACAGACGCCTGGATGGCCACACACCCAGCTTACAGACTTTTAGGCGAAATCTCTTGGATTCCTAAGGACGGTCACACCTTCAGAAATAGAAGCCAACCAAAAAGAAAAGGAAACACAGAGCCCCCCACCAACCGAACAAAACTTGTGGCCCACAGGCTACCAACCGGCAGAGCCTTGGCTTCAAGGGTTCAAATGAGCCCCGTCGGCCTTCCTTCCAGTTTGTTCCCCGAAACTGCCGGGTATGGTCTGTCTCTGAGCAAGTTCTCGGTGACAACGTCTGCCCTGACAGTGGGCGACAGGCGGGGCCGGCGCAGGCCAGCCCGACCCGGGACCGTCCACTCTCCCTTTCCCCACGGGGCTCCGAAGGGGGCCCTATGGACATGGGTCGCCAGCAGGGAGGGTCCGGTCTCCGGACCGAGAGAACCTGGCTCGGACACTCACGCGGGGTGACATGCCCACTGGGGGAGAGCGAAGTTTCCTCTGGTAAGAGGAGGAAGCTGTCTTCCCATGGCGCTGTTTTGTGAGAGCCTCCTGTCTACTATTTTCTTTCCTGTTATCGGGGCCCCTGATTAACTACGAGCCCCGTGAGGGCAAGGACGGGGCCTCACTTGCCTCCAAGATGCTAGAAGGCGGCCACGCAAGGCATTCGAGGCCTGCGCGTGCTCCCAGAATGAGGTTCCTATCCTCCGAGGCCGGGAAAGCACCGGCCCCCTGATGGTGCCCCGTCTTAGTGGCCCGGGGGGAGGTGACAGAGGTGAGCTGCTACACGTGGCCCCGCCCTCAAGACAAGGGTCCCGTTGGTTAAAGAAGCCGAATGGAAGCTGTGTTGAACCAAGGGTCTGCGCCTCAGGAGAAGAGAAGGAGTAAAATGAGGGCTGAGCCGTTCTGCGTCCAACACGGAACAGAAGATCCAACACGGAACAGAAGAGGGAAGGGAAAAAAGACGGACAACAGCTGTGAGCTTGAGTACCCTTCACGCCCCGGGAGCCGAGCGACACGCACCCCCAGCTCCCCGACATTCTGTGACGACATCCGCAATCAGAACAAAGAAAACCCCAAAACCACGTTGGGGTAGTGCCCTCCC
Source organism: Crocuta crocuta (assembly GCF_008692635.1). Taxonomy (NCBI): domain Eukaryota; kingdom Metazoa; phylum Chordata; class Mammalia; order Carnivora; family Hyaenidae; genus Crocuta; species Crocuta crocuta. The sequence continues at coordinate 1,407,198 of NW_027532747.1, read as the reverse complement.
TAGAGAAGGCAGCGAGGCGATGAGGCTGGGGGGGGGGGGCCTGTCCCAGCCCTGAGCCCCAGCTCCGTGCACCCCGCGGCCCCCTCCCCCCGGGCCCATCCCACGCGGCTAGGGCTCCAGGCCCCCCGTCAAGGCAAGTTTACCAAACTGACGCTGGGAAGGGAAAGAACGAGGAAGGGAGCCCAGGGCCCAGGCATCAAGACCGTGGCTCTGCTCGGCAGGTCCCCGCCTCCCGCCCCGCCTTCCACCTGCCTTCTCCCCGATCTGCTCGTCCTTGGAGAGGCTGGTGATCATCTTCACGTCCTCGTCCGTCAGCTCCCCCACGGCGACCTTGTCGTCCTTCTTGGCCACGTGGTTGGCTAGGATGACGGTGGCAAACACGGGGAAGCCGTTGGCCGTGTTGAGTGAGCCGTCGTAGTTGTTGTGGTAGATGCCGGTCAGCTCCTGGGAGGGGGAGACGAGCCAGAGGGCCGGCCGGCGTCAGGCAGGGGGGGACCTCCACACGGCCCCCGTCGCCCCCAAATCCTCCGCACCAGGCACCAGGGCCAGTAACCCAGGAGGCGAGGGCGAACTGCTCCATCCCGCGCTGCATCCCGCCAGTCCTCTACGAGCGCGGGGGCTCCCCCTCCCGGCCACGGAGGCGCAGCCCTCTGGGCACAGGAACGGCCACGCCGGTGTCCCCCAGGGCCTGCCGTGGGCCACCTACGATCTCGTCCCCAGGCCTGCAGCTGTCCACCAGGTCGGCGAGCAGGACCGCGTCCTTGGAGCGCGGCAGCCGGCCGGCCGCCACCTTGCCGGGGCTCTCCTGGATTCGGATGCGCTGGTAGTTCTGGTAGATGGTCTGTGTGGCACAAAGAGCAGGTCGCGGGGGCCTGTCTCTGCACGGCTGACCCCGCACGCCTCCAAACACTGACTCATTACGCCGCCCGACCTTGGCCAGGGCCCCACGAGGATGGAGAACAGACAGGAGTCTTGTTCCTGTCAACCCGCTAGGAAACGGAGAGCCAAAGACGGCAGGGAAGCCTACGTCAGTGACCATCGCGTGAGTGACGGTCCCCACTCCTGCCCCTGTGGATGCCTCCTCACCGCCCGCCAGTCAAGCACCTGCTACATGTCGTGCAGCCCAGGCCCCTGCGCACATGGACGCTGGAACGAGGCTGCCTCGGTTCAACTCTTAGCTCCACGGCTTAGGCCGTGACCTCTTGGGCAAGTGACGTCCCCTCTCTAGGCGTTCTCTGCAGAACAGCGATGCTAACGCTCTAAGTCACCCTCGGGGTGAGGGTTAAGTCACGTCATACGTCAAAAACACACCAATGCCAAACAAGAGAGTGAGCTCTGCTCAGCATCAGCTCTACTGCCAAACGTCACGTGCCAATGTGCTGTGCGCTCTAACATCCGTTACTTCACTGTCTAAAAAACAGGCCACAAAATACAGCCGTTAAAAGCAGACACTCTAGGGGCCCCTGGGTGGCTCATTCAGTGAAGCATCCGACTTCAGCTCGTCATGATCTCACAGTTCATGGGTTTAAGCCCCGCGTCAGGCTCTGTGCTGACAGCTCAGAGCCTGGAGCTACTTCAGATTCTGTGTCTCCCTCTCTCTTTGCCCCTCCCCAAATCATGCACTGTCTCTCAAACAAAACAATAAATGTCAAAAGAAAATTAAGGGGCGCCTGGGTGGCTCAGTCGGTTGAGTGTCTGACTTTGGCTCAAGTCATGATCTCCCAGCTCGTGACGGTGACTTCACTGCTGTCGGCACAGAGCCCACTTCGGATCCTGTCCTCCCCCCTCTCTCTGCCCCTTCCCTGCTGGTGCTCTCAGTCTCAAAAATAAACAAACATTAAAGAAAACAAAAAAGGAGAATGAGCTAGCAGGCAGGGGAAGACCCTGGGCAAAGGTGCGGGCTCAGCAGACACACAGCCTTGCAGGCCCACCTCCCCAAGGTCAGGGGCACCTGAACGTTTGAGCAAGTCTGTTTCCGGCTAGGGTCGGCCACGAGCATAAGCTCTCAGGTGTTTCCTGGTGAGGAGGCCCCGGCCAGGGTGCTTCTCGGAAGCGCAGAGCGGTTAGCAGCCCACCCTTATGGCAGCGAGGCGGTAAGGGGACCTGGGCGCCCCCCCATGTACTGTGAGGACCCCCACTCTACGAAGTCATTCAAGTACAAAGACAAACAGCCCAGAGACGTGGAGCAGGGCCTGCTGAACACGGCACAGCAGGGTCAGAAGCAGCTACCACCCAGAGGCCCCTGACGAGAGGCTGTCCTCTGGGCAGGTCCCAGGAACGTCACGGGGAGCCAGCCCCGTGTGGGTGAGGGACGGGAAAGCAGGTGCTTGCTAAGGATGCAGCCACACAAGAAGCAAGCCCGGTTTTGCCAGATCTTCTCACTTTTTAAAAGAAAGCCATCGACTTTGATGTTCTAAATGGAGTTGTCTGTTTAAAATACTGGCTCGAAAATAAGTAAATAAATAAAAATAAAAAAATAAGAAAACAAAACGAAAAAGAATACTGGCTCGAACTCTCATAAAACACCACACGGGCCACACTAAACAGGCTCGCCACACAGGTCTGGTTCGCCCCTGGATGTGGCCGCTACGCGCTTCCATCCGCACAGACAGGAGGTGTGGCCACCAGTGGGCACGGGACGGTCTCTCACCTCCTCCATGTTGACTTCGAAGGGGCCCGCGGACTGGCACTCGGGGCAGGAGCCCGGCTTCACCTCCTGGTTCTGGGACTGACAGAAGGGCCCCAGCACAAAGCTGCACTTGTTGCAGCTGTACTTGACCATGCTGAGCTGGGGCAGGACGCCGGTGCAACTGGTCACCACCCCGCTGGTGCGGATCAGCTGGTTGAGGTGCAGCTGCCTGCGGAGGCGCGAGTGGGTCAGGGCCCGGCGGCCACACACCGACCCGTGCCTTCCAGGGGTCACGGCCGTGCGTCAGCTGGACCCATCAGACCGGGGCCGTCCAGCCGCGCGCCAGTGCCAGGGCTCTCCCCTCGGCCGGAGCCCGCCCACCCCCGGCTCACCGCAGCGAGCGCAGTTCCTCGACGAGCGGCAGGTGGGAGATGCGCACGTGGATGTGGCTGGCGATGCGGTCGTACTTCGGGTACATGGCCAGCACCACCTCCAGGGCGGCCTCGTCGAAGATCTGCAGCAGCTCGGCGGGGGCCTCGGGCAGGAAGTAGGCCAGGACGTGCTCCCGCGCCGCCAGGTCCTCGTAGTTCACCACCAGGCTCTCGCGGTTCTCTGGGGGCGGGACAGGGACAGAGCACCGAGCTCAGCCGCGGACGCGGGCCTGCCCCCCCAGACCCCTGACTTGGGGCCAGCGACCCCACCCCGGCTTCTAAGCCTGCCCTGCATCAGCTACGTGACTCAGGCCAGTGACCCATCTGAGCCTCGGCTTCCCGTCTGCAAAATGCGCCGCCACAAGGCACCGTGTGAGACCACGTCAAGCGAAATCACACGCACAGGATGCCCTTTACATGGGGGCTGCACGCTCAAAACGCCTAACAGGACCACGAAGGGGACCCATGAGTCAACGGCGTCAAAGACAAGACACAAGGGAGCGGGTGGACGGCAGGGGACCGAGATCCGCGTGCCTCCTCTTACACGTGATTCCAGCCACGCGGAAATGTGCCACTTCCTGCCCGAAGTAGTAATCCAGACTTTTACCTGAAACCCGCCACGTGTTAAACACATCGAAAAACACATCTGGGGTCCAGCTGTTGTCCCCGGACAGCCAGCGCGCGTCCGAGTGCAGACGCACGACGCATTTTGCACTGAAAGATGGGTACCTGCAGCCTCAGCCGGCAGCTCCTGTCTAGCTGTGGGCAGGTCGCTCCGCGTTCCCTGCACTTCCCGCCGCTACGAAACGTGCGGCCACGGGCCCGAGCCCATGGCCGTGTGCAGCAGGCGCCCACAGGGCGGACGGAGGGAGCGGACAGGCAGCGGGGACGCCCGGGGGCCGCACCTTTGCACATGTCGCTGATGCGCTCCTTGAAGACGTTGTGGCCGTGGCCGTCCACGTGGGTGCGCAGAAAGTTCTTAAAGCGGTGGTGGATCTCCAGGCGCGGGCCGGCCATGCTCACCCACTCACGCACAGAGTGGCCCTTGAGGTCCTCCAGGTTCTCGATGCTCTCGATCATGTCCTCCTCCTCCTCGCCCTCCTCCGTGGCGCGCTCCGCCTGGCGGCGCTTCCGGGACGGGCGCTCCTCGTCGTCCTCGTCGCTGTCTGGGGGCCCAAGGGACGCCCTCCGGTGAGGCCCTCCCCAGAACTCTCTTCCCAGCCCCCCCGAGGCTCTGGAAGCCAGGACCAGCCCCGCGCCCGAGGCGGAGACCTCGCGACCTACCATACAGGAGCCCGCGGCGCATGCGGCCCAGGCCCCGGCCCGCCTCGCGGTCCCGCTGCCGCATGGCCCGCTCCGCCGCCTCCCTCTGGCTGGCCGTCAGCTCCTCCACGTCCTCGTCATCCAGGGCCAGTCCCTCGGCCTCGTAGGCATCCAGCTCTGGGATGGCTCGATAGTCCCTGAGGGCGGCCCGGGATGCAGCCTGTCACTTAGCAA
>NW_027532747.1:1392116-1402179 GCF_008692635.1 Crocuta crocuta | reverse complement strand
TGCCCCCCCCCGCCTCGCCCCGGGCCCGGGCCCGCCCCGGGCAACTCTGGGCAGGCCACAGAGTCCTGGCCTGAGTATACGAGTAGGTTTCAGTCTTCAAAAGGAAAGCTACACACGGGTAAATCTCGAGGCCGACAGGCCCAGTGAAGGCGGCCAGTCACCGCAGGACAAACCTGCAGGACTGGGTTTGGAAGGATGGAGACGTGGCGGAGCNCGCCCACATACTGGCTCACCCGTCTCAGCTACTCTAAGATCTTCAAAGACGCATTTGCCAAGGTCACCTTTCAGATATTTGAAGGGGGAATGTTCCCTGAACAAAGAACCCACCAACAAAGAGTGAGGCACGCTTTCCTCCCTACAGTTCTGAGAGGTGGACATCATTACTCCAGCTCAAAGATGAGGAAATAAGATGATGGCAGTGAGACGGCTTTCGCCGAGAGTCGCTCAGCAGAGACGGGTGTCAAAATACATCCAATCTCAGCAGGCTTGTTCTCTGATAGCATACTGTCCCCCGCCCCCAAGAGAATCTTCTAGAATTCTCCCTTTTTTCAAAATGGTGATTGGGGGAACTGCCCCCTCTCTTTTTTTTTTTTTTTTTTTTGCAGAAAACTCAGAATAGGTAATCCCACACTGCTGGTGCCAGAAACACATCCCAGAGCCAGGGATGTTTCTCGGCTGATCCATTTCCAAAAATTTTTTTAAACCTTAGTGTTTATTTTTTTTAATTTATTTCTGAGAGAGGAGAGACAGCATGAGCAGGAGGGGAGGGTCAGAGAGAGAGAGGAAGACACAGAATCTGAAACAGGCTCCAAGCTCTGAGATAGCTGTCAGCACAGAGCCCAATGCGGGGCTTGAACCCACAAACTGCGAGATCATGACCTGAGCTTAACCGACTGAGCCGCCCAGGCACCGCCATTTCTGAATTCTTAAATGTTTCCAGTTAAATGGTATTTGTCTAGTTCTTTGAGAATTTTAAGTCACGCGAGATGTCCTCTGTCCTCCGTGAAATTCTAATTGGTCCACAAAAAAATTAAGGAACTGAACTGAATCAAAATGGAAAGCTTTTGTGCCTCAAAAGACACCATTAAGAAAAAAAGCCAGATTGAGAAGAAGAAATTTGCAAATTACCTATCTGAAAAAGGACCTGTATCCGGAATAAATTGAAAGCTCTTACAACCTGATAATAAAAAGTCAAGGGCTCTAATCATAAAATGGGCAGAGGATTTGAATAGACGTTTCTCCAAAGACAAATAAATGGCCAGTAAGCACATAAGATGACATTCCACATCATTAATCATCACAGAATCGCAAGTCAAAACCCCAATGACGTACCACGTCATACCCATCAGGATGGCTATTACCCAAAACGAAAAAATATCAGGTGCGGGCAGGAAATGCAGAAACTAAAACCCTCTTACCCGCCTTGTAGGAATGTAAAACGGTGGAGCTGCGTTGGAAAACAGTCTAGCAGTTCCTCAAGACGCTAATAACCACATGGCATGAAAACAGACACGTAGATGAACGGCAGAGAACAGAAAACCCAAAAACAGATGCACAACTATACAGTCGACCAATCTTTGACAAAGCAGGGAAGACTGTCTAATGGGGAAAAAGACTGCCTTAGGGCCCCTGGGTGGCTCAGATGGTTGAGCATCTAACTCTTGATTTCAGCTCAGGTCACAATCTCACGGTTCATAGGTTTGAGCCCCGCGTGGGGCTCTGGGCCGGCCGTGCAGAGCCTGCTTGGGATTCTCTTTCCCGGTCTCTGCCCCTTCCCCGCTCCTGTGCGTGCGCTCTCCCAAAGTAAACAAACTTAAAAAAAAAAAAAAAGACAGTCTCTTCAACAAATAGTGTTGGGGAAACGGGGCAGCAAAATGCAGAAGAATGAAAGCGGGCCACTTTCTTACCCCCTATAGAAAAATAAATTCCAAATGGACAAAAGACCTACATGGGAGAAGAAACCATCAAAATCCTAAGAGAACACAGGCAGCAACCTCTCTGACCCTGGCTGGAGCAAGGGAGACAAAAGCAAACGTGAACTATCGGGACCTCATGGAGATAAAGCCCGTGGGCGCCGTGAAGGAAACCGCCAGCAAAACTGAAAGGCGGCCTGCAGAGCGGGAGAAGAGATTTACAGACCACGTGTCTGAGAAAAGGCCGGTATCCCGAATCCATAAAGATCTTCTCAAACTCAATACCCCAAAACCAAATAATTCAGTTAAGAAATGGGCCGAAGGCATCCAGATGGCCAACAGACACGTGAAAAGATACTCAACGTCCCTCATCATCAGGGAAATACCGATCAGCACCACGCTGAGATACCACCTCACAACAGCTAACGCTAACACAAGAAACAACAGGTATTGGCGAGGATACAGAGAAAGGGGAACCTTCTTACACTGTTGGTGGGAATGCAAACTGGTGCGGCCGCTCTGAAGAACAGTACGGAGCTTTCTTAAATGGTCAAAAATAGATCTACCCCAGATCCAGCAATTGTACTACGAGGTATTTACCCAGGAGACACAAGAATATCCAAGGGGTACATGCACCCCGATGTTCACAGCACTATCAACAATAACCACACTATACAAAGAGCCCAAATGTCCACTGACTAATGAATAAAAACGTGGGGGGGGGGTATATGGACTATTACTCAGCCGTCAAAAAGAGCGAAATCCTGCCATCTGCTACAACGTGGATGGAACTATATTACGCTAAGTAAAATCAGCCAGAGAAAGGGAAGCCCTGTGGGATTTCACTCACACGCGGAGTTTAAGAAACAAAAACAGGTGAACGCATGGGAAGGGAATTTTATAAAAAGAGAAGGAAGCGAACCATAAGAGACTCGGAAGGTTCGAGAACTGAGGGCTGACAGAGGGGAGGGAATGGGGGGATGGGCTAAACGGGTGATGGGTATTACGGGGGGCATTTGTGGGGATGAGCTCTGGGTATTGTGTGCGAGTGACGAATCCCTGAATTCTACTCCCGAAACCAATATCGCACTGCATGTTAACTAACTAGAATTAAATAAAAAAAAAAAAGATTGACCACAAAGTTACCATGTGCGCCAGCAACTCATCCCCAGATACACGCCAAAGAGAATGGAAAACCTATGTTCCCATAAAATTTCAGGGTGTCTGTCCAAAGACTGCCAACCCCCTCTGCTGTGTGACGTACAGTGACTGTACTGTCGGCCTCACCAGCTAGGGTAATGATGCTCAAAGCAGAGAGCCGAAAGGTCCCGAAAGGTCCCGAGAGCCCCCAAAGTCCGTCCCGCGGTGGCTCGCAAAGGGCACTCTCCATGGACTGTAGGATGGCCCGCACAGCCCTCTCCAACACAGCGCACTTGGAACCCCTGACTCCGAGTAAAAGAAGGTCCCAAAGTAGAGTGTCCGGGCATTCACGCAATTCTACTACTGGTACACTTACACCAAATCCTGCTGGTAAATCGGGGTACGGAGCCCGAGAAGCCTAACCCGGCTCCATGAACCTGTGGCTCCTTGAACCTGTCTGTCTCCCACTAGACCCTGCCTCGAGGTGCCCTCCCAGACAGGCATACTGATTCACCTGCTACCCCCGCTCCCAAAGCAACGCCCCTTGGGCACACGGCAGGCTCTCCGCAAAACTACCCGCGGAGTGCCTGGCCTTGAGCGACAATACCTCTCCATGCCATCTCCAATGAGCTCCTCTCCATCTTCTTCCTCTTCATCCAGGGGTCCCTCTGTACCCAGAAGTCCCTCAGACTCGTCCTCGAAAGGGGGAAGGTCCCGACCAGGGCTGGAGGTCAGGGCATCTGTGCGACGGGAGCTGCGCCCAGGGCTGGAAGTGAGAGGGTCATGTCGCGGCCGCCGGGCCGGGCTGGAGGCCACCGTGTAGGACTCAGAGGATTCCTGCGATGGAGGACCGAGAAGGTGAGGGCTGACTTAGCTTGCTGTGAGGGCAGCCCTCTCCACCTGTGCGTCTGTCCCCCCCCCTTCTCCCCTTGGAACTCCAAACCCCATCCAGCCTCAGGACTTTGCCCTCGATGTCCCCTCGGCCTGGAAGGCTGTCCTGGGAGCTGAGCCAAGAGGAACCTGCCCAAACATCACTCCCTCAAACACGGCCACTTCACTCCCTTCTCCAGGACAAGTCGCTAAGGGTACCTCATTTATCTACATACCTGTGTGTCTATTCCCCCAGCATTCCTCTCCTGTAAGCACCCCTTCCCCCCATTAAAGCACCCACAAGATGCAAGCCACTGCGCCAGGGAACCGAATACAAAAGTGGACTAAAACACAAGCGCTCTGGAAACGTTTCCAGATTGCTGGAGAGAAGGCAGAAAAGAAGATCCGTGGACAAAAAATACCACAATACGTGCGCGAAGACGCGGGACCCTGGCTGTCCCGCGCACATCCGCCGCCAGGCACACAGAGGGTGCCCCGGGGGGGGGGGGGCACTCAGCCCGGGTTAAGGAATCCCGAGCTCCTGGCTTGGTGCGGGGCCAGCGGGCTTTGCAAGCCCCGCAAGAGACGAGTACCGGGGAGAGGTCGGCTCCAGACCAGGGCCCGGGGCCCCAACCGCACCCGGAGGCCCCACCCCGGCGGGACCGGGCGCGGCGACAGAGCCTGGGNCGGCTCACGTGACCCGCCCGAGCCCGGGAAGCGTCTGAAGGAACACGGCGTCGTGACGTCGGCCTCTACTGCGTGCGCGGGGGGCGGGCCGGAGGGGAGGCCCCGCCCACGCCCCCCGAGGCCCCGCCCACGCCCCCGAGGCCGCTCGCCTGCCGCGTCTTCCCGCTTCCGTTCTAGGCGCTTCGACCAGCAAAGACGTGGGAGCTGGAGCTGCGGGTGGGGGGCAACGGGGACCAGCGCCCCCTGCTGCCTGCGTGACCTTGGGCCCCCGTGGACGTTTTACAGATGGGGCAGCCGAGGCTCAGAGCCCTGTTTCCTGAGGTCTTAGGCGCAGGGAGTCTGTCTCAGACTGAAATCTTCAAGCCCCCAAACAGCCCCAGGTTGTGGGAGGCCACGTCCGATGTTGTAGCAGGACTTACTGTGACAGGACTTACTGTGACAGGACTTATTGTGACAGGAGTTACTGTGACAGGAGTTACTGTGACTGAGGGAAGCAAAGAGGCGCAGACGGTCCAGACACAAGGAGCGTCAGCTGTCACTGTGCAGAGAGCACGGCGCAGCGGGGGTCTTCACGCATTTCTGTAGTTTTGGCCAAACAGCTTGCGATGCCCGATGCCCGGGAAAGGAGAAGCCCTCAGGCTGCCCCTGGGTGGTGGTGGGCCGAACCAAATTGGCGACCTCGGCTGCTGTCCTTTCTCCAGGTACAGGCAGCGCGAGCCAGGGCGGGGGGCCGGTGAGCACGGCAGGGAGGAAGCATCTGGAAGGAACACAGTGTTTACAGGTGCGGGTGGGATGATAAGGACTGGAAGTATCCAGCGATATTTGGGAGAAAGAATCGGCCGCCGTGGGGTGTTGAGGACAGGCAAAAGAGAGGCACCCAAGATGGGACCAGGATTCTGGCTTGGGAGACTAAGTGGATGATGGCCGCACCACCTCAAGGTGGGGAGCTCAGGGGAAGACAGACCTGGGGCAGAGAGGATGTTTGCCCCTGGCTGTGTGGTTGAACATGGGCCCTGAGTGGAGCATCCAGGCGGCCGGGCAGTCCGCAGGTGTGGCGCTGCAGGGGGAGTTTGGGCCGCAGCCCGAGCTGCAGCAGTTGGGCGGTCCGGGGAGCGGGCGCCGTGAGAAGGCCCAGGGCTGGGACCTGGGAAACCCTCACAGGTAGGAGGCACCGGCAAGGGACTCTGGGGAGGAGATGGGATCCTGGGAGGTGCTGGGGAGAAGCCAGAGAAGAGACGGTGGATGGGACTGTGTTAGTCATCTATGGCTGCATAGCAAATTATCCCGGAATCCGGCAGCTTAAAGCAATGACCGGGTATTATGGAATGTCTAGGGGTCTGGGATCCGGCTGTGGCTTAGCCTGGTGGCTCTGCCTCAAGGCCTCTCACAGTGCTGCTGTCAGGGTGCTGGTGGGGAACCCTCGGGAAAGCTCAGCTTGGGAAGGATCCACCTCCAAGCTGCCTCATGTGGCAGGAGTCCGTTCCTCCCAGGCTGTGGGATGAGGACTCGATTTCACACTGGCCTCTGGGTAAGGGGCTCCTTACTTACCTGCCAGATGGGCCTCCCTGCAGGGCATCTCACAACACAGCTGCCGGCGTTGCCCACAGCAAGTGACCAGAAGGTGCGAGAGGCCACGTGAGACATCTGAAACGAGCCAGCTCGTTTCCCATCCAGCTTAGCCTTGTTCCTGTGCCACCTGGTCCCGAGGGACCTCTGAACAGGTCACAGGTGTGAGGGAGGGAGGGGCGCTGGTGTGACGGGGTAGATCACAACAGATCGCTTAAAGTCTGCCGGGGCCCACCTGAATTTACCACTTAGTGAGCCTGATAGAGCCCGGTTCATTAGTTACCTCCACCAGGGGCCAGCCGCCTAGTGGAATTGCTTTTTGAATTTGTGTATAATTTTCTGCGGTAGGTGGCCTGGCCTTGCTCTGGAACCCCCGGGGTGTACATTATGGATTTTCCACTGGGGCTCGCCGTAAACTTGACACGGCATCTTTACTCACCATCTTTGCCTCGAATGTTAGAGGGTTTGTGGGTCCTGCGGTCCATGGGACCACAGTTCTTTCCTTCTATGAGTCTCACTCAAAGCTAAAAGCTTTTATGTCATTCCGACACGTATGGGTCAGAGCAGAACTCTCAGGGGTAGAATATACCGCCTCCAGACCCCAAAAGGGGGGTTCTCGCATTGTGCTTCCTTCCCTGCCACGGGGTGTTCAAGAGGCAGTCATTTGTCCTTTACTTTGGAAGGGTTGTTCTGGTAACTCCACAGATGTGGCAAAGCCCCCGCGTCTTCACAGGGTTTATCTTCCACCTTCAGAAGCACATATGCCTCGTGGAGGTCTTCATTCACTTGTTACTTCTCGTTCAGCCGGCCAGATTTAGGAAGATGTCATTGCAGTGTTCTGTCAAATGGCCAGATGCCCAGGGCCCTTCGGACCAAATGACAAAGGCAGAAGGGTGACCATTGACCTGGGGCAAGACCATAAATGTGAATGGCTGTTCTTCCCCAGGAATGTCAGTGGTTCTTGATACGAGTGGTCAAAGGGAAGGCCAGCCTCTGGGTCCCTGAGGCCATGCTGATCAGTGCGAGCAATGACACCTGCAAGGAAGCTGTAATTGGGGCTGCAACTGGTTGAATTTGTCGCAATCCACTCCCATTTTCTGTATTTTGTAAAGATCAGACTGATGAATTAAATAGGGGTGGGCTGGGGTCCATCCCCTAGGTATCCCTGGGTGGGTAGCGTAATCTCTGCATTTCCCCTGTCACGTGATATTGTTTTTTTCTTTTTTACCTTATTATGTTGACTGAGATAGGTGGGTAGGAGGCAAGTTTCAGGGGCTTTCACTTGACCTTGACCTCTGGGAAAACTCTCCTCACACAGACCAAGGAACCATCGTGGGCATTCTGCCAACTACTGAGTCTGTCCGTCCCAGAGATCTGCTCAGCCTTCCCAGCAGGGAAGGCTGCTTCGTTGGCCTCGATGGTTATAGGACAATTGTACGGACTTTGCTTCTGACAGCCGAGCCCTGTCATGTTGTTCCTGTTGTTTTTATTTTTTTATTTTTATTTTTTTTATGTTTTATTTATTTCTGAGAGAGAGAGAGAGCAAGAGAGGGTCAGAGAGAGAGGAAGACACAGAAACCGAAGCAGGCTCCAGGCTCCGAACTGTCAGCACAGAGCCCGACGCGGGGCTCGAACCCACAAACTGCGAGATCATGAATTGAGCCGAAGTCGGACGCTCAACAGACTGAGCCACCCAGGCGCCCCGATTCCTGTTGTTTTTATATTTCCGTTGCTTTCAGGGATCCCAGGTCTGGAGCAGCCACGGCCTAGAGAGAATGGGCACCCCCTTTAGGACAAGGAATGGAACTTGAGAGTCTCATCTTTGTTACACTACCACTTCTTGACCTTTACTGATGCCACTCTCTGTCATGTAGGTAGGGGATACCACACTGAACAAGCCACCGATTCTGCCCTGAAGACAAGAGCATAAAATAGATACCCTGAAGTATTCCACAAATGAAATTCTGCAGAAACTTACACGCAACGCCCAAAACTCTGTGTATAGACGGCAGAATTGTGTGTTGCAGTGATAACGGCAAACTCCCTGCCCCGGAAACTCTGTACTTTTGCCTTTAAAAAAACACCTAAAGATAAAGATGGAGGGTAGTGTTTTGGCCTGGTCGCAGATAATCCGTTTCTTTTTCCTGGAACACGGGAGGAGGGAAGTTTCCTGCTCCCTGGAGGTGAGGAGTGGCCTAGGACTTGTTTTTGCCAGTTAAATGTGAGCAGTGAGGATGTTCCTAGCTTCCAGGCAACCCTAGGAATTGACCTGGACTCCCCAGAGCCCATTCAGGAAGGCAGGCACAGCCCCTCCTGGCTACTACAGAAAGCGTGCACGCCGACCACAGTCCAGGCTGGGGAAGCCCCAGACAAACCGAATCCCAAATGGTCACCAGGGGGTGACTTCGCCAGCTTCTCCTGTTCCAGAACAACGGGCGCCATCTCCTTCCAGCCCAACTGCGAAGTGACCATCTCGTCACCGGGTGTGTGTCCTAAGGGCACAGTGATAAGTGGTGTCTACAACTTGCACCAGGCATTGAGGCAGCCTCAGGATATTGCGAGGAAAGTGACAGACGTGGTTTTGTCCCCCTGACACTGACATTCTAAGTGGAGGGTGGCTGATGAACTAGGAAGCAGGGCAATGAATCTAATCACGTCAGAGGGACGGTGCTCGGAAGGCAATAAACGGGCACTGTGAGAGAGACACTGCACAGCTACTTTAGCTCGGGTGTCAAGGAGGTCATGTGACAAGGAGCCCGCCAGACAGAACAGATGCAGAGAGAGAGAGAGAGCGGGAGGCAGGGACAAACTTGGTATATTTAAGGAATAGAAACAGAAAGCAAGAGCCGCGGCTTGAACATGCTGAACGAGGAGGGGATGGGTGAGAGCTGGTGACTCAGACGCAGGAGGGTCCCAGACGGGCAGGGCCAGCTTGGGGAGAGCCAGGAGTGAACATGGCGAAGATGTCGGGAATCGCAAAGATGGGGCAATCCGGGAGGGCTTCCCAGAGGAGATTGCCAAAAGAGCTGTTGAAGTTAGAGATGAGAGGAGGGGGCAGTTCAAACCCGGGCGTCCTGGCTTTGCCACTTCCTAGTTGTATGGCTTTGGGCAAGTTATTTAACGTCTCCAAGCCGCAGGTTCCTCCTCTGAAAAGGCGGCTAATAATAACCGCCCTGCAAGGTTGTTGTGAAAATTAGGGCCTGAAACCCGGACGGTGCTCGTTAATGCCAGGGCGCTTTGATGGTGGACGTGGAGGCGGCGTGGCATGCGGTGGAAACGCGGCGTTCCGGGGGAGGGGCTGTCCCTACCCTTCCGTCCTCAGCCAGGTGACCAAAGGTCACCGGGCAGGGCGGCCGCTGCGGGGCGCCCCAGGCGGCGGCACGCGAGGGGGCGGTCCACGGAGGCTCCTCCCTGGACGGTCGGGCTGGCAGGGGCGAGCGGCCTGCTGGCGGCCGCTGACAGCTGGCAGACGCAGGGGCCGAGCGGTGGCAGCGTCCTCAGTCCTCGGGTCCGCGATCCTGGCAGCTTTCAGGGTGAGATACGTAGCAGCTCCCCCGCTCCGGAGCTGCTTCCCTCCCCCGCAATGCCCCTTTGCTGTCTCTTTAAGAGGTCAGCGGGTCGCTCCGCCTCTTAGAGATCTGATTGGCCTCTGCCGCGGCCTGCGCCCTCTCTTTGATGTAGCTCCATTTCTATAGGCTACTGGGGGCTGGGGGGCGGGCCTGGGTGCTATAAGTAGGGGCTGTGGCTGTTTTCGCAGTTTTGGCAGCACGAAAAGGACGCGCCTGCCTTCTGGTCGCCGCTGCCGGGAAGGGCTGCGTGGTGTCCTGGGGGCCGGTGGGCCCGGCGCGCCGATCGCGTTTCCCCTTTGCCACCGATCCCCTATTTCC
>NW_027532747.1:1381397-1392059 GCF_008692635.1 Crocuta crocuta | reverse complement strand
CGCCCCACCCACCTACAGCCTCCCTCCGGCCGGGAGCCCCCAGAGCCCGGGTGCTCACGGTGACTCCTCGCGACAGCTGCGGGAGAGCGGGGAGCCGGTCGGGACCCCCACCCCCATCCCCACAGCTGGACCTGGGGCCCACCTGTCGCCGCCCCTTCCTCCCGGAATGACCCCTTCCCGCTCAGGGCACAGCCTCAGAGGACCCCCTTGGGGACGTCTCAGAGGGTCAGGGGCCCCTGGTTGAGGACTCAGGGGACGAGGGGGGGGGAGCTGGGGGGGGGCGTAGACGGGATGGGACGGCCGAGCCCCCCGGGAGGGGGAGTGAGCACTCACACGGCTGCCCAGGGCCCGGGGGCCGTTGGACAGGGCTGGGGGACCCCGTGGCTCGAGGCCGTGTAGGGGGAGACCTAGGCCAAGTGGCCCCGCACGTGGGACCGTCTGGGGGGGTCAGAGACTGCTTCCCCGGGACGGGAGGAAGGGGGTACAGGGTGACTTTGCCTCCTGCCTCCAGCAGGGCCGGGCTGTGGGGTCCTCCCCGGCGAGCCTTCTCCAGCTCCCCAGAAGGGCTCGGCGGCACCGTGGTGGAGATTCATCTGTCCGCAGTGTCTAGTTTTGTTGAGAACTTACTGCATGCCAGGCGCTATTCTAGGGGACGGGTCACGAGCACGCCTGGGCCGGGCAGCCAGTAAACACACAAACACCAGCTAGGGCCACTGCAAAGGCACTGCTGTAAAGAGCACACAGGGCGGGCCAGGAGCGCTCAGAGGAAGTGATGATGCAGGACAGCAGCAAGTACCAAGGCCCTGGGGTAGGAGGAAGCTTAGCAGTTTGAAAAACAGGGTGGAAGCCAGGGGCTAGAGAATGGAAGGGAATCAGGCAGAGTCACACGCAGGGGCCATATCAGGTTGGCCCTTGAAGGATGAGGGACAGGCCCGGGGCTCCCCTTCCCCCTCGGGTTCCTGCCTGGGCTGCTAGCAGTGCGTCTCAGACAGTGTCCACCTCCCCACCCCCCACCCCCAAGAATGAAAGGTAAGGAGTTGGCCTCTGTCCTCCGGAACCTTCTTATTTTGTTTTGGTTCCTGGGTTTAGAAGCTCCAGGCGTCAGAAGCACTGAGGGGCGTTCGAGCAACTACGAAGTACAGCCTCTCTCTTTGGCTCAGGGCTTTCTGTCTTCCTTAGGGTTTTCCATCGAGCCCTGGTCAATCCCAATGCACAGTTGGGAAAACCGAGGCCCAGAGAAGGCAAGAGGCCGTCCAGGGGCTCATAGCAGGTCCGGCACTGCATGGCTAGAGCCAGCCTGGCGTCCTGCCCCGTAGGCTGGCCACAGAGGAGGGAGGGGATGGAGGCCTCTGGAACCTTAACAAGGTCAGGAAAGTCCCTCCCAGGTGGGAGAAACAGGCTGTCCCAGTTTCCCTGGTCCAGAGAGGTCACTCAGCACCCCAGACGTCCTCTGAGAACGCCCTCGCTGTCCCTCCGGGCTGGGCTCCCTACGCCCCCTGCCCTCAGCCGGCTTCCCCCACTTCCTCTCCCCCGTCCCGGGAGAGGAAGACCCCCCTGAGCCGGCAGACCCCCCTTCCTTTTCTGTCACCACCAAGACTTCTGCCTCCGAGGCCAGGAGCTCGCCCGTGGTCGGGGGAGGAGAACGTAGAGCCAGTGATTCACCCCATGTGCCTCTCCTTTCCCCCTCCGTACAATGGGTACCGAACAGCCCCCTCTGGTTGAGAGGCTGCTGTGACAGTTAAGCGTGCCAGCGCGCGTAAAGCCCTGTGTCTCCAGCAGGCACCGCCGTTTCATCTGTCATCAGTCCTTCAGCTACTTCGTAAGCGTCCGCACGGAGTGGCAGTCTGGAGCGGCCCTGCCCCAGCTGGGACCGTGTTAGCCAGGAGGACTGTCACGGCCGGGCCCCGGCCCGCGGATCAGAATCCGCAGGGGCGCAGCCCTCCGGGTCTGAGAAACACAGCTCTAGACGAAGCCTCCGTCTGTAGGTGGAGGAACCCAGGCCCGGGGAGGGGCGCTGGGCAAGTTGCCATTTGCGGGCCTGGGCAAGGGAGCTCGCTGGCCCCGGGCTTTGTACAGTGGGGGTAACTGTTCCCTCGCGGGGCTGGGAGGGCTCAGCGAGTGGTCCGTGCTGTGTGGCCGAGTCCAGGGGCCCTGGTCGGGGGAGAGCGGCCGATACTCTTCATGACTCCAGACCCCGTAGCCAGCGGCGCTTTGAAAGGGGCCCTCGGACTTGGAACTCCCCCCAAAGCCCTCCTCAGGGGCCGAGGGGGAGCAGCTACCTCGTGTGACCTCTTGTGAGCATTTACCTCTCTGTTCTTGTCTGGTCCTCAGAGCAACGTTGTTGGGTATCATTGTGCCCGTGACACTCAGGAGAAATGACGTACCCAGAGTCACATAGCAAGGACATCGCAGGGCCAGAAGTGCAACCCACATCTGCCCAGCTCCGTAACGTGTGAAGGTTTTGGGTAGGAAATTCGAGAAATCAGACTCAACCAGACCTAAGCAGAGAGAGAATTTGTTGGCTTTATAACGCGACAGAAAGTCCAGGGGTGGGACGAACTTCAGGTGTGGCTGGATCCAGGGACTCTCGTGAGGCTGTTCTGTCTCCTGGCTGTATTCCCGTCCGTCTCTCAGCTCTGCATTCCTCGAAGCTGGCTCTACTCTTAGGTGGGGAGCCACGTGCAAGGTCAAAGCGGTACAGCTCTGGCTCACGGCGTTTAGCCAAGAGCCTGTCTGTTCCTACGGTTACAGCGAGAGTCTTGGGGAAGATTCGCTTTGGTCAGGGCAGCGGAGCGTCCCAACCGGCCGGGCTTAGATCCCGTGCATGTTCCTCTGAGCCATGAAGGGGTGGAGTCAGCTGTACCGACACTTCCTGGACAGAGACCGGGGAAACTGAGGCTTCCCGCCAGGAAAACGGGGTGCTGGACAGGCAACACCAAGAGACGCCTTCCCTCTTCAGACTCTCTGTCTGGCTCTTCTTGCTCCTTGGCCTCGGTTCGTCCCCACTGGGGACTGGGATCCCCACCCCTTCACAAGGGGACGCTCCGCTTCTCTGTGGCTGCCGGGCACTTGGCCCTCCCTGGGCTGCTCGACACCCTGAGTCCTCGGCCAGAGCTGGTGTCGGGCTGCTGAGACTAGAAATCTGCTCCACAGGGAGTGGTGAGTGGGGCGGAGGGGCTGCAGAACCTCCCTCCTTCAACTGCAGTCACTTAAAAGTCATCATCAGGGGTGCCTGGGTGGCTTAGTCGGTTAAGCGTCCGACTTTCGCCTAGGTCATGATCTCGCGGTTCGTGGGTTCAAGCCCCGCGTCGGGCTCTGGGCTGACTGCCAGCTCGGAGCCTGGAGCCTGTTTCAGAGTCTGTGACTCCCTCTCTCTCTGACCCTCCCCTGCTCACGCTGCCTCTCCCTCTCTCCTAGAAATAAATTTTAAAAAAATATTTTAAAAAAAAAGTCATCATCTCAGGTCACGAGAAGTCTTGGGGGGGCGGGGCGGCACACCCCTCCTCCCAATCACGTGCCCTGGCCTCAACTAGCCAATGGCAAGGAGGACGCCCTTCTTTTTTTCTGTTTTTTTTATTTTTTTTTTTAATATTTTTATTTATTTCTAGGAGAGAGAGACAGCGTGAGCAGGGGAGGGTCAGAGAGAGAGGGAGATACAGACTCTGAAACAGGCTCCAGGCTCTGAGCTGGCAGTCAGCACAGAGCCCGACGCGGGGCTCGAACCCACGAACCGCGAGATCATGACCTAAGCGAAAGTCGGACGCTTAACCGACTAAGCCACCCAGGCGCCCCGAAGGACGCCCTTCTTGACTTTGACCAGAGCCTCCCACCTTCGGGGCGCTGTTGGCAAAGGGAAGGGCGATGGCTCGTTTGGTGGACTGTCCCACATTGCGGGACGTGTGGCCGCCTTGGCCCCGTCCGTGAAAAATCTCAGCACCCTGCCCCCACTGTCCCTTTTATCCGACCGGGGCACCCCTGCACGCTGCTCAGGTGCCTGGTACATTCCACCCCGCCCCGCCCCCGAAGCCAGTGGCCTGCGGGGCCTGAGACTCAGCCTGCGGCCCGGGGAGGGGGGCCTGGGAAGGAAGAGCACCTGACAGCCACGGAGAAGGGAGCACGTGAACAGCATTGGCCTTGCCGTTGCCAGTTAGCCAGTGGCTCAGGCCAGAAGCCACCGCGTCCTTGCTCTCTTCCCTCGTTCCCTCCGTGGGTCCGTGGGCCGGTCAGGTCGNCACCCCGCCCCGCCCTCCCGGGGCCCCGCCCTGCCCCTGCTCCCATCCATTTCCCACGGCAGCTTCAGCCGTCCTCTCCTCAGGGAAAGGGGACCCCGTCACCGGCCATCGTGACACCCTCCTCACTGCATTTAGAATGAAATCGCATTGCACGTGGCCACAGGGTCCCCTGTGACCGGCCCGCCGGCCTATCTGATCTCCCCTCCGGCCACACTGGCCAGCTTTTTGCCCTTTGGACAGGCCAAGCCTGTGTGTATCTCGTGGCGTTGGCGTTCATTGTTGTCTCCCAGGTATGCTCTTTGTCCGGATTTTTCCAAGTCTGGTTGCTTCTCAGTTATTTAGATCTAGTGCAGATATCGCCCTGACAACCCGGTCCGAAACAGCACCTCTTTATATTCATTGGGATTCTGTCTTAGCTGTTGAAACAAAGGTCCAGACAAGAAAACAGAAGATGACTCCTGCCTATTGCATGAGGTCTGCGTGCCTGCTGCCCAGGCCCATTGGGTCTGGGACCCAGATGCTTTTTCTTACAACTCCCTCCTCAAGCCATGGCTTCCGTCTCATGGCGTTAGACGGCTGCTGTTGCTCCTGCCACCACATCCCTATTCCAGGCAGTAGGAAAGGAGAAGTGCCTGGCCTGCAATTGACAAACTCATTAAATTAACTGCTCGTTTCCGATTGGATAAAGCTTGGTCGTGGGGCCACCGCCTGTGGCAAGGGAAGCTCAGAGAACAGCCATTGTTCTGGGAAGCCATGTGTGAGCCACGGGCTGCAGTGCTAAAGGGGAGGGTGGATGCCGGGGACGCTGGCGGTCTCTACGGTGTCACCCGTCATTCCATTCCACTCCTCCGTCTTCTCCCTAGTGTTTGTCTCTAGAAGTTTGCTTCTTAACACGGTGTTCATGCCGGCTGGTGCTTCCCCTTCTAGAATGAAGGGGAAGGGTGGCCGCGCACCTAGATGCCTCCCTGGCTCGCACTAGGCGCTGCTGCGGCTGCGGGTGGAAGAATGCATGGAGAATTCTCCCTTTCTTTGGACCTACTGTGTGTCGGGCATAGGTCTTCCCTCCTGGGAAGTTGCCAATGGAGAAGTGATCCCAGAGGATGGAGGGAGACGGTCTCAGCGCACCTGCCTCCGGCCCCCTCCCTTTCAGCCAGAGGCAGTGCTCGCACTGCACGGCCTGGATGGGTGGCAGCCATGTCCCCGTATCCCCTCCAGCCGTGCCTTTGGCCCGTCGTCGTTCGCGGCCCCCGATTCTTGCTAACAGGGCGAAGCGTCCTGGGCTGCCCCTCGCCGAGTGAGACCTGCGCTCTCGGTGTGTGAACAGAACGCGTCTTTCTAATTTTTGAAAACTTCCTGTGTAACCTGTGCAGAAAAGCACACACATCCTAGGTGGGCGACCCAGTGAATTATGACGCGGTGAGCACGCCTGTGGACCTGCCCCCAGACCGAGCGCCGGAAGCCGGTGTTTCTCCCCCCCCACCATGCTCTCCGTCCTCCACAAAGGTGACCCTCACCCACTTCTGTGCGCGGGGTCCCACAGCGCGTCCTGGCCCCGTATCGGTGGGGCCCTTTCGTGTTACCGTTCTTTCTGTTCCGCGGCTTATGCGAACGCCACATACCGCTGATGGCGGGCACTCGGGCTGTTGCTAGCCTGCGCTGTTTTAACTGTAGCCAGAAGTGGCGACATCAGGTCATGAGGCCCTGTCTGGTCAAGTCTTCGTTTTAGTGCAAGCATCTGTTATGTCCTGGAGCCCGGGCCACACCTCGCTCACAGGCCCTGGGTCCCCTGAGCTCCCTGAGGTCACCCCTGCTGCCAACAGCACAGGCCAGCAGCTCTGCTCCTGCCAGAGAGCCCTGGGACCTGGGAGCCCACCTCCTCCAGGGTGGCCCCCAGGGTCCTAGGTCAGCAGCTCTGCTGTCTTCCAGGGCTAGACTCTTTTCTTTCCTTTTTAGATTTTTAAAAATATTGATTTATTTTTGAGAGAGAGAGAGAGCGCGCACACATGGGCAGGGGAGGGGCAGAGAGAGAGGGAGACAGAAGATCCGAACTGGGCTCTGCGCCGACAGCAGCGATCCCGACATGGGGCTCGAACTCAGGAACTGTGAGATCTGAGCTGAAGTCGGACCTAAACCAGCGGAGCTAGTCAGGCACCTCCAGGCTGCAGCCTTACCTGTCATTCGGAGGAGCTTGGCTGTGGGCCCCCCTGCCCCGTTTCCCCCAGCAACGCCCTCTGCAGGGCCTCCTCTCCCCTCCCCTCCCCTCCCCTTCCCTCCCCTTCTCCACCTGGACAGCTCGTGCGCATCTTCCCGGCACAGCGCGCGTCCCCCGGGGTTGCATCTGCCTTTACAGGGGGCAGGGCTGTGGTCCGCCGAGGTGTGCCTGATGCCCCCCTCTGGCGTTCGGTGGCCGTGTGACCGCCTCGAGGTCGACCCTACATCTGTGCGGAGGGAGGAAGCGCGGCTCGCGGACTCCCGGGGCCGCGCGTGTGTGGCNAGGCGCCTGAGTCACCTACTCGGCCTCACGGGGTGGACGCCGCTGCCCGCACTGCAGGGGCAGCACCCGGCACGGAGCGGACGGGAGCCCTGGCTCCCAGCCCTCCTGCTGTCTGTCTGTTCCCGGGGCCCCGGGTTGGGGGGCTGAACCGAGGTCACGCCGAGTAGCTTGCCCGGCTGTGCCAGCCTCATGGCAAGGCTCTCCCTGGGGTGGCACTCAGCTGTCAGCGACACCGGGTGCCTGCGTGGGGCTTGTGCTGCGGCCCGTGCCCTCCGCCTGCTGGGACCAGAGACCCAGGCCCACACGGCCCTGCCTGCTCACGTGGGGGCTCTCGCTCCCTCCCGCAGGGCCAGCCGCTGGCGGGATGGACGCCCTGGAGGAGGCGACGGGGGCCAACGGGAGCACGGCCCCGCCCCCGCCGGTGGCGCCCAACATCAGCGTGCCGCACCGCTGTCTGCTGCTGCTGTACGAGGATATCGCCACCTCCAGGTGAGGCCCTGCGGCCCTGCTGGGCAGGCCGTGCGTGTGTGCGACAGGGTGTGCGTGGGGAGGGTGCCCCGGGCAGGTCGTGTGTGCGTGCATGTGACAGGGTGTGCATGGGGAGGGGTGCCCCAGGCAGGCCGTGCGTGCGATGGTGTGCGTGGGGAGGGTGCCCTGGACAGGCCGTGCATGCGTGCATGAGACAGAGTGTGCATGGGGAGGGTGCCCCGGGCAGGCCGTGCGTGCGTGTGTGCGACAGGGTGTGCGTGGGGAGGGTGCCCCGGTCAGGCCATGCGTGCGTGTGTGCGACAGGGTGTGCGTGGGGAGGGTGCCCCAGTCAGGCCGTGCATGCGTGCGTGCATGAGACAGGGTGTGCATGGGGAGGGTGCCCCGGGCAGGCCGTGCGTGCGTGCGTGCGACAGGGTGTGCATGGGGAGGGTGCCCCGGGCAGGCCGTGCGTGCGTGTGTGTGACAGGGTGTGCGTGGGGAGGGTGCCCCGGACAGGCCGTGCGTGCGTGTGTGCGACAGGGTGTGCGTGGGGAGGGTGCCCCGGACAGGCCGTGCGTGCGTGCGTGCATGAGACAGGGTGTGCATGGGGAGGGTGCCCCGGACAGGCCGTGCGTGCGTGCGTGCATGAGACAGGGTGTGCATGGGGAGGGTGCCCCGGACAGGCCGTGCGTGCGTGCGTGCATGAGACAGGGTGTGCATGGGGAGGGTGCCCCGGACAGGCCGTGCGTGCGTGCGTGCATGAGACAGGGTGTGCATGGGGAGGGTGCCCCGGACAGGCCGTGCGTGCGTGCGTGCATGAGACAGGGTGTGCATGGGGAGGGTGCCCCGGACAGGCCGTGCGTGCGTGCGTGCATGAGACAGGGTGTGCATGGGGAGGGTGCCCCGGACAGGCCGTGCGTGCGTGCGTGCATGAGACAGGGTGTGCATGGGGAGGGTGCCCCGGACAGGCCGTGCGTGCGTGCGTGCATGAGACAGGGTGTGCATGGGGAGGGTGCCCCGGACAGGCCGTGCGTGCGTGTGTGCGACAGGGTGTGCGTGGGGAGGGTGCCCCAGTCAGGCCGTGCGTGCGTGCGTGCATGAGACAGGGTGTGCATGGGGAGGGTGCCCCAGGCAGGCCGTGCAGGCGTGCGTGTGACGGGCTGCGCTGGGGGGGGGTGGGCAGAGCCCTCCCTGGCAGCTGGCTCGGTACCCACCTGCAGGGTCCGATACTGGGACCTTCTGCTGCTCGTCCCCAACGTGCTGTTCTTCATCTTCCTGCTTTGGAAGCTTCCGTTCGCTCGGGCCAAGATCCGTGTCACCTCCAGCCCCATTTTTATCACTTTCTATATCCTGGTGAGTTCAACCCAACCCCAACCTTAGCGGCGGGGAAAGAGGGAATTCCTCACGGCCTCCGGAAGGAAAGCCGGCTCCGGACGGGCCTGGATGCAGAGGATTAGCGCGTGTCATCAGGCCGCTGTGTCTCTGCATCTCTGCCCTCCTCTGGCCTTATCGGGACGCGCGCTCCCTGCCTGGTGTCAGAGATACAGGAGCAGCTGCGAGCCAACACCCTGCCAGTGCCAGCGCAGGAGGGCTTCCTGACTGGCGGCGCTGGGGGGCCGGGAAGTCCCTCTGACCAGCCCACCTTGGGTCCCTGTGTGTCCCCGAGCCAGCCGCTGTGACTAGCAGGGAAGGGACGCTTTGGAGCTGGGGTGTGGGGTCAACTCAGCCAGACCGTGTGGACTGAAAAGTGTGTCAGTCCCTGAGAGAAAAGTGGGGAATTGTTGGTAGAGAGAAGGAGAAGAGATACTCGGGGGGTGGGGGGGAATGCCCACGGCAACCTCCATCTGTCTGTCTGTCCATCCATCCATCCATCCACACACACTGTGAGACCCCTTTGGAGCAGACTTCCTGGCTGTGGGGCAAACCTGAATTCTCATCAGTGGTCTTGGTGTGGTGGGCCGCCACGGGAGAGGTAGCAGGGCTGTCTGTGGTTGAGAAGGCGGCCCCAGGTGCGGGTTCCAGGTGTGGGCCCCAGGTGCGGGTTCCAGGTGTGGGTTCCAGGTGCGAGTTCCAGGTGCAGGTTCCATGTGCGGGTTCCAGGTGTGAGTTCCAGGTGTGGGCCCCAGGTGTGGGTTCCAGGTGTGGGCCCCAGGTGCGGGTTCCAGGTGCGAGTTCCAGGTGTGGGCCCCAGGTGCGGGCCCCAGGTGCTGGCTGTCTAGCTCACATCCTTCAGGGCTCAGGCCCAACTGACTGGAATCCTCGCATTTCTCTGCCTCTTTGCTGCCACTACCTGAGAGCTGAGTGGCTCCCTGCTCCCCCTCTTTATGGCCTGGCTCAGAGCTTCCCAGGCAGAGAAGTTGCCAGCGGGCAGGCAGGCGCAGGGGAGGCTGGGGGGAACCCTGGAGGCTGTTGGTGGAGGCCCCAAGGGCTGCAGGCTGACTGGAGCCCCCTCCTCTGTGAGGCGGTGGTGGGCAGGGGTGGGCATTGAGGCCTGCTTTCTGTGGTCTCCCGCTGCCTCTCTGACTCGGTACTGTGTTTATTCAACAGCAAAGCACTTACTTACGGCATCACTTACCGATGCCCTCTCTGGGGGAGCAGGCAGGCAGAAGGGACCCAGGGCCAGTGCCCAGGAACACGAGGCAGTGACAGGGGACTCAGCCCCGCCCTCTTATTCCTGGGGACTCTGTTCTAGAAAGCTCAGGAGACAGTGGTGAGTCAGCTCAGGCTACCTCTGAACCCCAGCTGTGCTGAATGACCTTGGACCGGCGGCTCGGCCTCTCTGCCTCAGTGCCCTCCTTCTCACATGTGTGCTGGATCTGCCTTACCTTGGGGCACTCCTGTGAGCACCGGAGAAGACAGTGCGCATAGCTCTAGCCCAGTGGGAGCCTGGGATACAGTAGGCGCACGGCAGTGTGCCCGTAATGGGTGTCAGCCTTCCCAAGGCTTTGACACAGTTTTGTGGCACAAAGGAAAGACTGTGTCTGTATCTGGGTTCTTCTTTTTCTCAGGTTTGTTTATTTTGAGAGAGAGAGAGATAGAGCACATGTTTGTGTGCGGCGGGAAGTGGGGAGGGGTGGAGAGAAAGGGAGAGAGAATCCCAAGCAGGCCCCTCACTGTCCGCACAGAGCCGGACTTGGGGCTCAAACCCATGAACCGCGAGATCACGACCCGAGTGGAAGCCATGATTCTGACGCTTACCTGACGGGGCCACCCAGGCATCCCTGTACCTGGACTGTCCTGTTCGTATGTATCCGAAAACCACAGTTAAACTCACTGAGGCTGGAGGGAAGTAGGGACTGAGAAACTGACAAGCTTCCTTTCCCAGTGGCTGCACCCGAGGTCAAGGTCGTGGGTGTGCCTTTCACTAGGCTCCCCTGGGTTCCCCCCACCCCATCCCCAAATCAGGGAATGGCACATGCTGAATGCCCAGCCCTGCGTTACAGCCCAGTCCCTGCAGCCTGCCTGGGT
>NW_027532747.1:1369054-1380856 GCF_008692635.1 Crocuta crocuta | reverse complement strand
AAACCACGTGAGCAGCGAGGACGGCAGGAGGCTGTTGCCAGAGGGAGGGAGGGATCCCGGGCTGACAAAATCCACGAACGCTGAGCACGGGCACTTGTGCAGAACCTGCCGGTGCAGCGGCCTTCCCGGAGGTTTCTGATGTCTCTCCCCTGCACCCTCCTATCCCGTGTCTTAGAAACAAAATGGCCAATGTGACCGTGCCCACGGCCAGTGTGCGCCTAGCCCTCCCTGGGTGCCGCGCACGCTTCCGCTACGTTTACTTACCCCCTTACTCTCCTCCCAGCCATCAAATACAGTACGTGCTAGGTTTACCCCCATTTCATAGACGGAGAAACTGAGGCACGAAGGTGCACTTCCTTGCCTGAGGCCACAGAGGCAGGAGGCAGCGAGGCTCCACCCCGTCACCCCTTCTAACCTTTCTGAGGCTGCCGATGTAGCTCGGAAACTGAGGCCGGAGAGGGAAGGGCCGGGCCGGAGGTCACCAGCAGTGGAGGATCTCGCCACCCCCCCGCACCCCACCCCTGACCCCTTTAGCACGGACTCCTTCGGCTCTCGAGGATGGAAGCCTCCTGTCGAGGCGGGTGTGGGGTTGTGGTCCCAGAGGTCCTGCTCCCTGACCCCATAACGGCACCCCCCACCCCCGCTCTCACCCACCAGGTGTTCATAGTGGCGCTGGTGGGCATCGCCCGGGCCGTGGTCTCCATGACAGTCAGCACCTCGGACGCTGCCACCGTTGCTGATAAGGTGTGGCCGGGCCCGCTGCCAAGGCTGGGAGTGCTGGGGGGGCACTGGGGGGGCTGGGCCCCCCCAGGCTGACGCTGTGCCCACTCTGTGTCCAGATCCTGTGGGAGATTACCCGCTTCTTCCTGTTGGCCATCGAGCTGAGTGTGGTCATCCTGGGCCTTGCCTTTGGTGCGTGTGCAGCTGGGGCCAGTGCCCTCCCTGTCCCTCCCTAGCGGGCGCCGACCCCAGCACAGCCACGGTCCCAGGGCTGGTGGCTCCCGCTCACCGCCCGGCGCGTCTCTTCCAGGCCACCTGGAGAGCAAGTCAAGCATCAAGCGGGTGCTGGCCATCACCACGGTGCTGTCCCTGGCCTACTCCGTCACCCAGGTAAGAGGGGAGGGTAGGGCAGGTGCAGCTAGAGGGCTCCCTGGAGGAGGCCAGGCATCGTGAAGGCCGCGTGCCCGCCGCCTCCTGAGTCCGGGTCAGTGTTTGAGTGTTGATCAGGTGCGGTGTTGTCACTTTACATGCGCCTCCGGAATCATTTGGGGTGCTTGTTACCAAGGCAGGTTGTGCCCCTGCCCCAGTAGGTCGGGGCAGGGGTGAGGGGCAGGGAGGAGGCCCAGAGCCTGCTGTTGGAAGCAGCAGCCCGGCCTGAGAGCTGTACACCCGGAGACTCGGCCTTAGATCTGGCGGGGGCTACCTCTCGCCGGGTCTGTCCCCCGCGCCGGGCGGGCAGGGAGCGGGCGAGAGCCGGGAAGTCTGAGGGCCGGCCTGGGGAGCTGGGCTTGGGGCGGTGGAGAGCTCCGGGCGCTTCGTAGGAGGGACCCCAGGGAGGGGGCTTCCCAGGCCGCCGGAGACCTGGACCCTCCCCCGCCTGCCCCTGCAGGGGACGCTAGAGATCCTGTACCCGGATGCCCACCTGTCCGCCGAGGACTTCAACATCTACGGGCACGGGGGCCGCCAGTTCTGGCTGGTCAGCTCCTGCTTCTTCTTCCTGGTGAGGCCGAGGGCGCCCTCCCCCCTTCCCGGCCTCGGCACCCTGGGGTGGCCAGAGGAGCCTGGGAGCTGAGGCCGCAGGTCTGGGTTGTGGTGCCCCCGCAGCCTTCTCAGCCCGGCTCGTCTCCACAGGTCTACTCTCTGGTGGTCGTTCTCCCCAAGACCCCGCTGAAGGAGCGCATCTCCCTGCCTTGTGAGCAGCTGGGGGCGGCTCTGGGGCAGGGCCGGGTCGGGGCCGGGGGTGACAGGGAGGGCGTCCTCCTGGGGCCCCAGGGGTCTCAGGGGACACGCCGGGGACGGAGGGTGGAGGGCCAGGGCAGGACCTCACGGCCCCGCCCCCCCAGCCCGGCGAAGCTTCTACGTGTACGCGGGCATCCTGGCGCTGCTCAACTTGCTGCAGGGGNGTGTCGATGCCACCACGTTTCTCTACTTCAGCTTCTTTGCGCCCCTCATCTACGTGGCCTTCCTCCGGGGCTTCTTCGGGTGAGTCTTCCCGCCGGGACGGGGGCGGGGCGGGGGGNNNNGGGCCCTGCTCGCCCCGCACCTGGTGGTTTGAGGGCCGTGAGCTCCCCCACGTGGCTGCCGGCGGAACTGCGCCTCCAGCTCCCTGCGCCTGCGCATCGCTGAGGTGTCCTGACCGGGAAGGACCGAAGTGTGTATATATAAACCTACACGCGCGTGCACACGTGCGTACATATACACACGTGCATACACACTACACGTTATGTATACAACACGCAGACACATGCTCTCCCCCCCTAAGAGAGCGGCTGTGTTCCACACTTGCTGCTTCTCGCTCTGCAGTAGATGAGCTCATTCTCACAGCATGCATTCATTGAATACCTACTGTATGCCCGGCACCGCGACAGCTGCCGGTCGCATCAGGGGGCAGAGGAGACGCAAGTCGCCGCGCTGGAGGATTCAAGCCGGGAGCGGCTGGGGAGAGGCGCAGGGTCGGGGGAGGCCGGCGTGTTGCGGGGCGAGGGGAGGGTGCATTGGGGCGCCCAGGTCAGGGAGTCGGAGCGCCGAGGGCGTGTGGCGTGGAGACTTGGCCCCGGGGCCTCTGGTGTGGCCCCAGGGCTGGCGCTGTCCCCCCGCCTGCCAGGTTTGAGGGCACCGGAGGGGGTAAAGCCGGGAGAGGGCGTCCGGGTGGGGGAGAGCGGCCAGGTGAGACCCCGGCCCCGGGCTCCTCTTTGTGACCCGGGGGCAGCGGCGCCCCATCCGAGCTGTCTCGCTGGCTGAGGGACAGGGCGTGTGCAGGGGGGTGTCGCGGAGCTGGTGTTTGCTGAGCACCCCGGGTCTGTGTACCGCCTGCTAAGAGCCTCCTGAGGTCCGAGTTGTGCAGAAACGGGCGCAGAAGCCCTCGCCCAGGCCCCCGTGCGCGCTGAGTGTTAAAACAGGTCCCGTCGGCGCCAGAGTCCGGTCTCCGGGGCCTCCCGGGTGGCACCAGGGCAGCCCTGTGCACGTCTCAGCCCCTGGCCAGGGCCTCAGCGCCCAGCAAGGGAGGCCTCTCCTGACCCTACGGTGCGGCTTCCGGGCCCCCTGTCCTCCCCGCTAGCTCGGAGCCCAAGATCCTCTTCTCCTACAAATGCCAAGTGGACGAGACCGAGGAGCCGGATGTGCACCTGCCCCAGCCCTACGCGGTGGCCCGGCGGGAGGGGCCCGAGGCGGCGGGGGCCGCCAGTACACAGTTCGACTCGGCCGGCGGCGTGGCCTACCTGGACGACGTGGCCTCCATGCCCTGCCACACCGGCAGCATCAACAGCACAGACAGCGAGCGCTGGAAGGCCATCAATGCCTGAGTGTGGCCCCAGGGCAGACGGGAGGCAGGGCCAGGGCGTGCCAAGTCCCTGGGGCAGGGGGGCCGCGGCCCCCGAGCAGGCCCCGTCCTGCCCTCTCCAAGCCCAGTTGCCTTTGGCCACCTCTGTTCTAGCCGGGGGGGGTGGGGGTCACCTCCCTGTTCCATCGGCCCCCACCCTGCTCGCCCATGTGGCGCAGATTCCGGTCTCCCAGGGCTGCCGAGGGCACCTCCTTTCTCCGAGGCCCGCGCACCCGGCACGAGCCTGGCCTTCCCTGGCCCCCTGCCCCTCCCCGTGGCACTTTGGCCTCCTCAGAGCCCACTCTGGCGGGCGGGCTGAAGCGTGTATATTTTCTTGATCTATTTTTTAATAAAAAAACGAAAGGAGCAGAAGGAGTCGCTGCGAAGGCCCTGCAGGCGCGGCCGGTTCGTTCAGGGGCTCAAGGCTGGCGCTGAGAACCTGGGTGGCACCCAGCTCCTCGCAGGCCCTGCGTCCCGGGCCCGGGGGGGCTGCGGGCCCCTTCGTGTGCTCAGTCAAGGGACACGGACGGTGCACGGGCCGGTGCGGGGGGAGTGGGGGGAAGTCCGACCCCCGGGCCCCCGGCCCCTTTGTGAGCAGGGGACGTGGACGTGAGACAGATTGAAGGCGGGGAGTGAGGGGCCTGGGGCGAGCCCCACGGTCCCCGTGGTTCCTCTGCTCCTGCTCTGCCGTCTCGGACCGGCCGCCTCCCCTCCCCCGCCTCCAGCTCAGCGTCTGTAAAATGGGGGTGAGGAGGCAGGAGACAAGGGCGTTGCCAGTCGTGTGACTCCCGCCGCCAGAGGAGAGGGCTCAGCGGGGCCCCGGGGTGCTGAGGGCCAGGCCAGGCGCCCGGATCCAGGCCCCAGAGGGCCGTCTGTGGGCGCAACGGCTCAGCCCGGGAGCAGACCCTCGGGCCCAAGGGGGCGCAGGGCTGCCAGGAGGTCCCTTCTCACAGCTTTCCTGGAAGCCTGGTGGGGGCGGGGGAGGGGGCCCGTGGGGTCCCCGAGCAGGGCAAGTACTGGGGGCCGGCAAGACCGGGCGCGAATCCAGAGCCGCGTTGGGTGCCTTGGACGCCTGTGCCGCCTGAGATGCCGGCCCGGCCACCAGGGTTCGCCCGGGCGGTGACGGAGTCAACAGCCTTGGCAACGGGGAGGCACCAACAGAAGAAAAGAGGCAGGAGCTTTACCGTCCTGATCTTAGAAGTTCATGGTTTAATACGTAAAACACCTACGTGGCGAAACCACACACACACAGAACGTGGGCGGTGCAGGGAGGGGTCCAGCGGCCTGTGATCGCCTCCCTACCTCGACCTTCAGCCTCCCCCTCCTTCCCCAGCAGCACCACCCAGGCCGGGCCTCACCACCTTCCAGAGGCCCCCGTGTGTCTTACCCCCGTCCTGGGAGCGTAGACGTTTGTGGGTCGGTTTTTCCTCCCTGACATTGACCTTGGGATCATCCCACGCCAGGCAGGAGGCGGCTTCGCGCTGGCCGCTGCAGACGTTATGGAGACACAGCAATTTATTTAACCAGTCCCCCGGGATGGACTTCGTTCCTGATCTGTTTTGCGACAACAGACAGCGCAGTGGCAAAAATCCTTATAAATATGCTTTGGGCAGCTCGTGCAAGCGGAATTACAGGGGCACGCGGCCTTAATTGGTTTTAATTAGTCCTGCCGTCTTCTGGCAGAGACTAATAGCGTCCTCCAATATGTCCCTCCTCCTCTTCCATTGTAGAAAAAATCCCCAAGTTATTTTTTTATTTTAAAGTTTGTTTTTGAGAGACAGCGACAGAGAACGAGCAGGGGAGGGGCAGAGAGAGAGGGAGACACAGAATCCGAGGCAGCTCCAGGCTCCGAGCTGTCAGCACAGAGCCCGACGCGGGGCTCGAACCCACGAACCATGACCTCAGCCGAAGTCGGACGCTTACCCGCCTGAGACCCCCAGGCGCCCCTTAAGATGTCTTTTTGAACACAAGGGAGAAATAAATGTCTACTTTGTTTAAGCCACTTTGGATTTTTCTCACAGTTGAGCCGCATCTGACGCGCACACTCTTCAAAGAGGCTGCGCGCGTTTGAACTCCTCACTGACCCTGTGCCCTTGAAACGTTTGACCTTCCCGAGAGCCTGCTCGCTCCCGTTCTGCCAGGAGCACTTCCTGACTGGCGTGTCTGGACGGTAACAAACATGCCCAAGAGTGGCCCGAGCGGGGGCTTCTGGAAGCCCTACGGTGCCGGACTCCACCCCACGCGGCCGCTCCGGCCCTGCCCCCTCCGCTCGTGAGGCGTGGGCCTTGGGCGAGTCGCGTCTTCTCTCTGATCCTCAGTTTCCCCACAGCGCCTCACGGTGTCAGGTGACCGGCCGCCACCTAACGCCCATCTCCCCTTCCTTGGGAGCCACACCCTCACGTTCCGTGGTGCGGTGAAGCCCCAGGTGTGAGGGGACGTCCCCGGCCCGTTGCCGTCCGTCACGTGACGCGGTCCGGGTCCCTGGGGCGCGGGCAGAAGTGTGAGGGACTTTCTCTACCGCAGGCTGCTCAGGCGAGCGACCGGCTGCGGCCGCGCTGCTTGCCCCGCCTTTTCCCTTCCTGCGCCTGCGCGCTGGTGCCCGTGTCGGCGGCCATCTGGGTGAAGAGGCGGCCTTGGGAAGCCACCCCCTGCGGACTCAGACAGACAAAACAAGTCCTGTCCCCGGTGATGGCGGTGCTTTCGTACCAGCGTCGGACGGCTACCAACAGGCTCCCTTCTCGTGACAGACACAACCTGTCTTCCTTACGGGGACTTGGTCCTGCTGGAAATAGGTCAAGTTCTGGTAGAAATAGGTCAAGTCCTGGTGGAAACAGGTCAAGGTCAAAATATGCCCCCCCGCCCCCCCCAAACACCAACAGGTCACTTGCAGGAAACAGGATAATATTTTGAGATGGTAATGGTGTCTTTTCCTTCTTGAACTTCACCTTCTTTTTTTTTTTTAATTTTTTTTCAGTGTTTTTATTTATTTCTAGGAGGGAGAGACAGCGTGAGCAGGGGAGGGTCAGAGAGAGAGGGAGACACAGACTCTGAAGCAGGCTCCAGGCTCCGAGCTGGCAGTCAGCACAGAGCCCGACGCGGGGCTCGAACCCACGAACCGCGAGATCATGACCCAAGCGAAAGTCGGACGCTCAACCGACTAAGCCACCCAGGCGCCCCGAACTTCACCTTCTTTTCCCTTCCGGGTCAGTGGGAGTTGGGTCCTGTCCTTCCTTGCCCAGGGAAGCCCCCCCTCCCCAGGAGGTGGGTGACCTCCTGACTCTGTGCCGAACGCCTTGGGTTACAGAAGGCAGCAGGGGCTTGTGGAAGGAAGCGGGTGGGGATTCCCTGGGGAGTCAGGTCTATGTGTCCGTGAGCGTTGAGGACCGGGCGTGGGCAAGGCCGGGCTCCCGACGAGATGGCGCCCTCGCGAGCTTAGGGAGGAAGACCATGGGCAGTGGGGTCTCCAAGCCCAAGGGATACGGGACTCACTCCAATGGCTTTATTTTACCTTAATCGGCTCTTAAAGTCCTTGTCTCCAAATACAGTCACATTCAGAGGTGCTGGGTGTTAGGGCTCCACCATGGCAATTGGGGGGGTGACACAATCCAGCCCATTACAAATGGCACTGAAGCTCCCCCCTCCCTGGACATCCCGACACTGGGAACCTGACCCGATCCACGCACCAGGCGGATGGAGGTGAAATCTTCCTCCCACTCAGCAGAATCGGGCCAAGTAGGAAATTCAGGAGCCTTCTAGAACGTCACTTGTACGTTTGTGGACTGGGATTCGCTGCCCCTGTGTAAGAGGGGGGTTCGCTTGAGGATTGCCCACACGTTCTGCTTCTCTCCCTCTGGACACTCCTCTGGGATCATTGTACCTTCGCGCCCCCTTTAGGGAGGGGGCGATGCCGCGGGACCGACTTTGATCCATGAAATGTGGGCAGAAGTACCACGTGTCATTTCTCGGTAGAAGCCTGTAACTGCTGGCACCTCACCCTGTGCCGCCGCAGGAGTGGTGAGAGCCAGACAGAGCCCGTGTCAGCCCAGGGGGGAGGGACCCCAGCTCCTCTGCTAAGGTGCGCTGGGTATGCAGCCAGGACAGAAAGATCGTGTGTGCGCGCAGCAGACCCCGGCACGCCCTGACCGGTGCGGGTGAACTGACACGCACCGCTTGGTACCTAATCGCGCTCCGTGCCCTCGATGTTCAGCAAGCAAGGGAAGCAAGGTCTGGGCTGGCAGCTCACGGCTCTGGGGGGGGGCGCGGGCCCCCCCACCTTCTGCGTCTCGCGGGCCTCAGTCCGATCTGTGCCTCTTTCCGTAAGCTTCACACCAAAGGTGTCCTCTCCCAGGCCGCGGCCTTCCTTCCTGGGAGATGCCTGGGCCGTCCCCTCCCTCCAGGCCCCCGGCGCTTCCAGGGACGGGACCCTCCAGCCCGGGCCACGCCCGTGCCACGGCGCCTGCGTGGCTCAGATTCTGAGATGGGGCCGTGGCGTCGAGGGGACGCGGGCATCCAGGGTTCCGGTGTATTAACGCGCCTCCAGGACCCTGCTCCGAGCTTCCTTCTGGAGTGTGACAGACGGAGCCCCGTCCCCTCCCCTGACAAGCTGTCTGCTGGCACCGCGTGGGCCCAGCCCTGAGCCACTTCCCTCTGGGGGCGGAGAGCCAGCCTCCTGAGTCCCTCCCCGGCGACGCTCCGTGCCCTGCACTCGCTACCTGACATGTCCGGCGCCGCGTGTCGGAGGCTGTGTGCACGTGGTCTGCTCCGAGAGCCCCCTCCTGCCTCTCCCCAGAGACGCGTGGCTGCCCGTCCGCCTCCCCGGGGCGGGTGAACACGACGGGCGCAGCCGGCACAGAGGAGCACCTGCTAAACTTGGTAACGGACGCTGGCGCTTGCTGCCCCGGGCTCGGGAGGGGGGTTGGGGAGGAGCGAGGGGCCAGAGGTACAGCCCGGGGCTAAGCCCCAGGGAACAGGGTGCAGCCGAGCGGCCGCTGGAGACCAGACCCGCACCCCCGGAGCCGCACACCCCGAGTCAGACCAGAAGGACTGATCCCCAGCACCCTGCGTCCCCGGGACCCACGTATGGGCTCTGCCTCCAGACTCTCGAGGCAAGGCCGTGCTGGACTTCGCGGGCTCGCTGTCCCTCAGGGGCTGGTCTCACCCTCGGCCACGGGGCCCCCACGACAGGTCACTCTGCTGAGGTCCTGATACGGAGCCTGCGAGGCAGATGTTTCCCCATTGTTCTCCCACCTTACAGATGAGAACACTGAGGCTCCGAGAGAGGTGGCTCTTGTCCCCGGGGAAAGCGGGCTGCCACGCTCCCGCCCCCCCCCCGCAGCAGCAGGTGTGAAAGGTGTGAAGGGGTGCCCGTGCAGGGGAACGGAAGCCGTGTGTTGTCGGTTGGTCGCCCTGCGGGAGGTAGCTGTGAGGGTGGTAGCTCCCGGCACTAAGTCCAGACAGCATTCTGAACACGCCACGTGGGTAACTGAGGCCCGGCTGTTCGGATGCCCACTTTACAGATGGGAAAGCTGAGGGAAGGAGAGGTCACATGGCCCAACACCAGGCAGGGCAGGGTTTGACGCAGGCGTCTACCCACCAGGTTCCCTGCCGAGAGTCACAGACACAGCTGCGCAGAAGGGGCTCTGAGCCTTGTCGCGGGGACCGTGGGGCCACGTGAGGAAGCTGCAGTCGCCCCAGACAGTCTAGGGTGCAGACAGACCCCCACAGGCTCGCCCTGGGATGCAGAGCCGGGTCCCTCTGAGCATCAGGGAGACGGCCCCGTTCCTCGACCCAGGTCTGCCTTCCCTCCCGCGTGGCCTTGGCAGGGCCCCTTGCTCTCCATGCCTCGATTTCCCTGCTCGTCACCCCCATCCTGTGCAGGGCCTGGCACTGAGCAGCGTCTCTGTCTAGGGAGGCCGTCCCCGCTCTGTTTCTAAGCAGGACCTTCCTGGGGGGCTGTGTGCGGGGAGCGGCCATGGAACTGGCCCCGTGGATCCGGAGGCGCTGCTATTTCTCATATTGTTTGGGGACAGTGACTCAGCTGGATGCATCCAGCAAATCAAGACCCATCACCCACCGTGAAGGCTGTTTAACGCCGGGCTCCAGTCAGGATCTCGTTAGGCGCTCAGGGGACTCTGGGAGGCGAGATCAGTTCCGCTCGGCCGGGGCCGGATGGCGTTCTGGGGACGAGGAGTCGGATTCGAGGCGGAAAATTGGAGAGAGCCACTGCACACGCTCACGGTGTGGGCCTGCCCCCCCCCCCCGTGGCTGGTCCTGAACCCCTGACCCCCAGACTGGCGTGGGGGGACAGCGCTCTGACGCAGTCAGGGAAGCAGCCCCTGTGAACGTGGCCTTCCAGAAGGTTCCTATTCCTCCCTCTTGCGCACATTTCAAGTACTGACTCTGGTCATCTTCATAAACAGGGGGCCCCTAGACACACACGATGTTTAAAAAATTTTTTAATTAGCTGTTGGAACATAAACATTAGATATCACACACACACTTCCAGATTTTCAGTTTCTCAAAAACAAAACAAAACAAAACAAAACAAAAAAACCCACCAAATTCACAAGATGCAGCAGTGCCAGACTGGGGCCTGCCTCCCGGCCCCGGTTGTGACAGGTGCTCCTGGCCTGCATCGCTCGTCTGGGTCTCCAGCCCGGCCCGTCTACAGGGGGACTTCGAAATATCTGAGAAGCTCTAAAGCTATGGTGTCCAAGTGACTCCTCCAGGCTGCATCTAGTGCCTCCCATTCATGTCATTCAGCAAGCATTTACTGAGCGCCTACTGTGTGCCAGGCTCTGTGTTTGTCCATCCGGACATAAAAGGTGCGGAAGAAAGCGAATTACAACCTCACACTGCAGTGGGCTTTTGTGCGGATGAGAACCAGCCCCCTTGCCCTCTCCGGGACTGGCCCCTCCCACATCGTCAAGGCTACCCCCCCCCCACGGTGTGCACAGGTGCTGGCCTCGCCCACGGGAAGCTGCAGTGTGACTGGCTCAGAGATGCATGTGACCCTGGGGGAAGGGCCAATCAGAATCACAGGGCTGCTTCTGCCCTCAAGCCCAAGACGTCTCTTCCTGCCGATGCGGATGGATCAGAGGGATGCGGTCCCAGAGCTGCTCACCCCACCTCACCCCACCCCACCCCATGCCCCGCACTCCTTGCTAGAGCCTCTCTGATGATGAGGCCACCCAAGGCCACCGAAGAGGTTAGACGGGGAGCAAAGCACGGGAACAGATCATCACCCCAGCACCTGGATGCAGCTGTGCCTGAGTGCAGTGCGACCCGGGTTTCCAGGCACCGGCACTAACGCAGCTCGTTCGTTGCTCCAGCTAGTTTGGGCTGGGCTCCTACGCCTTGTAACTCGAGGAGCCCTGGCTGATGTGAGGCCCGGTTCTGCTACGGGCAGGGCCCTTCCAAAATGGAGACTCTGGGTGAGCGTGAAGGGTGAGCGGATGTCAGTGAAACGCAGGGAGAGCAGAGCAGGGGCACCTTCTGGTTAGGGGACCCCCCTGAGCAAATGCTGGTAGATCCGTGGAGATGGAAACGACCCAAGAGAGTCTAAGAATCTCGGTTCAAATAGGGAATCTAACAACGTCTTAGCTTTTATTAATTTTTCTTCCTTCGTGCAAGTAGCCATGATCCTCCTAGGTTTTGACCCAGAAATTCCAGATGCCAAGTTAAATATTAGCATCAGGGTGAGAAAGGGTCACATCAGGCGCCCCCCCCCGATCCTGGGCTCGCAGCGGGAGAGGGCTGAGGTCCCATTTCCCCGAACGCGCCAGCCAGGCCCAAAGGCCAGGCATCTTTGAAGGCCCCTTAGAAGAAATAACTCTTCTAAGCACCCGTTTACACTCACAGAAGGTAGAGCTTTGCATTCTCACGCCAGCGTCCACACCGAAGAGAACGTGCGGAATCGGTGAGTGTTTTCAATGCGCCACTTATCAGAACCAGCTTTGCGATTCCGACGGGTGTCTGTGTTTTTGCAGCTGCAGGGGAAGCAAGAACGTTCTTTCCCCTTATCTTGCTGAGATTTCTTTTACCAGCAGTAAGAAAAGCCTAGAGTTTTCAAGGCTAAGTACTGAAATTTCATTATTTGGCACCAAGAGGGGGGGGAACCCCCACAGCTCAACAAGCTCGAAATGCAGACTAGGAAACGGCAAAGAGAAGAAGGGGATTAGCAAGTGAGGGAATTGGGGCACCTACCGTTTGCATGTGTGGCGAGAGACAGCGAGCTCCCAGTGTCCCTGGGGAACCACGGGTGC
>NW_027532747.1:1364640-1368992 GCF_008692635.1 Crocuta crocuta | reverse complement strand
CCCCGGGGGCCGGGGGGGGGGGGGCGCCTTGCTGTGAGCAGAGCCCAGATCCAAGCGGCTTAAATAAAGAGCTGATACTTTTCTCTCTGGCAAAACGTGAGCCGAAGGCTGGTCATCGGGCTCTCCCTACCGTTAGGCGGTGGCATCTCAGTCTTGCCTTCCATCCGCATGGTGACCTCATGATCACAAAAGGGCTGCTGCAGCTCCAACCATCTTTCCACCCCAGTTCTAGCTGGGGAGAAGGAGAAAGGGGGGCGTGAGGGATGGAGAAACCCAGAGCTGTCAGTCGTCATCCCTTGTATTTGAGAATCTTTCCCATGAGCTGCCTCATTTTCACCTTGTTGGCCTCAATGTGCCGACACGGCCACTATGTTGCAGCTCGAATATGCAGNGGGTTTTTTTTTTTTTTTTTTTTCTTTTTTTTTTTTTTTTTTTGAGCTGGGCACATGCTGCCCCTGATACATCGGTAAGACAGGAGGAAACATATTAGGGAGGCGGCCGGCAGTGTCCGCTTCATACTCGCAAAGATGAAGAGTCAGTTAACGAACCGGCGACGGCTCGCACCACCAGCTTGTCCCAGTTTTACATTTCCCGCAGCCACTCGGGTACTTTATAAATAACCTTATGAATTCTGCATCGCAGACACAGTGAAAACCCCCTGTGGGAGCTTCCCTGCCCCCCACGGTAGCGAACAACGGCCGTGGATCTTCACGTCTGGAACGCAGCAGAGGCACGTGTGTCGGGAACAGGTGCAGCACCGTCCTGTGCGCCTTGCACTCGTCAGGTGGGCTCGTGCCGACCGTCTCCCTCCTCAGCCGCGGTTTCCACTCGTTTGTTCGGGGCACTAACGTCGGTCGGTCCTGCTCGCCCCCCCGTGTGCACAAGCCGAACCACCTACCTGTGAGCTCTGCGCGCAGGCATTTCCCACGCTGCGAAGGCAGGTGGCACTCTCGTGCGTTCTTGGGTCCGACCCTCCGGTCTCCCTAGGGTGCATCCGGAGGGTCTCCCTAGGGTGCATCTGGAGGGTCTCCCTAGGGTGCATCCGGAGGGTCTCCTTAGGGTGCATCTGGAGGGTCTCCCTAGGGTGCATCTGGAGGGACAGAAGTGCTGGGGTCTCGGGCAGACGCATCTTCTACGTCACTCGCCGCTGCCCGAGTTTTCTTCCGAGCGACCACGGCGATCACCGGCCGGGGCGTGGCATATGCCAAGGGCTCTGGATTTGTTTCGTTGACCNGCCAGGACGCTCCGGAGCGCCCTCTGGTGGCAGGTGGGAAGCCTGCAGGGCCGAGTCCCGGAGACCGGATTAGAGGGGGCCACACTCCTGGGACTTTCCGAGACCCTTTGAGGGGACTCGTGAGGTCAAAGCTGTTTTCATCGTAAGACATTATCAGCCTTCCTCACGCTCATTCTTGTCCTGAGTGCACGGTGTGATTTTCCAGAGCTGACATGCGATGATGTCATTGTTCTGACAGCCAATGGAATGTGTGCTTTAATTTTATTTCTTTTTTTTTTTGAGAGAGAGAGAGAGTGCAAGTGAGTGAGGGGCAGAGAGAGAGAGAGAGAGAGAGAAAGAGAGAGGGTTCACCAGGGATTCGTGTTTTACCCACAGTGGTGCTTGAGCTCACCCCATATGGGACTCGAACTGTGAGATCATGACCAGAGCCAAAGTCAGATGCTTCACAACAGAGCCACCCAGGCGCCCTGTGTGCTTTAATTTTAGTTAAAAATAGCTTTTGAGTAATATTTTTTTTAATATTTTTTTTTTTTATTTCTAGGAGAGAGAGAGAGAGTGAGCAGGGGAGGGTCAGAGAGAGAGGGAGACACAGGCTCTGAAACAGGCTCCAGGCTCTGAGCTGGCAGTCAGCACAGAGCCCGACGCGGGGCTCGAACCCACGAACCGCGAGATCATGACCTAAGCAAAGTCGGACGCTTAACCGACTAAGCCACCCAGGTGCCCCAGCTTTTGAGTAATCTTGAAGAGAATAAATGTCGACGCACAAAACGCCCATCCACAAAAGCTCTTTGGGGCCCTCAGTAATCTTTCAGAGTGGTCGGGGGCCCTGCGACCCGAAAGGTGACGATTGACGAGAGGCAGTTTCACGGGGCGCCAGTGCGGGAGGCACCTTGCATACTTGAGTTGTATCAGGACAGTGGCAGCTGAATAACCTCCCCTCCCCGCCGGGTCTACTTCTTGGGAGCTGATGACAACGTGATTTCAAAAGGCGCAGATGGGAAAAACCCTTGATGTGCTGGCCGTCCCCGCCGCCTGGGCCGCGAGAGGACAGCTCACGCTGTGGGGATCACCTTGCCTGACGGTGCCCCCGGCTCTTAGTGCATCTGAGGCCCGCCAGGTGGCCGCTGGGGGTGGCTACAGTCGTGTGATAGATCTGACCTCTTCGGTTCCATCCCTACTCTGGGAAGCTGTGCATCTGAGCAGAGAACCCCTTTCCAGGCTGGGAAGGTCAGGAGGGAGCCAAGGGAAGCAAGGAGTCGGAGACCCTGGTGTAAGTCAGACTCTGCCTTTACGAGTGACCCAGGGTGAGTCATTTGACTGTGTGGCCTCAGTTTCAGACACGCAGAAAAGACACAAAGACAGTACAAAGCCCATTCCCCGGACAACCAGAGAGCAATGGCCAACAGGCCACCTCGAAGACTTTTCTGCATATTTCCCTTCAACTAGACCATTGTCTCCTTCGACCACAGCGCAGCCACGCAAATCGGGAAAGCCACGTTGGTGGGACAGCCCTTTCTGATCCGCAGACCCTGTTCACATTTTGCCAACTGTCCTAATAACGTCCTTTATGGCAAAAGGATCCAGTTAGGACCACACACTCCAGACCCTGAGCTTTCCTGTCCCTTGAGTCCCCTTTCATCGGGAACATTCTTTGGTCTTTCATTTGACTTTCATGACTTGAATCCCTTTGAACATGATTCTATTTTATAGGGTAACTGTTTCCTAATGGCTGGATCCCGCCGATGTGTTTGCAGAAGGGATATCACAGAAGTGAGGCGACGTTCCCCTCGCGGCACCTGCCACGGGGCTCCTGATATCACCTTGTCTCTTGACATTGACTCTCACCAGAGGGCATCGGCCGGAATCCTTCACTCTACTTACTCTTTTCTCCCTTGTAAGTAAGGCGCCTCCACGGGGAGGTGCTTTGAGCCTACGAAGGCGCCCCCTTTTCCCTCTACCTTTTCCTCGCCAGGTTTACTAACTTTCGATGCTTGCCAGGAACGGCGGGGCCCACGCTGCTTGCCAGATGGTGTGACTCTCCTTCAGTTGTATTGAGAGACTCTTCCGCGTCCACAGGCGGGCGTCTGCGGTAAAGAAGAGCAGCTCTTCTCCCTGTTCGTGCATTCGTCATTTATGTTTGTCGTATGCAGCTTTATTCACGACTCAGAGGAAGACAGGGACCCTTCTGAGAGTGAAAGGGGGCACAGTTCACCACAACGCGGGACAATAGGTATAGACCTGGACCTGGACCGTCCCCCCCTCCACGACAGGCAGGTGTGACACCCTCCTTCCCCGACTCAGGTGGCCTCCTGCTGAGGACGGCGCTGCTGCACCCCTGCGAAGGGGGCCTGATCACCCGGTGGTGGAAGCCAGGGCTTGGAGGTCTTCCTGAGGCCTCCCGCCTTCTCACCCCGCACGTCCGTGACCAAGTCCTGTGCATTTTCCTCCCGAAATATAGCCTCTCTCTACCTGTCCCTCACCCCGACCCCTCGTATCTTCTCTTTGCACACTGGGGCCAGAGACATAAACGCAGCTCTTCTGTCTGGGGCTCCGTGTGCCCTCCCACAGCTTCCCTAGCACGGCTCCCCCAAGGCCTCCGCAAGGCCCCCGGAGGCTCCACCCTCTTCACCTGCCTTACCCGGAGCCACGCCCCCTGTCTCCACCCCGTTCCCCTACTTCTGGGCCCCTCTAAGTTAGCTTTCCAACACTAACCTGCAAGCCATTGCCGGTAGTAGATTTTTGTACTGGTACATTTTTATAGGTGCAAAATCACTTTTTTACAACCACCCGATTAAATTCATTTGGAATTATATTGGGACGTTATTTGGCACCTCTGCCGGCTCTCGTTCAGTCTCTGGGACTTGGCCCCATAGGCTTCCCACCTGCCACCAGAGGGCGCTCCGCAGGCTTCCCTCCTGCCCCCAGGGGGCGCTCCGCAGGCTTCCCTCCTGCCCCCAGGGGGCGCTCCGCAGGCTTCCCGCCTGCCACCAGAGGGCGCGCCTCAGGCTTCCCGCCTGCCACCAGGGGGCGCGCCTCAGGCTTCCCGCCTGCCACCAGGGGGCGCGCCTCAGGCTTCCCGCCTGCCCCCAGGGGGCGCTCCGCAGGCTTCCCGCCTGCC
>NW_027532747.1:1363019-1363799 GCF_008692635.1 Crocuta crocuta | reverse complement strand
CA
The DNA here is from genome assembly GCF_008692635.1 of Crocuta crocuta. Classification (NCBI taxonomy): domain Eukaryota; kingdom Metazoa; phylum Chordata; class Mammalia; order Carnivora; family Hyaenidae; genus Crocuta; species Crocuta crocuta. The sequence continues at coordinate 1,363,797 of NW_027532747.1, read as the reverse complement.
GGCTTCCCGCCTGCCACCAGAGGGCGCGCCTCAGGCTTCCCGCCTGCCACCAGGGGGCGCGCCTCAGGCTTCCCGCCTGCCACCAGGGGGCGCGCCTCAGGCTTCCCGCCTGCCCCCAGGGGGCGCTCCGCAGGCTTCCCGCCTGCCCCCAGGGGGCGCTCCGCAGGCTTCCCGCCTGCCACCAGGGCGCGCGCCTCAGGCTTCCCGCCTGCCACCAGAGGGCGCTCCGGAGCGTCCTGGCAGCGCCTCGCCGCCCCCTATACGTGCTGCCCCCCCCGACCCCTGCGGCTTCTCACGCCCGAAAGATCTGGTCAACGAAACAAATTCTTGTTTCCGCACCGATGTAGGCGTCCGGAGGACGACTCCCGATGGCGCGGTGCGGCAGGGATGCCTGGGTGCTCCCGCTCTGCCTCCGCGGTTAGTCCCCATCTCTCCCCCAGCCTCGGCTCGAGCCCCAGCTTTCCTCGACCCACCAAAGAGGAAGGGCGTCCCGGCTACTTACGCTCAGGCGTTTGCTAACAGACGGGCGGATGGCGCCCACGTACCTCACGTCCAGCGCCCCGCGCAAGCCTCCGCGCGGATGCACAGGGCGGGCGCTGGGGTTCTCCCTGTCTCACAGATGGTAACACTGAGGCTCAGGGAGGCTGTCGGGACCGGTCGCACTCATCCTGCTGGTGAGTGGGGGGGTGCGACTCAGGCCCAGGCAGCCCGGCTCCCAGCCCGCGTTCTCAGCCGCTGCATCAGGCCGTCTCTCCGTTGTCTGTGGTGTGATTGGTGG
>NW_027532747.1:1362390-1362633 GCF_008692635.1 Crocuta crocuta | reverse complement strand
GTCCGAACGTACTGGCTGAAGGACTGAATGAATGAAAACAGTTTTTGTCGCTTTCGCTGATCAAAATGTCCACCTTACCCTAAGCTCCTCTTTCCGGGAACAAAGGGATATGAGGCGGGGGGAGGTCAGGAGCCCAGGCCAGACCCAGGGCGCTGATAGGGGACGGGTACCCGGGGGCACCCGGGGAAGAGGAGACTTAGCTCAGCTCGGGAATCGGAGTGAGGCCTCCGGACCTGCAACGGC
>NW_027532747.1:1354869-1362375 GCF_008692635.1 Crocuta crocuta | reverse complement strand
GAGTACCTGCAGCAGCCTACGGGCACACGACGGACACACGCACGTGCAAACACAGTTCAGATGGTTTGACAAGGTGCCTGGGCGGCTCACTCGGTGGAGCGTCCGACTTCGGCTCAGGTCATGATCTCGCGGTTCATGAGTTCGAGCCCCGCGTCGGGCTCTGTGCTGACGGCTCAGAGCCTGGAGCTGCTTCAGATTGTGTGTCTGCCTCTCTCTCTGCCCCTCCCCTGCTCACGCTCTCTCTCTCTCTCTCTCTCTCAAAAATAAACATTTAAAAAATAATAAAAAGGTGCAGTCCCCCCCAAAGTACACGCCCTCTGACCTGGAAATGCCATTTCTGGGAAGCTGTCCTAAGTGCAGCACACAGGACGTGTGCCAGGATTTCGCTTCAAGGAATCTCCCCGCGGTGCAGCTGGTGATAACAAAACGTTGGCCACAATCTGGGTTCCGATGAGGGAGCGGTTAAGTCGGCTGCAGTAGGAAGCACAGCGGTGCCCTCAACACGACAGCGGGCCCGTTTCCTCACACGGGAAGACGAGCATCATTGATTATTGAGTGAAAATCAAAGAAGCGGCAGCTTGCAAAACAGGCTGAATGCTGTGAACCCATCGGCGTGAAACAGAAGTCGGAATCAATGCGCACTGGCGTCTGGGCACCACTGAGGTTGTTTCCGAGTCGGCAGGATTGGGGCACTTTTCCGGTTCCCGTGGGATGCTCTGTGGTGGGAAAGCACCGGATCTGGAAAAGGAAAACGCGCTCTATGCACACGTACCCTCCTACGTGCAAAAACGAGGTACGTGTACCTGTTGAGATGGTGCCGTTGCTTATAAAGCTTAAGGTCGGAACCAACCTTGATGTCCAGCCATAGGGGATTTAGGAGAGAAATCAAGAGCGGTCGTTCAACGTTGAACAGAGGAGGAAGGTTTTGGATAAGTTCCGATTAGAAACAGTCTCCAGGCAGGGGAGAGAAGCAGAACCATGTTTGCGGTACACAATCATCTGTACAAAAACATCTTATGCATATATAAACACAGAGTATCTCTAGAAGGATCCAGAGGAAACATAACAGTCTGTGCGCGGGGAAGGGAACCGTCGTCCAGGATCGAGGTGGGGGAAGGGAGGCTCTTGCTGCTGCGAACGCGCTCACACCTTGAATTAAAGCACCATTTGCGTGGGTTCCCTACTCGGAAGCGGGGCTTCAACAGAGAGAGAGAGAGACAGAGACAGAGAGAGAGAGAGAGAGAGAGCGCGCACAGCGATGCGTGGGGAAGCACCCAGCAGAGAGATCCGAACTCGCTTCGCAGAGGCGCCTGCTTCTCGCACGCAGACGCTGCCCGACCCGCGAGTCTGGCTGCACTTGCAGAGGCTCAGCTCCCGGCCCTCGTCTGCGCCCCGAAGGCGGCTGCGGCCACGTGCGGGGCTGGGGGGTGGCCAGGATCCGTGGCAGGTCGGTGCTCTGCCGCCGTAATTCCCTCTGGCTGAAACGCCAATTTTCTGCTGGGCTGGCCTGGCCGCTGTAGACTCGCTTCTGCTAACAAACTGCCCCGAAGAGGGGAGTCATTAGGCAATTAAACTGTTTTAAATTGGACCTAGAGCCCTGGTGTTTCTCTGGGAGGGCGACCTTTTGGCCTCACCTCTGCCCCGTGCAGCGGATGAGAGAGCAGAGGGGGCCGAAGGGCAGACACCGATGAGGGTGCCTGGGTGCCGTAGACAAGGTCCTTGCCTTCACGTCTGTTACTCACAGGGTGACAGAGAAGCAACAAGGTTCCAACAGGACACGGGAAGATGGAAGAGAATGGGTGGGAGCCGAGGGAGCCCGGGCGTGCGGTGAAGGCCTGTCCCAGGGGTCGCATCCCTGCTGGGAAACGGAGGAGGAGAAGACGCAGATAGAATACGGGCCTTGCAGACGCAGCCCGCGGTGACATAGGCCCCGCCGTGGCTCAGCTGGGCAAGGCCAAAGGTTAATAAGGCCGAAGCGGAGAATAAAGAGGGGTCAGGAGGCGAGGGGGGAGCTGGGGGCTCCCCGTGTGTGGGCACCGGTCTGCGATCCTGTCGAAGGGGATGCGTGATCCCCGTTGCTTCAGAGATGGAAAGGGACTTGCCTGAGCCGCCGGACAGGGGATTCCTCAGGGACCAGAAGTGCTCAGCCTGAAAAACAGCCCTAGGGGCCCTGGTTTTCGTGCGCCCGTGTGACTTTCCCCGGCAGAGGGAGCAGGTGGCTTGGAGGGCGGGGCCAAGGGCAGGAAGGCACTCCTGCTGAGCGAGGAGGCGTCTTTACCAAGCCCCCTGGCCGGGGAATGCCCTGCCTGCAAAGTGGTGAGCTTCCCGTGCCGGGAGGCATTCAAGCAAAGGCTGGGCAGCAAGTTGAGAGGATTTTACAGAGGGAAGTCCAGCACCGAGCACATCACTGTCTTCCACCTGCTGGCCTATGGGTCTTCCCTGGGACTCGATGGGCAACACGCCCGCCCGTGTGTGGTACAGGGCAGGGTGCCCGTCTCTCAAGGTCTCAGTTTCCTTGGTACTTTCTAGATGCGTTACAGCAGCGAATGCTTGCAAACACTTGGAACAGAACCTGGCTCAGGGCAAACACCGCGCCTGGGGAGCCGTTGTATTATTTTAACGGCCCGTTGGCTCTTATCTGCCTTCTTTTTCATCTCTTTTTGTTTTGACTTGAAAGCTTCGAAACATGTATATGGTAAAAAAGAAACATAACAAATTAATTTTAAAAATCCAACCATCCCAAAGGATCAACAATGAAAGGTGAGTCTCCCTCCCGCCCCCGGCCCCGCGTTCTTCGCCAGCATTTTTTTTTGGGGGGGGGGGTTGCCCTTCCAGACACACACACGTAAGGAAATATGTGTTTTCCCACCCAAACTGTAGCAATCTATATATACTCTTCTGGCTTCCTTCCCTCACTCCTCATCAAAGCTGTAGATGTTGATTTAAGAATCTTAAGTTTCCAAAGAGAAAATATATTCTTACAGGGTTTCAGAACTTCAGCAAGCTCTGCTGCAAATCCTCTCTCTTCCCTGCCCCTGACCCCTCATTCCCAGACAGGTAAGCCCTTGTACGGGTTTCTTAGGGACCCTTTCAGGGTTTGTTTGTTTTTTTTCCACACAAATACAAACACATACAAATAGGCTCTTTTTCCCGTATCCCGTTCTGACACAAAAGCCTTCCTCTGAATACACTGTTCTGCACTTTGCTTTTTTTTTTTAATTTTTAAAAATTTTTTTATTTCTGAGTGAGAAGGAGAGAGACAGCGTGAGCAGGGGAGGGTCAGAGAGAGAGGGAGACACAGAATCTGAAACAGGCTCCGAGCCATCAGTGCAGAGCCCGACACGGGGCTCGAACCCACGATCTGTGAGATCGTGACCTGAGCTGAGGTCGGACGCTCAATCGATGGAGCCACCCAACTGCTCTTTCAGTTTTCTTTTTTTTTATATATATTTTTTTATTTATTTCTAGGAGAGAGAGAGAGACAGTGTGAGCAGGGGAGGGTCAGAGAGAGAGGGAGTCACAGGCTGAAATAGGCTCCAGGCTCCAAGCTGTCAGCACAGAGCCCGACGCGGGGCTCGAACCCACGAACCCCGAGATCATGACCTGAGCCAAAGTCGGCCGCTTAACCGACTAAGCCACCCAGGCGCCCCTCAGTTTTCTTTAAACTGTCTGTTCATGTTCTTTGCCCATTTTTCGTTGGGTTGTCTTTTCTTGATTCCTAGGGGCTTTTTATATATTGGTTAAATCAGACTGAACCAGGGCCGGTAGGCTAATCAGGCCTACGGACTTATTTTTTGTAAATGAAATTCTATTGGACGCTCATCGTGGTTACCTGCATGCTCCAATGGCAAAGTTGAGTAGTTTTGACAGACACCTTATGGCCTGGAAGTTGAAAATATTTTCCATGTGGCCCTTTACACAAAAGGTTTGCTGACTTCTGTGTTAGACTTTCATGACAGGATGTAAAGTTTTCCCCCGTGTGTCATTCATCCCTTGATTTCTAAGGTAGGTCGCTGCACATTTGTTTTAGGTTGATTTATTTATTCTGAGAGAAGACAGAGAGCAAGCGTGAGCAGGGGAAGGGCAGAGAGCGAGGGAGAGAGAATCCTAAGCAGGCTTCATGCTGTCAAGTGCAGAGCCCAACATGGGGCTCGAACCCACAAACCATGAGATCACCGCCTGAGCCAAAATCAGAAGTCAGACCCTCAACCCACGGAGCCCCCAGGGTCCCACCCCCCCCCCTTGAACTTATTTAATTGGGCTACAAACTTGACTTTTGGAGGGTCTTGTTTCTGGAAAACCAGCCTCTTCACCTAGGGGACCCTACAGTTCAGTGTGATGTCTGCTTCATTCCAGAGCTGGAAGGAAATGCGCGAGAAAGGCAGATTTAAACCAAAACTATCTAGACTGGAGAATTTCGCCCTGGGACCCTGACTGCTGAGATTTAATGGTTTGAGGGGTGATGCGCTTAAATCAGGTGGCGGGGACGGAAGGTCAGAATGTGGCGCAGCCCCAGGCCTGGGGGGCAGCCCTGGCACTCCCACTGGGTGACCTTGGCCACGCCCCACCGGGGGGCGAGACCCAGAGGCAGCCGGGGCTGCGGCTTTTGTGGGCCAGCTGCCCNGCCGCCGAGCTCGCCCTCGCCCCCCAGGGCTCCCGTCACCTTGAAATAGAATCCCAGCGCTTTCCCGCGTGGACGCCCCGCTGCCCGGCTGACATCACCCCCCACCGCCGGCTCCGGCAGCGCGTCCGTCTTCCCCCGGATGCAGCCGGACCTCAGCGGCCGCCGCCTCCAGGCCGGCGCGCGGGCTGCGCCCCCACCCGCAAGGCCCGTCCCCGGCCGGCTCCCGCCTTCCAAGAAGTCTTCCTCAGCACCCCCCCCCACTGGATCTGGAGGCGCCCCGGGTCCACCCCGCTTTTATTCCCCTCCCCCACCGCTCTAGACCTAGAGCGTCCTGGCGTCGCTGGACCCACTGTCGAGAAGGGTGCCTGGCACCCAGGACGGGCTGTGACACAGGAGTGAAGGGTGACCTCAGTCTGGGACTCCAGACATTGGGGCACCCGCCGAGGTACCCGGGAACCCGGCCTTGGGACCCTGGCCTGTTGACCATGACCTTGGCCTAAGCCCTTGCAGAGGGGGGACACAGAGGTGCTCACATTTACTGAGCACTTACTACGTGGTAAGTGCTTTTCTTGAGTGATGTCTGATGCACGATCCCGCCTCAGCCCCAGAAATTCCATTTCCATTTTATGGATGAAAAAACCGAGCCTCAGAGATGTGGAGCCCTGCGCCAGGTCACACAGGCAGACAGAAGTAGAAGTGGCTGAGTTGGATTCCAGAGGGGACAAACTGCTTCTCTCCCCAGGTAACGGGTGCATGAGATAGGAGAGGCCTCAGAGAGCATCCCAGAGGGGGAAACCGAGGCCCGTTGCCGAAGCCTCACCGTTGAACAGAGGCAGGGCTGGGCCTCCGAGCCACGGAATCGGGGAGGAATGCCCTGCATCGCAGTGTATCTCCAGAGGAACTCGGGGCACGACTGAGGGGCCCTGAGCCCTCCTGGGCCCCAGTTTTCCCTTGAGGGGTGGCCTCATCGCAGGTGGTCCTGGGGCAGGAAAGTGAGGCGACCGTCGTGGACCCAGGGGGCGCGGGACCGGTGATTTCCGCAGAGAATCCCTGGTGTGTTCAGCTGAGCGAGGAAAGGGCTCACAGCAGCAGGAGCCCCGAGGGCGGCAGCCTCAGATGCTGCAGGGCTGGGGTCGAGGCCGAAGGTGACGATTGGGAAAGGTCTGTGCCAAACCAGGGCGTCTCCGTCCCGCTGTCCGCAGGGGCAGCCGAGGTCCACTCAGTGTAAGGCCAGGGGTCGGGGCTGCCGGACTGGTTATTCAAGAGACACCGGAAAGCCGAGAAACATTTTAGGGGAGGCTTTCTAATTGTCCGCTGTTAGCAACTGATTCCAGTTTTTAAACACTGCAGGGAAAACAAAATATCTCCCTGGGCCGGATTCAGCCGGAATGGCTGGACCCTGAGTCCCTGCTAACATCAAGTTCTGATCTCTGTCACTTTGGTTCAGGAACTTCGACTTCGNGGGCGGGCTCGGAGGCAAGGGTTGTGCTGAGGGAGAGGCACACGGGGGGAGTGGCTCACAGCAAGCGGGGCCGTTTGTGCCTTCACTTACCCTCCAGGGCTTCCAGTGCCTTCCGAGTCAAGTCCAAGTTCCTCCTGCGCGCTGCCTACCTGCTGACATCTCCCACTTCCTCTCTCCTGCTCCCTCCCGCGCCCACTGGGTTCAGCCACACAGCCGCCCGCACTTGGACCCGGTCCTTTGACTTGTACACCGGGTGCTCCCTTAGCCCAGAGCGTGGTCTCCTGACACTGTGGCCCCGTCCGGCCGTTCAGATCTCAGCTTAAATGCCGCCTCCTGGGAGAGGCGCCCCTCCCCCATCCAGCACCACTGCTGCGCCTGCTCGCCTCTCCCCTGCCCCATAGTGCCTTGGACCCCCTCCTTGCCCAGTGGCGTGTGCTCCCCGTGTGCGCGGTGCTTTGTGTCACTCACCCCAGGGTCCCCAGAGCCGAGCTCGGTGCCCTCGTGCGCAGCGTCGGCTCCGAGTGAATGAATGAATGAACGGACGGATGGATGGGTTGGCTGGCTGGGGAGACGGTGGCTGTTCTTCCCCGGGGACCCAATTAGCAGGAAGTGCCCGAGCGGCCGGGTTAGGGCAGCGGCCTGTGCACCCTTCCCCCGCAACCGAGGTCCATCTGGAAGCTTCGTTTCGAGATGCTCAGATCGGCCACCGTCGCAGACGAGGCTCTCCTGAGGGCTGCAGGCCGCCCTGGCCCGGGGTTGCTGGGCTCTGCGAGGAGAGTGTGGGCGCAGGCGTGGCTGGGCGGAGAGTCCTGGGGCCGAGCGCCGCTGGGCTCCAGCCCCTTCCTGGAGGCTCAGAGAGGGCAGGGGACTTGCCCGTGGTCGCACAGTGAGGCTGGGGCCAGGGCTGAGTGAAGAGAGGGGCAGGGGCAGGTTCAGCACGTAGGAGAGGGGCCTGGGGGCCCTAAGTGTCAGGGCACAGGGAACTCTGTCCTCCCCCGTCCCAGCTCAGGCCAGGGCCCCCCTCCCCACCACCGCCCAGTCCCTCCGGCCTGCTTGCACACAGCCTCCAGGGGACAATGTCCGAGGCCTCTGGACCAAGGCCACGTCCTCAGCCAGATGGTCCGGACCTCTCAGGTCCCGCACCTCATGCCCAAGCCCCCCGCGCCCCTCGCAGGCCAGCCCCAGCCTGGCCGACCCTCCCGGGAGCTCCCCCTCTCCTCCCCTTGCTGCGGTCCCGGGTCCCTCATCCTCCGGGACTGGGCTTGCTGTCACCGCCTCACCGGGCCCCCCGTCTGGGCAGTGGTTACTGCGGCAGCGAACATCTGCTTCTCCCCTGCTCCCTCCCTGCCGAAAAGAAAAGTAACTGTATGAATGCGCGAATGAACGGGGATGTTTAAATACACAGAACTGAGTAGTTCCC
>NW_027532747.1:1353452-1354800 GCF_008692635.1 Crocuta crocuta | reverse complement strand
CAGCTCGGGCTCCCGGCAGCACCCAGAGAGATCTGGTCAAGACTGAGCCCGGACCCACACCCTCCACGTCCTGACCTTCCTCGGAGGAAAAGCCCGTACAATCTGCCCCAGGACCTCTCGGGCCTCGGCCCACCTCTGTCTGCAGCTGTCACTCTGCTTCAGTCACACTCATCTCTTACAGGTCAGTCCCAGAACGTGCCAAGCAGAGCCTTGCCCCAGGGCCTTTGCACACGCTGTTCCTGATACTGGGATGCTATTCCCCGAGATCCACAGGATCCATCATTTCCTTTGAGTCTCTGTCCTCAGGATCTTACAGATGCCCTCCTGACCGCTCTCTGTCACACCCTATCCCCCCTTCACTTTGTGGTTTTCCTCCTCGGCTCATATTGCAGCCAGGCATGATATATTTTTATGTATTCTCAGCCTCCCCCATTAGGATATAGATCCCATGAACGCAGGGCATTTGGTTGCTCTGTTTCCTACTGCACCCCAGGCTCAGTACACCGCCTGGCACACAATAGGTGCTCAATGAATATTTGTCGGCTGGATACACAGATGCCAGGGGGACAGAGGGGATGCATGGACGCTCGTGCTTTTCCCAGGGAGCCGGTGCGTCTCATGTGGCCGAGGCCGAGCCCCGTGTTTGTTTAGGCAGAGCGCTGGGCCTCTGCGTGGGGGGAGGCGTCTGCCGCGCATACAGGGCTCCTGTCACAGGCTGCCCCTGGTGACAGCCAAGCGCTGCCACTGCCCCTGGGTGCGTGGCGCAGGCCTGTCACAATATTTGTGCAGCAGGCGGCAGCGGGCTAAGCCGGGCTGCAAACACAGTGCTGGCAAGCGGGTGGCCTCCGGCTGCCGCTGGGCCCCCCCGCGGTGCTAGGGACCCGCTGTCTGGCCTGACTGCCCGGCCGGGTCCGAGCGACCCTCGCGGCCCCCCCCTCCCGTCCCAGCCCAGGCCCACCCCTGCTCGGCCCTGACCGCCGCGTGCTCAGGCCCCTTTGAAAGGCTCCCGACTGGTGGCCCCCGGCTCCCCCAGCCAGGCGGGGCGCTCCCCCAGAGCTCCCCACCCGCGAAGGCCTCGGCACGCGCATGCTGGCACCCGGGACCCCCAGGCTCTCGGGCCGGCCCCCGGGGTCACCTGGCTGCTTGTCTGTTCGAATGCGTCTTGCGTGTCTTGCCGTCCGCCTGACCCTCGACGGCGCCCCTGTCTGAGTGGTGGCCTGACTCGCCGTCTGCCTGGACACCCCTGGGGTCCCAGACCCCGTGCTGCTCCCTGTGCACAGACTGTCGGGCGCCCGGGAGCCCATTTCACAGGGGAGCCCCCGCAGCCCACCGAGGTCGCACTGTGCTC
>NW_027532747.1:1353188-1353386 GCF_008692635.1 Crocuta crocuta | reverse complement strand
CGCTCCCGCAGTTCAGCGAGTCTGAAACACACAATTTAGCACTTAATTATACACTCTGCTCACTAATTATTGCGTGCCTTATCTCCTCAACTCGCGTGAGCTCCGCGAGGCAGAGCTGCGCCCCTGGGGCCGGGCACAGCCCTCCGTGGGGGGCAGGGCTCCCGGCTGCCTGGGCTGGGGACAGGCGGCTGCGCCCTG
>NW_027532747.1:1350875-1352429 GCF_008692635.1 Crocuta crocuta | reverse complement strand
GCACTAGCGGCCAGGCAGGGGACAGACGCCACTCGCCCACTCATGTCGCAGATACGCATCCGGCCCTGTGGGCACAGCGATAGGCAGGTTTGAAGATGTCGCGTCCCCTGTCCCCCTGGAGCCCGCTGGGAGACACGGGCTTAAACAAACCGCCTGGCCGTGTGCGGGGTCTTAGCCGCTCTCCCTCCTGAGCCTCTCCGCCCCCCCCACCAAGCCCACAGCCGAGCCAGCGGGGGGCTGTTGGTTTCGCCCCCAGACCCACCTAAAGTGGCCACGCCACTCACTCCACTACCAGCACTCTGGCGCCTGGATGGCAGAGGTGGCCTCCTCACTGGCCTCCTTGCCTCCCCTGGGCCTCCACAGCCTCCCATAGCCTGTCCTCCGCCAGGCGGTCAGAGGAGGCGTCCCTTCCCTCTCAGACCCAGCAGAGAACCAAGTGCCAGGCTGTGCCGCTCACACGCCTCACGCCGCTGTGCTCTGCTGACCGCCCGAGCCTGAAGGCCATCTGCTGACAGAATTCAGACCTTCGACTGATTGGACGAGGCCCACCCCCATTCCGGAGGAGAATCTACTTTACTGGAGAATCTACTTTAGGTCCCTGACCTCAGCGTTGATCCCATCCGAAAGAACACCTTCACAGCAACACCTGCCCTGGTGTTCGGGCCTCGGCGTGGCTGGCACTGGCCCAGTCAAGTTGACACAGGAAGTGAACCGTGGCGGAAGCTTCCCTAATAATTAAAGTAGCACCTGTGAGGGAGGCCATGGCAGGCCGCTCGGACCGCAGCTCTGGGGGTGAGGTGCAGAAACCTGCCCCACGGAGGTCACCCCTTCCTGTGAGTGACTGATGCGGGCGCTCCTCCCAACGGGCGCAGCGCTAGAGGCCCGTCCGGCCCCAGAGCCTCCTGTAAGGCCGACTGGGCGTCCGAGCCACGTGTCACAGCCCGCGTCCCCTCCCCTTCCTCTCGTGTGACCTTGAATGTGTGTTCCCCCCATGAATGTGTTAGATCTCGCCCCCCAGCGTGATGGCGCGTGGGGGTGGGGCCTGAGGCAGCTGACTGTCCTGGAGGGGGTTCGTGCTCTTCTGAAAGGACCCCAGTGAGCCCGCGGGCCCTTCCTCCGCGTGAGGACACAGACAGGAGGCTCTTCTGTGAACCACACGCGGAGTCTGCTGACGCCTGGACCTTGGACTTCCAGCCTCCTGAACTGTGAGCTGATGGCCGCTCAGACGTCGTCCACCAGGGCCCCCCAACGACCCCCCTGCATGCTCTTCCCCTCTTCCGGCCCCACCTGACCTGCGATGGCACCGTCTACACCACCTGCCTGCCGGGGTCTTTCTTCAGCCGCCCGTCTCCTGCCCTGCGAGGTGGGCTCTGCGGGCCCGACCCCGGTCACAGGCAGGGCTGGGCTCCGGGAGGGAGCGGGGTGGGCTGTAAGCCTCCCGCAGGGCTGGGTCGAGGGGGGTGCAGGAGGGGGTGGCTCACAGAGGGCTGGGGGTGCACAGAGGGAGGCCGCTGTGTGAACCAGACGAGGGTGGGTGTGTGAAGTGCGAGGAGG
>NW_027532747.1:1347872-1350685 GCF_008692635.1 Crocuta crocuta | reverse complement strand
CCTGGGACCAGAGGATCTGAGAGCCAGAGACAAGAACCTGTTTATTCAAGGCAGAGGCAGGGCAGGGGCCGGGCTGAACCGGAACGTAGGGCTGTCTGGCTCCAAGTTCACCCGCTTAGGGTCGGGGGCTGGCCTGGCCCTGGCTGAACGCAGAGACCCCGCCAGGGCCTCAAGTCGCTTGGGGGAAGGGAGCGTCCCCAGTGGGGAAGGGGCCACACGGTGCAGCGGTGGTGGGAGCCGGAAGCTGGCCCCAGGCCACACCCCCACAGGGCGGAAGGACAGTGGGGCCCCTCTCGTTTCCGAAGGAATTTCCACAACACTCCCCAGCCCACAGGCTGTCCTGCAGGGTGACCGTGCCCGCCGCTGCCCCGTGCCCCCCGCCTTGAAGCCGGGCTGGCCTCGGTGGCTCCCTTACCATCCGTAGGAGGCGGTGGAAGACCAGTCCCAAGTCCCACCTCGATTCTAGAAATACTCTCAGGACCCCCCTCTGGGAGCCCAGCACCATGCCCGCCCCGCGGGGGGCCGCGGCCAGGCTCGTGAGTGAGGCGGACTCCAGGTGACTCCAGCCCCAGCGGTCTGAGCCCCCGCAGGCCGCAGGCTGACTTCCCGATAACTCAGAACGTGGGGCCCACACTCTCCCCACACCTGGGCTCCTCTGGGCCGGCTTTGACCTTGCAGGGAGCCTGGAGGGCCCGGGAGGGGTGGGGGAGGAGGGTAGAGGCTGAGGGTTTGGGGAAAGATTTGGGCTTTGGGCTCCACGGTGACGCAGGCCTGGCCGGCCCTGACCGACGGCGTCACCTGGGCCAGCCTCCTCGGCTCGCCGGCTCCCTGCATGGGGACCACCACGCCCCGCACACAGGGAGCCCGCCAGGCACCTGTGGGCAGCTGGTGTCACACGATCTGTGGGCGCACTGGCAGCAGGAGGTGCGGTTTGGGGGCAGGAGCAGACGGCGTCCGCAGGAGAGCAACGTCTAAGGCTTTCTGCTCCTTGCAGGGCGAGAATTGCTCCCAGAGGCTTCTCTGTCCCACCCTCCCTGGCTCTTGAATTTCCTTCCTCTTCTGTTCGATTCCTCCCTGTCACCCCGACAGCACCCTGGCCTCCCGCCGCCCCCTGTGTCTTCCCGTGTCTCTGGGCCCCGACTGCACACAGGCACCTCACAGCTGACCCTGCCTGGCACTCCTCAGACTCCTTCCCCTCGGAGAGAAGCTCGGAGCCCACAGTCAAGGTCACCTCTGACCTGGCCCACCCTGCCTCTCTCCCTGCTCCGGATCCGGATCCCTCCACCGCTGTGAGGCTTCCCGCTGCCGGAGAACTGGCTACAACATGATCCTGGCGGACCCGCCTCGCCCAGCGCTCAAGGTCAACAGCGCCTGCAACCAACCAGACATCAGCCATTCGGGTAGCGGATGCCCCCTGATGTGAGGTCATGAGAGGGGACCCTCCTCTGTGGTCGTCTCCCTCCAAACCCACAGCTCCTGAGAAAGCCACTGACGTCCTACGAGCACCTGGGCGGGGCTCTTCATAGGGTCAAGGTCATGTTAGACAAGGGACGACAGAAGAGCTGTCCCAGACGGGGATCCGCTAGAAGGTAAGGTGACCACGTGTGGCACGGCGTTAGCGGGTAAGCTGGGGACGTCCCCATTTTCATTAATACTCTTTTTTTTTTTTAAATGTTTTATTTATTTCTAGGAGAGAGAGAGAGAGAGAGAGAGAGACAGTGTGAACAAGGGAGGGTCAGAGAGAGAGGGAGTCACAGACTGAAACAGGCTCCAGGCTCTGAGCTGGCAGTCAGCACAGAGCCCGACGCGGGGCTCGAACCCACCAACCGCGAGATCATGACCTAAGCGAAAGCCGGGCGCTTAACCGACTAAGCCACCCAGGCGCCCCTAGTTTCTTTATTTTTGAGAGAGAGAGAGAGACAGCGTGAGCAGGGGAGGGTCAGAGAGAGAGGGAGTCACAGACTCTGAAACAGGCTCCAGGCTCCGAGCTGGCAGTCAGCACAGAGCCCGACGCGGGGCTCGAACCCACCAACCGCGAGTTCATGACCTGAGCCGAAGTCAGGTGCTTAACCGACTGAGCCCCCCAGGCGCCCCATTTTCGTTAATACTCTTGACCAACGTCTATTTCTTAGTGCTGAAAAAATACAGCTCGGTTATGTGGCGAGTTAACAGTAGAGGTAGCTGTGGGGAGGGATTTGGGAACCCCATTTCTCTGCGGTTCTTCGGTGAATCTAAAATAATTTCAAAATGAAACATTAAAGGGGCGCCTGGGGGCTCGGTCGGTTGAGCGTCCGACTTCGGCTCAGGCTGTGACCTCACGGTCCGTGGGTTCGAGCCCCGCGTCGGGCTCCGTGCTGACAGCTCGGAGCCTGGAGCTGCTTCGGATTCTGTCTCCCTCTCTCTCTGCCCCTCCCCCGCTCGTGCTCTGTGTCTCCCTGTCTCAAAAATAAATAATGTTTAAAAAAAAATTAAAAAACTTCAGAGGCTTAAAAATTCTTTATTGCGTCTTGTTAAGACTGTCACACACGCGCTCCCGGAAATAACTCCAGTCAGCGGGACGCGCGGCGCTGACGCCGCGACCCTCCCCGACCCTCCCCTGCAGACGCGGAGGCCGAACCCGAATGTTATTCTCATGATCTTGTTTTTGTCACAAGTGGGATTTGAAGTGCGCGCCGCCCTCCCACCTGCGTCCCCACCTGCCGCCCCCGGACGGCTTCCGGGTCAGGCGCGGTGACGGTCGGGATGCGAACACGCTTGGCCTGAGTTTGTCATTTCTGCGCTGGTCAGAGCCCATCATACAGACGCCGCGCTCA
>NW_027532747.1:1347663-1347841 GCF_008692635.1 Crocuta crocuta | reverse complement strand
GGGAGGGGAGAGGGGGGAGGGGAGGGAGGGGAGGGAGGGCAGCAGTCACCACCCTGGGGCCAGAAGCTCACGCCGCGTCCGATTCAGCCCCCGTTTCCTTGGCGGGAAACTCCTTCAGCTACTCGGTCATCTCGTTAGAGGGGGTGTAATCGGCCCGAGGCCGTAGGCGGGGCACGTG
>NW_027532747.1:1346954-1347541 GCF_008692635.1 Crocuta crocuta | reverse complement strand
GCCCCCCACCCCCCACCCCTGGGCCCCCGGGGCCCCCGAAGGTGACGGCCGCCTTGCAGAGGGTGTACGGACAAGCTGACGATACTCTTTTTTTCTAAGAGCCACCCATTCAAACCGCAGGTTCTGACACTCCCTTCTCACCCCTGTGGGCGCGCACCCGTGGGTGAGCACCCTGTGGGTGAGCACCCTGTGGGTGAGCACCCTGTGGGCGCGCACCTGTGGGCGAGCTGATTTCTGTAGCTACTTGCTCGGCCTGCACGACAGCGGGCGCTCCGTTTTGGGGGTGCCTGACCCCACCCCTGACGAGGCTCCAGGGTCCCCTAGCCTCTGGGTGATCTCCCGGCCCCCGAAGCTCTGCCTGGCCGCCCAGGCCGCGCCCCTCAGGACAGGGCGGTGACCGGAACACAGGTCACAGGGCGTCAGTTCCCCCCGAGGCCGCCGGGCCCAGGGCTTGTGCCCACGGACCAGGGAAGGCAGAGGTGGGGGGGGAGTGACAGGCAGGGCAGGGGGCGCCCGGGGTTGGGCCCCGTGTCGGGGAGCCCCTCCCTCATTTATCCAGTACCTGAGCTGGAAACCTGGGGCCCCTA
>NW_027532747.1:1346694-1346946 GCF_008692635.1 Crocuta crocuta | reverse complement strand
TCTGCGTGAATCAGACCCGCTGCGGGTGAGCTCGTGTCTGTCTGGATCTGTGCAGGGGTGCGTGCGAGCCTGGGATTGTTTTGGTTCCGTCTGACGCGTGGGTGTGATCCTGCGGGGGGGGGGCTGCCCGGCGCCTCCCAGGGGCGTGTCTGTGCTCATCCGAGCGGGTCTGCTGGGGGTGGGGGGTCCCCAGGCGCCTGCAGATCTGGGTGGGGTGGTTTGCGCTCCGCCAGGGTCTGGATATCACGGCCC
>NW_027532747.1:1345540-1346566 GCF_008692635.1 Crocuta crocuta | reverse complement strand
TTCCTTCCCCAGAAGCCAGAGGCGGAGGGCATCCACCTGCAGCTTTGGGGTGAAGCAGGCCTGGCGGGCCTGGGGGGCAGGACAGAGAACACCCCCGACTTCTCCCAGTGGTTCCCAGTGTCCCACTAGGCCCGCTCTCTTCCGGGGTCGCCGACCTCCTGGCCAGGACACTCCGTCCCCTGGCGGCACCGATTCTTCCTCAGGGCCTTTGCACAGCTCTTCCCTGTGTCGGCACACGCTTCCCCCGGGGCTCCAAGGAGCTTGCTCCGCCGTTCAGGGCCGCTCGGCCGCGACGGCTTGGGTGACGCCTGCCACCCAAGGCAGCTCCCCTCCCTACTTTTTTCCGCCTCGCGCTTCTCCCTCTCGAAGATGGCCCTGCTTCCCAAGCTGCCGGTCAAATAAAAATTATTCATAGTAAGAAAACGCAAGGCAGTTTTATCGAGCACTTACTAGGTGCTGGGCCGCACTGTTCAAGCCTCTGATGCATTTGCCTGTCCCCCCGGGAGCACCCGTGTGATGAGGGAGCACTTCGTCTCCTCTTTCTCCCTGAGGTCGCTGAGGCAGAGGAGCACCCCCGAAGGGGCTGTCTGGGAGGGGCCCAGGGAATCGCCTGGGAAGAGCAGGTTGTGGCAGAGGAATCACAGACGGGCTTGAGGACAGACTGCCAGGCTCTGGCTTTGCAGATGCGGCCCCCCGGGCGCCTCCTTACCGCGTTCCTCCGGGAGTAGTCGGACCCTGGAGACAGCGGCACTCGCTCGTGCGCTTAAGAGAGAGCGTATCTGACCCCAGCTTGTTTCAGCTCCTTACTCATGCGCCTAAATGCTTCCTCCTTTGGGCGCCTGGGGCTCAGTCGGCTGAGTGAGCGGCTCGGGCTCAGGCCGTGATCTCACGCTTCAGGAGTTCGAGCCCCGCGTGGGGCTCTGCGCTGACAGCTCGGAGCCTGGAGCTGCTTCCGATTCTGTGTCTCCCTCCCTCTCTGCGCCTCCCCTGCTTGGGCTCCATCTCTTTCAAAAACGAATAAAAGAA
>NW_027532747.1:1319553-1345376 GCF_008692635.1 Crocuta crocuta | reverse complement strand
TGGAGAGGGCACGGGGTGGGGGGGGGACGAAGCTAGATGGGGAGGGGTGTCCCTGGGCCCCAGGAGGAGGGTGAAGGGCAAACGGGTGCCTTCACGGTCCCGTGCCTGGGGAGTGGCACCCTCAGATTCGCGCATTCCAGAGCTTCTCACCCGCGCAGGCTGTGTGCACACATCAGGTCAGAATGACTCAGACAACGTACCCCTTTCCCTCCCAAGCAGAAAAGGATTTAATATGAGGAGTGAGGGGCTTACAAATCACTTGGAAGTTGGGGGGGTCCGACTGTCGGGGTCTCGTGTGCGGACAGCTTTCTGAGACGCAGGAGGCTGCTGTTGCGGCTCAGGTCGGGAAATGGCTGAAAATGGCTGAAGATGCTAAATACCTTTTTTTTTTTAGTACTTGGTGTTCGTGGAATGAATGAGTGAACACACACTCGCTTTCATACGCCGTTTCTGGACCACACGGAACCAATTTTTTCCCAACTTCGTAGTGTTTCATTACAGATTGACAAAATAATAAACAACAAACAGGGCATCTTCGCTGTGAAGTTGTTTTTTTTTTGTAACCTAAGTAGAAATCTCTGTGCTCTCCTGATTGTTATCCATATGAATACATACGGATGCAGCCAAAGTAAAGGCAGTAATTTTGCACTCTGATCTTTTTCTTAACTTTTTATTTTGAAATAAACTAGAGGTGGGGCGCCTGGGTGGCTTAGTCGGTTAAGCGTCCGACTTTCGCTCAGGTCATGATCTCGCGGTTCGTGGGTTCGAGCCCCGCGTCGGGCTCTGTGCTGACTGCCAGCTCGGAGCCTGGAGCCTGTTTCAGTCTGTGACTCCGTCTCTCTCTGACCCTCCCCTGCTCACGCTGTCTCTCTCTCTCTCTCTCTCCTAGAAATAAATAAAAATATTAAAAAAAAAAAAAAGAAATAAACTAGAGGTAAAGGAAGTTGCAACCGCAATATAAATAGACCCCTGGTTCCCCTCCCTTGGTTTCCCCAAGGGCAACATCTCCTGGGACCGTGGTATATTACACCCAGAAACTGACATTGCGAGATGTGTGCGTCTGGTCCTCCGTCCTTTATCACACGTCCCTTCGTGTACTCTCGCCACAAAGATCCCTCTAAGGCCGTCCCTTATGGTCGTGACCACCCCTTCCTCCACCGTTTTTAACCCTGGCAACCACGACCTCGATCCCCATCTCTAGTTTTGTCACCTCACACGTTTTCCCTAAATGGCGTTACCTAGCGTGTGAACTTTTGAGGCTGGTTTTCCCCACCCAGCACAACGCCCCGGAAATCCTCTCGAGCTGTCGCAGGCATTCATGGTTTGTTCCTTTCAGCTGCTGGTATGGGTACGCCACAGCTCGCTTAAACATTCACCTGTGCTTGTAGAAAAGTGTTTGCGTTCTTTCCAGGTTGGGACAGTTACAGCTAAGGCTCCTATGAACAATTATGTACAACTGTTTGTGTGGACAGAAGATGTCTTTCCTCTGGGGTAAAGGCCCAGGAGTACAATTGGTGGATTGTGCAGTAAAGGCACATTTACTTTTTTTTTTTAATGTTTTATTTATTTCTAGGAGAGAGAGAGAGAGAGAGAGACAGTGTGAGCAGGAGAGGGTCAGAGAGAGAGGGAGTCACAGACTGAAACAGGCTCCAGGCTCTGAGCTGTCAGCACAGAGCCCGACACGGGGCTCGAGCCCACGAACCGCGAGATCATGACCTAAGCGAAAGTCGGACGCTCAACCGACTGAGCCACCCAGGCACCCCGGCACATTTACTTTTATAAAAAACCGCCCAACTCTTCCCAGAGTGGTCGCGCTGTTTGGCATTCCCACCTGCAACGGGTAAGAGCCTTACTGTTCCACGCCCTCTCCAGTGTTTGGTTTGTGGTCATTTTTTGTCACCTTGTTACTTTCAACCTACCTATGTCATTAAGGTGAAAGTGAATTTCTTACAGACAGCACACAGTTTTGTTGTGGTCATGGTTTTTTCCACTGTGCCCATCTCTGTCTTTTAACTGGCGTATTAGACCATTTATATTTAATATTATATAATATGTTAAACTCCATATGTTAGAGTTTAGGTCTGTCATTTTATTTTTTCTCTTTTGTTTATCCTTCCTGTTTTTAGTCTGTTTTCTTTTTTTTTAATATTTCCCTTTTTATTTTATTTTAGAAAGAGAGAGAGAGAGAGAGTATGAGAGGGGGAGAGGGGCCGAGAGAGAAGGAAAATTAAGTTAGTTCTGCACACAGCACAAGAACCCACCTCGGGGTTCGGTCCCATGATTCTGGGATCATGGCCTGAGCTGAAATCAAGATTCAGACACTCAACTGACGAGCCACCCAGACGTCCCTCTCTGTTTTCTTTTTTCTGCCTTCTTTTCTGCCTTACTCGGACCTTAAAAAAATCCATTTGATTTATATACAGCGCTTTTCAGTATATGTGTTTATACAGACTTTTTAGCGACATCCCAAACACTTATACTATGCATACTTAACTTATCAGTTTATCGGTGTTGCCATTTTATGAGTGGGAGTGAAGGATCGAGGCTTAAATTCCATTATTTCCCCTTAGTCTCCCAATTTCTAATAGGATTCTCTTACATGTTTTCTCAGCATGTATTGAGAATCACATCAGACAGTGTTGTGATTTTTGCTTCAATTGCCAAGCACAATTTAGAAAACTAACGAGGAGACCGAGTCTATCGCATTTCTTCATATTTTCGCTTACTGTGCCCTTTCCTTCTGACTGACATTCCACGAGTCCTGCCTTGTGTCATGTTTTAGTTTAGAGGACTTCCTTCAATCACTCCTTTCGGGTGGGTCGGATGGTGACAAATTCTCTGAGTTTTCTTTCTTCTGAAAACGTCTTGATTTCTTCTTTATTCCCGAAGGATATTTTCACCGGATATAAGATTCCGGGGTGACATTTCTGTGAGCACGTGGAAAATGTTGTGCCATTTCCTGCTCATCTCCATGGTTTCCAATTAGGAATCTGCTGACATTCAGATTGTTTTCTCCTTCTACATAAGATGTCATTTCTCTTTCACTGCTTTCAAGAGTTTTTCTTTGTCTTTAGTTCTCAGAAGTTTTAATATGTATGCCGTGTCTTGGCATAGATTTCTTGTGGTTTATCCTGTTTGGGGTTTGCTCAGCTTCCTGAATCTGTAGGTTTGTGTCTTTTGCCAGATTTGGGAATTTTTAAACCATTGTTTCTTTGACAACTTTTTCAGCTCTGCCTTAGTTTTCTTCTTCTTCGTGGGACCACACAAATGTTAGGTCTTCTGTCACAGTCCCTTATGTGGGTCCTTGAATTCTGTTCATTTTCTTAAGTCTATTTTTCCTCTGTTGTTCAGACTGAGTAATTTCTATTGTTTTACCTTTAAGTTCCCGGAATCTTTCCTTTGTCCCCTCTGTTCCATGGAGCCCATCCATTGAGCTTTAAATATGGCCATTGCCTTTTTAAGTTCTAAAATTTCTGTTCGGTGCTTCTTTAAAGCTTTTCTTTTTCGCCGAGATGTTCCATTTTTCTCATTTATTCCAATGGTGTTCAGTGTTGAAACGTTTTCATATGGTTGATTTAAAATCTTTGTGAGATCATTTTAACATCCATATCTTCTGGTTTCTTTTTTTAAGTTTATTTTATTTATTTGGAGACAGAAAGAGAGAGAGTGAGCAGGGGAGGAGCAGAGACAGAGGGAGAGAGAGAGAAACCCAAGCAGGTTCCACACCATCAGTACGGAGCCTGACATGAGTCTCAAACCCATGAATGGTGAGATCGTGACCTGAGCCAAAACCAAGAGTCGACTGTTTCACTGACTGAGCCACCCAGGCGCCCGTCCTGATTGATTTCTGTTGGTTGTTTCTTCTCATCCAGGTTGAGATTTTCCTGGATCTTGGTATAAAGAGCGATTTAAACCTGAACATTTGGGGACATGCGCTATGAGACATCTGCCTTTGCCTCCTTTGATGCTATTCCGGTGGGGATGGTGGGATGTCACCTCATCATCGCTACATGAGGGGGGACGTCCAGGGAGTCCACTAGGCTTTGATATTAGGGGGAGGGGGCTTCTTAGTACAGTTGGCAGGGCCGGGCTTTCCTCTGCTGATGCAGCCTTGCTGGGAGGACTCCTTGTAGCCATCGTGGCCTCCACTGACATTTCAGGGAGGGTCCCTTGCGGTGTCTGGGCTGTAAAAGCACTTCCGATGCCTCCCCGGGGAGGAGAGGGGGGCCGCATTACAGCTCGGTGAGGGTGGAAATCTGGCCTCTGCTGGCCAGAGTGGAGGTGAGCCCTCATTGCCTTCTCTGTCGTTCGAAGGTGCCGTCCAGCCCTTGTCGCCAAGTTTTCTGGGTCACTTCTTTCTGGGTTCCTGGACCGGAGGGAGCAGGCTTTTCTAGATTTTTCCTGATGCAGCTGGTGTTTCTAGATTACCAGCTTCTCCGGCATCTAGACTGGGATATGTGAATGTGAGGCTTCAAGAAGACTCAGGGAACTCACCGACGTTCCTTGGGCCCTGGGGTCCTTCGGGAGTCTGGTCTCTGTCTCCACTCTTCAGAGGTTGTATTCAGTGTCCATGACTTTTAGCAGTTCTCAGTGGGAAGCACGGAAACTTCTCTCCCGTCTTTCTGTGTGTGGAAGTCCCAAAGGTCAGAGCTTTTACTAATTGCCCAGGGGTTCCCTCAAGACTCTGATTTCTGCATGACAGGTGTTTACACTGGGTTTCTGCCCTAATTGTTCAATTCTGATGCCAAAATACTCTTGTGAAAAAGTTGAACGTGAGGTACCTTGCGTAATACCCCGGGGTGCATTGAACAGAACTGAGCTCTTTTGAAAGGTCCCTTGAATCCCAAAGGGTGGGGGCAGGGAGGCAGCTGGGAGGGGGCGAGCCAGTCCCTGGGTTCACTGGTGCCCACGTCTAACTCGCGCTAACTCCGTGCAGTCGCCGATGGTCCCTCGAATCTCTGGATTTGTCCTTTTGCCTAATTTCCCAAAGACCCCTGACCCATCCAGGCCAGCGTCCGTCCTACCCGAGCCGGCCATTCTCATGCTCCCTTCTCTCCCGCTGGCCAGGCCGTTCTGCTCTTCTGGAAAGCCCTTCCTCCTCCTCCCTGCCCAGACCTCCTTCCCTGAGGAGCCTGCAGTTCAAACCATCACAGAGCGACCCCAGGGGGTCTCCGGCCCGCCTTGCTGGTGATCTGTCAGGCTCACACTGAACTTACATGAATTCCATGGCCCCTTAGGGAAGGAAGAAGGAGAGAGCTGTTTCTTCCCCTCGTGGGCTTTTCCTTGGTCTTATTAGATCTCTAAGCCCCAGGGAAGGGAAGACCATACCCTCAAAGCAGACAGAAACACAATGAATCCATTAAGAAGGCGTTCATTTAGAATTAAGAATCTCTAAGAGTCCCAGACCCTACAGTTTAAGGGATTTTTTTTTCTCTTTGGGTAAAATCGGGTAAAATGAGACTTTATCGCATATGGTTTCACTTAGAATTTCCTTCTCATTTTACATATGCAAATACTGAGGTTCTTTGAAGGAAGAGATTCGCAGCAGGAAGCAGTGCTGAGCGTAGCCAATGAGTATTCAGCTCAGGGGACATATGACAGCGTTAGGGTTACTTTGCTGTTCTGTGGTCCAAGGTGGCTGCTCTGGAGCCAGCCATCACGTCCGCATTCCAGCCTAGGGGAAGAGGAAAACTGCCCCTTCATTTTAAGAACACGACTCAAAGTTGCACACGTCATTTCTGCGTCAGTGGCCAGCATTTAGACCCCTGGCCACAGCGCGCTGCAGGGAAGGCTGGGAAATGTAATATTTATTCTGAGAAACCCTGCATCCAGCTAGAAGTCTTGAGTTCTATTTGCACGAGAGAGAGAAGTTAAGAGTGGATTTGGGGGGGGGTGACAGTTTCTGCCTCATCTTCTCTAAGAATCACTTCCGTGTGGCGAGTGCTGCGCTGGCCGCGTGTTGTTCAGTGACTCAATCCCGAGCACACTGAGCACCTGCTCCATACGTGGCTTTGACTTGAGCCCCAGGGGAAATACAAACATGTGTAAGGGTCAGAGAAGGGGAAGAACAACACTTATTGAAGAATTACCATCTTCTTTTTTAAAGTTTATTTATTTATTTTGAGAGAGAGAGAAAGCACGAGTGGGGGGGGGTGGAGGGAGAATCCCAAGCAGACTCAGCACTGTGGGTGCAGAGCCCAGGGCGGGGCTCGAACTCAGGAACCGTGAGATCATGACCTGAGTCGACACTGACATCAAGAGTCAGACGCTGAACCCACTGAGCCACCGGCGCCCTGTGAAACTTACCACGTCCTTACCTTTCAAGGACGCTTCGCGGACCTCATCTGTCACCTTTGGGACTCCGCGTGGCTGGTGTACGCCTGGGGGACCGCGTGCTGAGACTCCCTGCGGAGTGAACTGTGAGGCGCGAGTTTTCAGGGAGTGAGTGCAGGCCCCGGCTGGTGGGCTGGTTGGGGTAAGCGGGGGGGTCTCAGCGGGGCCAGCGGGGGTGGCCTTGCTGAGCCGTCCTGGTCTCCCAGCTAGGGGCCAGGACCTTGGACCCCTCAGCAGCTAGTTCCTGGATGTGGGATGCCCATCCCCACTCCCCCCTCCTTTCTGGGAGGGGCCTGGCCTAGGGGAAGGCAGCCGCCACCAGCCACCACCCTCAGCACCCCCGCCCCTGCGGGATGAGTGCCTGGGGCCAGAAGTGGGCATCTGGGCTGCACAGGACAGACACCCCCCACCCCCCCAGCTGCGTTCAAGGTCACGTCGCTGGCTGGTTCCGAGCGGAGATTCCAATTTACTTCTGTCTCCAGAATTCATGTTCCTCCGCATGGCCCTTGCGCCTCCCGGGGGCGGTCAGAGGGGGACAGTCGTGGCGGGGGAGGGGTCTGGGTGCTGGAGTCTTCCTGGCACGTCCTGGGGGGGCAAGGCGAGGTCCTCACTGCTCCCGGGACCGATGGCTCCCCCCATGTCCCATTCTCCCCTGTGCTGCCATCGTGCCCCGGCCACACGCCCCCTCACTGCGCCGCGGACATCCCACGCGCACCCTCGCCTCAGGGGACGTCACTTGCTGTCCCCTCCACGTGCACCATGCCTCCCCAACCTCTCACATGGCTGGCTGCCCCGGGTCACCAGGGTCCCAGCTCAAACGTCACCTTCTCTGACCGCCCTGCCTCAGGTCACCTCCTGCCCCAGCCCCTCTCTACCCTGTCACGTGTGTTATTCTAGCATTTACGATCCTCTAAAATGACCTTCTTTTACTAGGCTACGTGAATGTACTCTGTGTCCCCTGGAACGGGGGTCGGTGAAGGCAGAGATTTTTCTCCTCATTCACGGTTGTTCCCCAGCACCTGGCCCGGGGCCGGGGCCGTAATAGGTGCTCAATAAGTACGAGTCAGGTACTGGAATGAGTGAATGCATGAGTGTGAAAGGTACAAATAGCCCTCCTCCAGGCCTGCAAGGGACCCCCGGAGTGGGGGGGGAGGGGAAGTGAGGAGGGCGTGGTCTTTCCTCACAGCTGCTCTAAAGGGGGGACAGTGTTGACCTTACGGAGCCCGTCAACCCCTATCTCGCTTTTCCCAACTATATGCAAGAGGGTGGTGCGGGCTTCCCGCCTCCCAGGAAAAGCGCCAGAGTCTTTTTCAGCAAGTGTGTGCGGTGGGGAGGACACAGGGGCCTTAGACCAGCTGACCCGGGTTCGGGTCCCGACTCGGGTGCCCCTCTCCACATACCCCCCGCCCCCGCCTCCGGAACCCTGTGTCTGCGTCTATAAACTGGTTTGATCATAACACCAGCCCCCCGCCGGGCAGATGAAGCGAACCAGACGACAGGGGGGCGGGGGGGGGGGGAAGTCATTAAATGCCTCTGGCTGCTGGGGCGGGACACGTGCGGGCCGGGACACGGAGGCTGGGGGCGAAGCACCAGAGATGATTGTCTCAGGGTCCTGGATGCCAGAAGGCAACGGTCAGAGTGTCAGGAGCGTTGGTTCACTAGAGGCCTCCCCTTTCGCTTACGGACGGCTGCCGCCTCCTGTGTGCCCACCCGGTCTTCCCTCTGTGTGTGTCTGTGCCCAAAGCTCCTCTCTCATAAGGACACCCGTCACACTGGGTGGCACTCACCCCAATGATCTCATTTCACCGTCATGGCCTCTTTGAAAGCCCTGTGTCCAAGTCCAGTCACGTGCTGAGGCGTTAGGGGTTAGGGCTTGGGGGGAGGGGCGGGATTCAACTCATAAAACGAGAGGCCAGGCCCTCTCCAGGGTTGGGGGGCCCGAGCCCCTCCCGTTACTTTGTTTGTATTTTGATTTTCTTCCAGGCTCTCTGGCAGATTAAACAACGACGGCACGCCTCGGCGGCTTAAAAAATTAGCCGGCATTTTAAACGGCTACTGTAACGAATCAGGACTTGAAGCAGAGTCACACACGGAGCCGCCACGACTGTGCTCATGACGGGCAATTCCGATATTAGAAATGAAATCTTCACTCGGGGCGTGGCAGCTCGTCCGGTCTGGCCGCACGACACGAGCTGTCATCTTACTCTTTGAATCTCTCACACATCTCCAGACTCAGGGATGGAGGGGTCTAAGCTTCGGCTCCCAGAGTCAGGGGTGGGGGGTGGGGGGGCCTCTGCGACCAGCCCTGACAGGCACGGAGCTGGACGCCATGGCCCAGACTGGAGACTTGTCGCTGCCTCTCTCCGGGCACGAGCCTCCCTCTGCCTCCTTCCCTGCGGCCCGGCCCGCAACACCCCTGCCTGGGCCGGAAGGCTGCTCAGCGAGTGGGAGGGGAGCCAGGCGCCGCTTGGGTAGCGTCGCCATGGCAACGCCCTCCCTGCCCCACTCCTCGCCGAGACCCAGGCATCTGTGGGCATGGAGACTGGCCACATCTGCATAGCAACCAGAGAGGGTGCCGGGCGCAGCTGGGCCCCGCTTCAGGAGAGCAGGTACACTCAGAGCTTTTATGAATCGTTAAGGAGAAGATGGGCGCCTCGATGGGAAGACGGACAAAGGGCGAGGACAAAAGATGGAACCGCAAGTGGCTAATAAATATACGACAAGTGCTCAACATTACCGGCGATCATAGAAATGCAAATGCAAACACAATAAGATACTTTTTTTTTTTTTTAACCAGAGCGATTGGCAAGAGATGAGGCAAACAAAAAGATCAGAGCCGGTGTTGGGGCTGCGTGGGGAAATAGGGACGCGTCCGGACCCTGCCGGTCTGAGTACACATTTGTAGAACATTTCTGGGAGGGCAATTTGGCAACTTGTATCAAAACCCTTTAAAATGCGCATACCTTTTGAACCGAGAATTCCAGTTCTAGTAATTTATTCCAAAGTCATAATTAAGTGAGTAAAGATGTAGCTACAAGTATGTTCCCTGTAGGGGCAATTATAGTAGCAAAAGTTAGAAACACCCACAGTCTGGAAAAGAAAAAAAAAGAGATGGCTGGTTGGGGGGGGGGGAGAGCACATAGGGAACGTGGTGGGCAAATCCTCAGCACCCCGTGTACCCAGGGCAGAGACGGCAAGGCCCGGGGGAAACCTGCCCACGTATCTTGGACAGAGCTTCCAGAAGTTTCAGAGCACGTGAGAGCGTATTTGAATGGACATCATGGGAGGGGCAGCACACTGCAGGGATGGTGGTGACTCTGGAGATGAGGTTGGGTCCAGCCCCCGCCAGTGTTTGACTTGGTGACAGCCTTCCTTGAGTGCTGTCATCAGGTTGAAGGAAAAGTCCCAGTTGGGTCAAAGAGATAAATCATGAAGTTTCAAAAAAGGTTTTTTCCAGGTAACTGTCCAGATTTGTGAATCTTGCTTGCATGAGAAACACCTGCTTTTTTTTTTTTCAACGTTTTTATTATTGAGAGACAGAGACAGAGCATGAGCAGGGGAGGGGCAGAGAGAGGGGGAGACACAGAATCTGAAGCAGCTCCAGGCTCTGAGCTGTCAGCACAGAGCCCAACGTGGGGCTCAGATTCACAAACCATGAGATCATAACCTGAGCCGAAGTCAAATGCTTAACCAACCGAGCCACCCAGGCGCCCCAGAAATATCAGCTTCAATGTGGGGCATTAAAAAAATTTTTTTAACATATATTTATTTTGGGAGAGAGAGACAGACAGAGCGCAAATAGGGGAGGGTCAGAGAGAGAGGGAGACACAGAATCTGAAACAGGCTCCAGGCTCTGAGCTGTCAGCACAGAGCCTGACGTGGGGCTTAAACTCATGTGCTGTCAGATCATGACCTGAGCCGAAGTCGGATGCTCAACCAACTGAGCCACCCAGGAACCCCTAAAATTTTTAAAAATGTATTTGTGGTAAAATATACATAACATAAACTGTATCATTTTAATTATTTTTAAATAATCTAGTAGCACATTCCGCACATTGACACTGCTGCGGAACCATCAGCACCATCCACCTCCAGAACTTTCTCATCTTCCCTGACCAAAACTCTGTCCTGGTTAGATACTAACACCCCACTTCCCCCAGCTTCCCCAGCCCCTGGCAGTCTCCATTTTTTCTGTCTCTATGAACTTGACCACTCTAGATACCATACAGGATTTGTCCCTTTGTGACTGACTTATTTCACCGAGCCCAGCATCCTTCCGGATCATCCATGTTGCAGCCGATGTCAGAATTGTGGGGACCCGTTAAAGCAACACAAGGCAGACCAGGAGACACATGCAAAGGAAGTGGCAATCATCTAGAATGCTCCTCCAGCTCGTGAGAGAGCCAGGGAGGACCATGCGACTGAGGAGAAGAGTTTTGTGCATTTTCATCTTTCTACTCGCATCTCTAGCGTGTTCGGGACTGTGTAACCATTTAAACAGTCATCAGAGAAGTGAAAATTGTGAGAAGCCATGTAGGAGCAATGAGCGTGAGAAACCTCTCAGAGCCCCTTCAGCATAAACTCAAACGGAAGACAAATCCTTGGAACCAGGTCAGTTTGGTAGCCACAGTATACAGGGAAGGAAATAGTATGTGTAAGGTCTGCGGGCAACTTTGGAGCCATGGTATTCGTGGACAGTGGAGAACTGTGTGGAAGAGGGCTCAGATCAACCACAGACGGACTCCATCGAAAGTCTTTTGTGCTGCTTCTGATCTCTTCTGTTTCTGCCAGCTCATCATGGTTTATCTTCCTTCTCTGGCTATGTCTTTGTTGAGCTCTTGTATCTCCTTTGTACTCTTGTTTTATATTGGCAGTGACTTCATCAAATCTTGGTAATTTGCCATAAAGCTCAGTATTTGTATTCTGCGGCTCAGAAGTGATATGGTTTCTGGTAAATTTGCTGTGAAATTTCTCATTTTTCATTTGTCATGACATCTTTGTAAACATCTGTTACTCAATTCGTTTTGATTACTCATCTCTGCATAAGGAAATTCCTCATGGATGAGCTGTTTATTGCACATTCAATGGAGGAGAGCCAGGGTTGTGCCTGGGGCTGGCTGTAGTTAACATGTGTGCATCTCTCAGTGTCCACTGGTCCCCACCTGACAGTGAAGTCACCTGTAGGTCTGGTCACAGAGCAAAGTGTCTCTTTTTAACCTGGCCATGTGGCGTGGTGGCTTGTTGCAAGTATGTTCTTCCTCTGTCTGGGATTGCTTGTGGAACTGCTATTTTTTTTTCTTCGTCAGAAAGGATTTTGGTTTTATGACAAAGAATTTCGGTTCTTACTAGGGTACGGGTACCTTATCAACTCTTCCTGGTGCCCACAGCCATGGGCACTTTCTCTAACACTTTTTCTCCTAAATTCCTGCTCAAATTTTCTTGCCGTTTCTGAGAGATTTCAGTGAGAAGAACACACACTTAATGGGGCTGTTTTCAAAAGTCTTGTTTGTATTTTTAAATTTTGTTAACAATTTCGCTGCCAATCAATGTCATCTAATTTATATACGGTACTTTGTATAGGTGATAAGACAAATTCATACCTACGTCTTTGGAAAATACAGATTTCACGAACAAATTCTAGGTTATTCGTCGAGGTTAAATGAAACCTCTTAGAAGGCAGTGTCATTTCATTACCGCATAGCATGTTGCTATTTTCATACTCTAGCAATCTGGCTTCTTCGTTGGAAAGCTTAGGAACCAACTTGAACTGATTTGCTCAGAAATAGAGCTTGTGACAAGAATACCGGGTATCTCACAGACGTTTCAAAGGATCGCAGGGTTGTTTACACGGTGGCATCTCCGGACACCGCCCTCAGCTCCTGCTGCAGAACCTGGGACAGCTCCCCCCGCCCCTCTCTGAACATCCTGGTCTAGCAGACACTGGGTCGTGTGCACTTGCTACCTCTGAGCGGGGCTGGGAAGCAGGATCCTGGTCTCTTAACCGCTTCTAAGAAGTGGGCGGGCTCTGTCCCTGCCAAAACTCATAAGACGGTTATTTGTCACTCTCGGGAGGGTGTCTTAGTCAGTCCAGGTTGCTATCACAAACAAACCACAGACTGGGGGGTTTACACAGTGGGACTTACATTTCCCACAGTACTGGAGGCTGGGAAGTTTGAGATCAAAGTGCCGACAGAGTCCCTTCCTGCTTTGCTGTGTCCACACATGGCAGAGAGAGACATCATCTCTCCCGTGTCTCTTCGTGCAAGGGCGCTCATTCCATTCACGGGGGCTCTACCCTCAGGACCTAATTACCTTCCGAAGACTCAGCTTCCAAATACCATCATGTTGTGGGGGTAGAGCTTCAACATATGAATTCGTCGGGGCCACAAACGATTAGTCCCCAGGATAAACGCCAGCAAATGGGTTTCCTTCACCACCCCATTCTTTGACGGCCCAACATCAGCGTGCATGTAACTTTCTGCACTTCCACATATTTGAATGCGTGTGTGTATCTGCTGCTGACAGAGTATAGCTATCTTATTACTCAAAGCACATTCCCCCTTTAAAAAGAGGGTCTCCCAAAGTTTCGAAGTATATGTATTCAGGTCCAAGCCCGGGGTCTGGAGGACATGCCCATTCCTTCTCTGGGGCAATTTCTTCAAACACCAAAGGTTCAGGCGCCGCGTATCCAAAAAGAATAGAAGGGTCATCAAAGTGGGTCTAATTACCAGTCTGAAAGGAGGACTTTTGTTGGGCGCCTCTGACGGTTTCCAGGCCCATTTTCAGAGATGCTTTCTTTAACCGCGTTTTATAACCTGGAAAGAAATCGGCGAAGAAGTAAACTGTAAATTTTAATCCTTGCTTGTCATTCAGTTGGCGTCCGATCAGACGATTGGCTTTATCTTTGCCAGAGGAACCGTGTTCCATAAAACCAACTTCTCCTGGGTCGTTCTTGGGGCTGCAAGAAAAGATCAAAGAACTTGTGTTTTGGCAAAGGAGGCGTCCGTACCTAACCCACCGGGAACACGACCACCTCATCCCGAGGTCATCGTGTCCCTTGTTCTTGGGTCTTCAGAGGCCCTGTTTCTCCTGAAAGGGCTCATGGAGCTCTCCGTGTTGCTAATTCCTGGATCCCAGATGTTAGATCCAGTTCCTGAAACCTGGCGTTCTTTCGGCTCCTCCTTCTTGTCCAGGTGCCTCAAGCTGACGCTCGGCTGGTGCTGGCTTCGTTCCAGACCGTTGGTATCCGTGGGCCCCGCCCCCCTGGGGAGCCCCGCCCCCATCAGCCCCCTTCTCTCCCTCATGCCCTTCCCCCGTCAGCAGGACAAGGACAGCGGTGCTCCCGACGGCCATCCCCGGCCAGACACCGTCTCTGCCTGACGGGAGCAACAGAATTTCCTCGTCTTCGAAAAGCGGTGAGGTCCTGCCAACAATCTGGGTCGGGAGTGCGGGCTCTCGTAAAATAGAATCTATCCACAGGAGTCTCCGCAGAACGTGCTGGAAGTTCGGCGGCGAGACCTGGGTCAGCAGAGGACCGAGTTACCCAAGGGCGAGAGGGGACTTGGTCCCTCTGGCGACAGAGGCAGCTGGCGGGAAACGCGGACGGGCGGTCGTCTGCTAACCGGACGCAGCTTCCGGGTCCCTCTGGTAGCGGGGACTCTGCGCAGGCCCAGTGCCACGCTCAGCGGACGGCGACGCTGGACGTCATCACGGTGCGCGCACAGCGAGGCCCCGCCCACGGCCGTGTCCCGGGAAGGGAGACCCGTCACCCCAGCGGGCGCGCGAGAGGCATCCCTCGTCTTCCCTCACGTCTGGGGTCCCCCCCACCCAAGTCAGGAGCGGGGTGGCTCATGTGTTTGAGGTACTTCTTCCTGTTTTTCTGGATAGATTTTAAAATCAAATAAAGATTACAATTAAAAAGAAACGTGAACTGATTCCACAGCTAGAAAAATACATACACACATAGAAACTGTGTAGAAAATACATAGAGAAAAAAACGGTCAGAGAGACATAGGCCAAAATGGTAATAATGGTGATTGCCGGGTGCTGGGGGATCTGCTTCCCCCTGTTTTCTTTTCTTTTTTTTTATGCTTTTTATTTATTTTCGAGAGAGAGAGAGCGAGCGAGCGAGCGTGAGTGGGGGAGGGGCAGGGAGAGAGGGAGACACAGAATCTGAAGCAGCTCCAGGCTCCGAGCTGTGAGCACAGAGCCCGACTCGGGGCTCGAACTCCCAAACTGTGAGATCAGGACCTGAGCCCAAGTTGGATGCTTAACTGACAGAGCCCCCCAGGCACCCCATTGTTCCCCTCCCTTTTCTAAATGCTCTCCAGTTTTGCAGAACGCATACTGCTGTTGGAATAAGGGAAAATAAACAAAAAAGTTAAAATGCATCAACATCTGACAGCATAGACTTGTGCAACCAATAACTTAAGGGCACATTGATTCATTTTATGAAAAAAATGGTTACGAAAAAATTGAAATAATATTAAAATAAACCTAACCTTAAGAGAGAACATTGACACACTGGAAGGCATTAAACACATACGGAATGAATCTGACATGTCTGAAAAATGCATATATGTGGGGTACATATTGGAATATGCCTAATTAAAATGAAGAAATTCCATACATCAAAAGACGCCATTAAGAAAATCAAAAGCCAGCCTTTTAGGCTTCAGTGGGGTTAACAGTTCTGTGAATACAACAGGCACTTGATAAATATTTGCTGAATCAATTAATAAATGAATACACTCTGGGGTTTCCTGAAGTAGCAGATTCTCCAGTGCATTTTAAATGAAATGAAATCAATTTACGAAAATGTGATTTGCACCTCCCTTCTCCCCTCGGCAGATTAGTTGTGTAAAGCGAAAGATCAGATGAGACTGAACGTTCTGTTGCTTCTCTGTCACTGAGTGTGGTCACGGCCCCTCCCCCGAGGAGCCCCAGCCCTCAGTTTCCTTATCTGAAAAAGCAGTAACAGCCACCCGGCTCCCATAGTGCTTTATTTATTTTTTTTGATGTTTTATTTATATTTGAGAGAGAGAGAGAGACAGCACAAGCAGGGGAGGGTCAAAGAGAGGGGAAGACAAAGAATCTGAAACAGGCTCCAGGATCTGAGCTGTCAGCACAGAGCCTGACGTGGGGCTCGAACCCACGAACCATGAGATCATGACCTGAGCCCAAGTCAGACGCTTAACCTACTGAGCCACCCAGGCGCCCCTCATAGTGCTTTAAAGAACATAAGAGTTAAGAGTCCATGTGAATATGAATACATCAGGGCCAAAGAAGCATAGTAGTTAAAAGATTTCTTTTCACTGTGAATTGTAGTTTTTTTTTTTAACGTTTATTTATTTTTGAGAGAGAGAGAGACGGAGCAAGAGCGGGGGAGGGTCAGAGAGAGAGGGAGACACAGAATCTGAAGCAGCTCCAGGCTCCAAGCTGTCAGCCAGAGCCTGACATGGGGCTCGAACCCATGAACTGCGAGATCATGACCTGAGCCAAAATTGGACGCTTAACTGATGGAGGCACCTAGGCACCCTTTCTTTGTCTCTCTCTATTTAAAAAAATAAACATTTTTATTTATTATTGAGAGACAGAGAGAGACAGAGCATGAGCAGGGGAGGGACAGAGAGAGAGGGAGACACAGAATCTGAAGGAGGCTCTAGGCTCTGAGCTGTCAGCACAGAGCCGGACGCAGGGCTCGAACTCACAAACTGTGAGATCATGACCGGGGCCAGATTCAGATGCTTAAGTGACTGAGCCACCCAGGTGCCCCCGTCTCTCTTTTTTAAATAGTTTTATCCCTGTACTAGGCGTCAACCCCTAGAACAGGATTGCTTCATTTTGCTGGTTTATAAAAGCGTATCAGTGGAATCATGCAGCTTGTCACCTGTTGATTTGTTATCTTCTCATCAGCATCATTGGTGACATTCATCTGGGCTGTTGTGTGGCCCCTCTGTTCATTTTCCTTGCTGTGTGGTATTTCTCCGCAAATGCTCGATCACTTACATTTCTGTTTCCTTGTTCCCAGACGCGTGGCTCATTTCCGGTTTGGGGCTATTGTGAATAATGTGGCTACGAATATTTTTGCACCTGTCGTGAACACTTTCCATAGGCTGCCGTGACATCTTTTTGTTCATGTGCAAGCACTTCTACTGGGGAACCTCTTTGGAGTGGAATTGCCGGGTCGCACAGCCTGCTTGTCTTCAACTTAGTAGATAATGCTAGACTGGAGTGCAAAAGATCAGCGTCGCTCATACTTTTGCCCGCAGCATGTGAGAATTACTATTATTCCACAGCATGCCAACGCCTAATATTGTCATAACTTTTTTAAAAAAATATTTTTATTTATTTCTAGGAGAGAGAGACAGAGTGAGCAGGGGAGGGTCAGAGAGAGAGGGAGTCACAGACTCTGAAACAGGCTCCAGGCTCTGATCCGGCAGTCAGCACAGAGCCCGACGCGGGGCTCGAACCCACGAACCCCGAGATCATGATCTAAGCGAAAGTTGGACGCTTAACTGACTAAGCCACCCAGGCGCCCTTGTCATAACTTTATTATTATTGTTGTTGTTATTTTAAGTAGCTCTACACCCAGCATAGAGCCCAATGCAGGGCTTGAACCCTGAGATCAAGACCTGAGCTGAGATCAAGAGTTGGACCATTAACCGACTAAGCCACACAGGGATCCCAGAACTTTAAATTCTGACCTATTCTCATGGATGTTTAAAGGCTTCTCATAGTGGTTTGAGTTTGCATTTCCATAATTACTACTGAACTGAGCATCTTTTCACATGTTTGTAGATCCTCTGGGTATTCTCTTTTATGAAGTGATTGTTCGAGGCTCTTGCCCATTTTTCTGTTGAGTTTTCTGTTTTTTTCTTATTGAAATGTAGGACTGCTCTTCATATTCTGGATGTGAGCCTTTGTCTGTTATAGATGTCACGGATACCTTCTTCCATTCTATAGTTTGTTTTTTAAAAATGTTTTATTTATTTCTGAGAGAGAGAGAGAGAGAGAGAGAGAGCGTGAGCAGGGGAGGGTCAGAGAGAGAGAGAGAGACACAGAATCTGAAACACGGGCCAGGCTCCGAGCTGTCAGCACAGAGCCTGACGCGGGGCTCGAACCGATAAACTGTGAGATCATGACCTGAGCCAAAGTCAGACACTTAACCGACTGAGCCACCCAGGCGCCCCCTATAGTTTGTTTTTTAACTTTCTTAAGGGTGTCTTTGATGTCCAGAATTTCTTAATTCTAATTTAATATATTCCAATATGTATTCCCCCTATGTATTTTTGCATGTAATATAAATAAAAATATATATTCCCAAATAGAAAATATATTCCATGCATTCCCATATGTCAGTGTTTCTGTTAGGTTAGAGTTTCTGGTATCTCATTGAAAGACATTTTTTGGACCCTGAGATTACATATTCTCTTTATATTATTTTCCAGAAACTTTATTGTCTTCCCTCTCATATTTAGATCTATAATTCCACATGGAACTGCTCTTCTTTTTTTTTTTTAAGATTTTTTTTCGTTGATTTTTGAGAGAGAGAGACAGGCTGTGAGCTGGGGGAGGGGCAGAGAGAGAAGAAGACACAGAATCTGAAGCAGGCTCCAGGCTCCGAGCTGTCAGCACAGAGCTGGACGCGGGGCTCGAACCCACAAACTGGGAGTTCATGACCTGAGCCAAAGTCGGATGCCACCCAGGGGCCCTGAAACTGCTCTTTTATACATGGTGGGAGAGGCAGGGATCAGTTTAATATGTTCCTCATGGAAATCCATGGATCATTGATGATTTTATTTACATTTATTAAAAATAATTCCCCACACCCCATTCTGAGGTGCTACTGTTTCAAAACAAGAAATTGGGTCGCCTGGGTGGCTTAGTCGGTTAAGCATCCGACTTTCGCTTAGGTCATGATCTCATGGTTCGTGGGTTCGAGCCCCGCGTCGGGCTCTGTGCTGACTGCCAGCTCAGAGCCTGGAGCCTATTTCGGAGTCTGTATCTCCCTCTCTCTCTGACTCTCCCCTGCTCACGCTGTCTCTCTCTCTCTCTCTCTCTCTCTCTCCTAGGAATAAATAAAACATTAAAAAAATGTCAAAACAAGAAATCGAGCAGCGGATTATGTGTGAGTTTATTTTCGGATTCTCTTCTCCCCCGTTGGTCTGGCTGATTATGTAATCTTGCACCGAACATTGTCTTCAGGAATATCCTCTCATAACCGTTCCCGATAACGGCTGGAATAATTTGTTCTGCTTTTTCAAGATTCTCTTGGTTGCTCCTGGCCTTTGGCTTTTCCATATAAATATTTGAATCAGCTGGTTCATTTCCACAAAAATCCTGCTGGGATCTTGGTTAGGACCGCATTGAAGCTATACAGCAATGAGAACTGATTTACATTTTTACCATGTTGAGTTTTACAATCCGTGCGCATAAGATATACGTTTATTTAGGTGTTCTTTAATTTCATCTGTAAGTATTTGATATTTGTTGATGCTAACATAGTGGCTTCTTATAAAAAATTATTTCCTGTTTGTTACTACCTAAAAAAATTCAATAGAAGGGCGCCTGGGTAGCTCAGTTGGTTAAGCGTCTGACCTCGGCTCAGGTCATGATCTCACGGTTCATGGGTTCAAGCCCCGCGTCGGGCTCTGTGCTGACAGCTCGGAGCCTGGAGCCTGTTTCAGATTCTGTGTCTCCCTCTCTCTGCCCCTCCCTGTCTCGCACTCTGTATCTCTCTCTCTCAAAGATAAGTAAATAGTAAACATTTTTTAAAAAGAAATTTAATAGATTTTTATATATTAACCTTGCATTAATTCTAATTATTAATCTTGAGATCCTTTTCTATTTTCTACATAAGTTATCATATAATATACGCATAATACGAGTTTTAGTTCTTTTCTCTTCCTTTTATTTTCTTTTCCGTGCCTTATTGCACTGGTTAGAATCTCTGATAAAATGCTAAATAGGAATGAGAGTGAGCCCCTTTGATTCCTGATCTCAAAGGGGAGAAAGTCAATCTTTCATCATGAAATCTGATACTGGCTGTATGTTTCTATATGTTTCCTTTTTCAGATTAGGAAAGTTTCGTTCTATTCCTACCTTGATAAGATTCAAAAATTAGAGAATGTTTGTTAAGTGTGATCCATTTTTCTTCATCTTCAGAGATAGCTATATGTTTTTCTACTCTATTCTGTTCATGTGGTGACTTCTGGACGTTGAACCGACCTCCAATGTTGGGAAGAAATCTGAGTTGGTGTGATTGCTATATCCCTGGATTTGAGTGGCTAATAGTTGACTCAGGATTTTTCCGTTTATTTTCTTAAGTGATACTTCCTTTCTTATAATGTCCTTTTGGGTTTTGGTATCGATTATATTCTGACCTCATAAAACAAGCCGTGAAGTGTTCCCTGTTTTCCTCTTCTCTGAATTTAAATTTCTGGTAGCAATCATTGGTGAAGCCATCCGGGTCTCAAATGTACTTTGTGAACAATTTTTAATTCTACTCCCAATTGCTCTAATAGTTTAATAGGACACTTAATATTTTGCAGTTTTTCTTCTCCCCGCCCCCCGAGCTTCATCGAGACGTGACTGACAAATAAAAATTGTGTGTATTTAGGCGGTACGGTGTGATTTTAGGAAGTGCACAACATGATGATGTAATACACATATATCGTGAAATAATCACCACGGTCAGGTTAATTAACACATCCGTCATCTCGCAGCTCCCATTTATATGAGTGTAGAGTAAGACCACTTCAAGTCTCCTTTCTTTGCAGATTTATAGTTTTCAGTGTAGTATCATTAACTATGCTCACCAGAAACTTACTCGTCTTATAACTGAAAGTTTGTACCTTTTGACCAACATCTTCCCATTTCTCCTAGTCTCCGGTCCTCAGCAGTCACTGTATTACTCTCTGGTTCTATGGGTTCAAGTTTATATATATATGTACACATATATGGGCACAGAGAGTGGGAGACACAGAATCCGAAGCAGGCTCCGGGCTCTGAGCTGTCAGCACGGAGCCCACGTGGTGCTCGAACTTTTGAACCGTGAGATCATGACCTGAGCCGAAGTCGGATGCTTAACCTATGGAGCCACCTGGGTTCAACTTCTTTAGATTCCGCATATTAAGTGAGGTCATACAGAACTATTTGGTTGATTTCATTTAACATAATGTTCTCCAGGTTCACCCACGATATTGCAAATGGCAGGATTTCCTTATTTCTTTATGGTTGAGTAATATTCCTCTGTGTGTGTGTGTGTGTATCTACATCACATTTTCTTTATCCCTTCACCTGTCAATGGTCACTCAGGCTGTTTCTATACCTTGCCTATCACAAATAGTGTTTCAATGAACATCAAAGGGTAGATACTCTGAGATTGTGATTTCATTTCCTTTGGAAAATGATTCAGCAGGATTTGTTGAATCATACGACAGTTCGATTTTTATTTATTTTTAAGTTTATTTATTTATTTTGAAAGAGAGTGAGTACACGGGGGGCGGAGAGAGAATCCCGAGCAGGCTTCGCGATGTCAGTGCAGAACCTGACGTGGAGCTTGATCTCACGAACCGTGAGATCGTGACCAGGGCTGAAACCACGAGTTGGATGCTTAACCAACTGAGCCACCCAGGGGCTCCTCCGTTTTTAAATAATTGCCAAGACCAATGTCAAGTGGCTTTTCCCGTGTTCTTCTGGGAATTTTATGGCTTCAGGTCTTACATTCAAGAATGTAATACAGTGGAAATTAATGTTTGTGTGTGGCATTCGGTAAGAATCCAGTTGCATTCTCTTGCGTGTGAGCATCCAGTTTTCCCAACTCCATCTATTGAAGAGGCGACCGTTTCCCCATTGTGCGTTCTCGGTGCTCTTGTCAAAGATTAATTAACTGTATACGTAGGTTTATTTTTGGCTCCCTCTTCTGTTCCATTGGACTCCATGTCCCTTTTTAGTCCAGTATTACACTGTTTTGATCACCAAAGCTTCGCAAAATAGTTTGAAATCTGGAAATGTGGTGCCTCTAGCTCTATTACTCTTTCCCAAATGGCTTTGGTAATTTGGAGGCTTTTGTGGCCGCGTACAAAGTTTAGGATTGCTTTTTTTCCCCGATTCCTGTGAAAACTGCGATTGGACTTTCGGTAGGGATTGAACTGCATCTGTGGGTCATTTTGAGGAGTGTGGATACTTAAACCATCGTCGTTCTTCCAGTCCATGAACACAGGATATTGTTTCTTTCATCAAGGAAAATAGCTTTCTCTTTCCTGGAGGGCACGTTTCCGCTCCCGGACCAGTCAGCCGTGGCCGGGGACGCCGTGGAGAATCACAGACGAAGAAGCGACGGCCGTCCCAGGGAAGGGGACCCGGGCGTCAGATCTCACACGAGGTCCCCGTGTTGTGCTGCTTCTCCCCTCCCCCCAACCTGGAAGAGTAAGTCACGCCACTTCGTGAGCATGTGTCTGAGGGGACACTGGGCTGCATGGCTTCCAGAACCTTCTAGGACCAGAATCCGCCAGCTCAGACCGGCCGTGTGCGCTGGGCATCAGTTCGCCCCTCGGAACCCCAGGCTCCTCGTGTGCGCCTCTCGGTACCTGCCTCGCAGGGCATCATGGTGGATTAGACACAGCCAGCATTGACCCCGTGGGCATTCAGCCAGGACCACAGGAGCCGGTCCGTGTCCCAGCGAGGGAAGGGGCCCGGGGGGGCGTGGCGCGGGCTCTTGGTGCCTCCTCCTTGGTGGTCACCTTCCTGCTCCCTCCAGAGGGAGGCGTCTCCTTTGCTGGCGAGGGCCTGGGACCCACCGACCTGGGCCTGCCCTCAGGGTCCCCATGTCTCTGGAGCAAGACCAAGTCTCCCTCCCTCCCCCACCCGGAGTCTTTGCTGCGTTTCGTCTGTTGTATTTGCTTCTGTGGTGAGATGTGCATAACATGGACTTTACCCACTTCATCATCTCTAAGTGTGCCCTCCAGCGGATGTGTGCCCGTCCCTGCCAGCCGCCTCCGGTTCCTGTTTTCCCAGACTGAAACTCTGCCCCCCGGGCGCTCAGTGACTGAGCCGCCCAACTTCGGCTCAGGTCGTTATCTCACGGTTCGTGGGTTCGAGCCCTGTGTCGGGCTCTGTGCTGACAGCTCAGAGCCTGGGGCTGCTTCAGATTCTGTGTCTCCCTCTCTCTCTCCCCCTCCCCTGCTCACGCTGTGTCTCTCTCTAAAATAAATAAACATTAAAAAAAAAAAGATACTCTGTCCCCATTGGACACGAACTCCCCATCCTCTGCAACTGCCACCCTACTTTCTGTCTCTATGCACTCGATGATTCTAGATTCCCCATGCAGGCGGAAGCACACAGTATTTGTCCTTTGGTGACTGGCTTATGTCACTCAGCATGATGTCCTCAAGGGGCATCCATGATGTGACAGGTGTCAGAATTCCCTTCCGTTGGAAGGTGGAATCCGATTCCATTGTACGTATAGACCGCATTGTTGTTCTAACCATCCGTGGGTGAACAGCCACATCATCTCACACCTTCCTGGNGAACCGCGAGATCATGACCTAAGCGAAAGTCGGACGCTCAACCGACTGAGCCCCCCAGGCGCCCCGGCTCAGGTGGGTCCAGGCAGAGAGTCGCATCTAGTTCCGAAGCTTTTACAGCTGGCTGTCGGTTCCGGGCTGGATGGGACCGGGTCGGGGCCGGCGTGAGGAGGCAGCAGGGGTGAGGCAGAGCTGAGACCGGCAGGGAGGAGATGAACGATCCAGCCTCCTGCCCTGGCGCCGCTTTGGGACCCACAGGTCTGAGGACCCCCCTCCGACCTCAGCCCGCTGTCTTTCCCGCCTGCTCGTCCCTGGTCCCACCCGCCACCAGATGGAGAGGAAGGCCCAGGGGCTTGGTGTCCGAAGGCAGTTAAGCTGGAGGAGGGGCGCCCGGCGGGCTCACTCGGTTAAGTGTCCAACTCTTGATCTGGGCCCGGGTCACGATCTCCCAGTTCGTGAGTTCGAGCCCCGCACCGGGCTCCGCGCTGACAGGGCAGAGCATGCTTGGGATCCTGTCCGCCTCCCTCCGCTGCCCCTCCCCCACACGCACGCGAATGGGCGAGCTGGACAAAGGCACTGTTCTTTGA
This sequence comes from Crocuta crocuta, assembly GCF_008692635.1. Lineage (NCBI taxonomy): Eukaryota > Metazoa > Chordata > Mammalia > Carnivora > Hyaenidae > Crocuta > Crocuta crocuta. The sequence goes on along the minus strand of NW_027532747.1, from coordinate 1,321,927 downwards.
GCCTGGTTTCCTCCCCTGCAAACGGCACCTGACCTCCCCCCCAGGACGCGGTGCGGTGGGACCAGGCGGATGGGTGCTGATGGGAGAGACGTGTCATCTCTGGCCCCGGGTCCCGGGCATCTGCGGCCGCTCTGCGCCCGGGAGAAGCAGGGCGGAGGCAGGGCACCTGGGCGGGCCGGCCGGGAGTCACTCTCCTGTGCGGAGGGAGGGGTGCGGCGGAGGCAGGAGCATGGCTCTGAGCATCGCCAGGACGTGGTATTGATCCGACGCGCCCCCCACGCGCTCTCCCTGTGGTTCAGATGCCCCGTTGCCATGGAGACCAGGCACCGGCTTCCCGGATCGCTGATGGAGGCGATCGCCCCCCGAGAAGGGAGACGGCGCTGTCCGCAGGTGTACGCGCGGCCGGCCCTCGGCCCTCCTCTGCACGGAGAGGGAAACTGAGGCTCCCAGATGGCAGGGACCCACTCAACGGCCAGGACCCGAATCGAGGCCGCCTGCCTTCAGGCTGCTCGGGAAAGAAAGCCCTCAAGCTTTCACCGGCACAGGCTGCAAAGTGCAGGGGTCCCCAAGGGGAAGAGGAGGGGGCCGCCGACCATGATGTTGAACCACGGGGTCCAACCTGCTGTGGCCTCTTTGAGTGTCCGCTTTGCCCCTTCCAGGAGGGCAGACGCTACCCTTACATGGCACCGCTGTGTTCAGGCTGTTCTAAGCGACTTACTTGTCCTGGCTCGTCAGTATCCAAAGAGATTCCGTGCGGCAGGCACTTTTATGATCCCTGTTTTACAGACGAGGAAACTGGGGCACAGAGAGGTTAAGAAACTAGCCCAAACTCACACAGCTAGCAAGTGGTGGAGTCGGGATGTGAACTCAGTCGGACATTCTCCACTTGCCCTTCTGGGCACCCTCCTCTGTCTGTGGTCGCTCTTTGGACGGCACGCTCAGACTCTCGCACGTTGGGTGTGGCCAGTGGGAAGTGGCATCGGGAGCTGGGAGTGAAAGGGGCCGGAGGTCAGGCCATCTGTCGCCGGCTGCTTCCTGCTGTGTGCCAGCGGCTGCAGCCTGGTCCCGCTCACAGCCGCAACTCCAGGCTCCAGCTGGGTGCCCTTTTGGGTACGTGTTCTGTCTTCCAGTGTCCTCCTTCCTCTCCCTTCCTTGAAATCCCGGGAAGGTGGAAGCATGTTCTCCATGCTCCCTGGCGCCCAGGGAAGGGGAGACAGTGGACTTAGGGTGGGATTGATGTCTGAGAAGAGATCTAAGTGCCAAAAAGTATCCAGGCACGTACAGAGGAGGGCTGGTGGGGAGAGAGCAATCAGGTAGAAGGTGCAAAGGTCCTGAGGTAGCCATGTTTTGGCATATTTCACGAGGAGCATAGAGGCCAGTGTGGTGACGTGGAGTGCTGGGTGAAGGTGGTGGGGGATGAGGTCGTGGTGCGGGTTCGGATCATAGCGCCCTGTCTTCTCTGGGGTTGAGGCATGAGGTGGGGAGGCCCTGGGGACGGTTGAGCAGAGATGTCACCTGCTGCGTGTGTTACAGGCTCACTCCGGCTGTGGTTTGCAGGGAGGGCAGAGAAGGGGCTGCTCTAATCGTCCAGGCGAGAGCCGGCGGTGCCTCGGGCAGGGGCCGCATCAGTCGGGGAGGGAATTCTGGCTGGATTCTGGACAGCGTTTTAAAGCTGTGCCAACGGGGAGGCAGGCAGGTGGGTCTGGAGCCCCGAGGAGCGGCCAGGCTGGGGGCGGGACCCAGCAGTGCGAGAAGGTCTGCACACACGACTAATGTCAGTGGTCGCCGTGGGCTTCCCCTGGAGGTGAGCCCGCGAGAATGCGGGGGGACGGGGTGTGGGGGGGCCAGTCTCTGAGGCCCGGCGCTGTCCGCCCACGTGGGTTCTGCCCCCTGTGGCCTGTGTGCTGATGTGGCCACTTGCCGCCGGCACCTGCCAGCCCTTGACCGTGGCGCCTCTGCGCCCGGCTCTGACGCCCCGCCCAGCTCCCACCTTCTTCGGCTGTGCCTTGGGGACGCCCACGCCCCAGAGCGCCTAGTGTGACCACAAGGTCACAGAGTGCACTTGAGGGTGTCGGCCGAGGTCACCACGAAGCGGAAGTCTTCTTATCCCCTGAGGGGAACGAGTGCCGCGGAAGCTGCTGGAAGCCGCCTTTGCCACCTTCCGGGGGGGGGGGGGGGGGGGAGGGCGCCCTGGAGGAAGGACCAGCTTGGAGGAAAACAGAAGGGGGGGCAGAGAAGAGACGGAGCCCCGGGGGCATCGGAATCAGGGACGCTGTCCGGTGGGTCTTCCAGGACCCTCGCCCTTCGGGGCCCAGGCGGCCAATCGCCCCGAGCGCTCAGACCAGCTCCGGGGGCGGCTGTGGCTGGGGGAGCA
>NW_027532747.1:1313754-1319472 GCF_008692635.1 Crocuta crocuta | reverse complement strand
TCCGAGACGTGTGCTGGGAATTCGCACTCGCCGCCACTTTATGGCCTTTAACTCAACCCCCAACAACTGTTGAACGTGCGCACTGTCCCCTTCGAAGGACGGGGTTGTGGGCGCGTCACACATCACGGCGATCCTGGTTCGCTGCAGCGGAAAGAAGCACCTCTCTGTGGGTTAACAGGAAGGAAGCATCTCTTTTTTTTTCTTTAATAATTTAAGTTTATTGATTTATTTTTTTAATCTAAAAATGTTTTACTTATTTGTCTGTTTGTTTATTTTTGAGAGAGACAGAGACAGAGCATGAGCGGGGGAGGGGCAGAGACAGAAGGAGACACAGAATCCGAAGCAGCTCCAGGCTCCCAGCTGTCAGCACAGAGCCTGACGCGGGGCTCGAACCCACGAACCGTGAGATCATGACCTGAGCCGGTCGCTTAACCGACTGAGCCACCCAGCCCCCCCCCCCCGCAAAAACAATTTTATTTTATTTATTTTTTTAAGTGTTCATTTATTTTTAAGAGGGAGAGAGAGAGACAGAGATACATGAGCAGGGGAGGGTCGGAGAGAGAGGGCGACACAGAATCGGAAGCAGACTCCACACTCCGAGCTGTCAGCACAGAGCCTGACGCGGGGCTCGAACCCACGAACCGTGAGATCATGACCTGAGCCGAAGTCAGATGCTTAACCAACTGAGCCCCCAGGCGCCCCTAAGTTTATTGATTTATTTTGAGAGAGGCAGAGAGCGCGGGAGCTGGAGAGAGGCAGAGACGGAGAGGGAGTCCCCAGCAGGCTCCGTGGGGGGCGTGATCTGGGGCTCGAACTCACAAAATTGTGAGATCATGACCGGAGCCAAAATCAAGAGTCGGACGCTTAACCGACTGAGATGCCCTGGCGTCCCTGGGCCGCCTTCAAAGTGGGGCCTCTACGTCACCCTGAGGGTCAACACCGGATGGGCAGACGTGGGCAGGGGATGTGAGGAGGGTCGCGCAGAGGCCTCAGGGCCCTGAGCTGGGGGGGACGGGCCTCGCCTCCACCCGCTCGCGTCCACTAGCACAGCCCCGAGCACAGGAGCCTGCAACTCGGCGTCCGGCTCCTCTGGGGCCCGGCCTGCGTCGCGCCCTCGGGTGCCCGGGGGCCTCGGGCTGCTGGCTGGGCCGGGCGCTGCCCCGGGACCTCAGCGAACGCAGATGCCCCTTCTGGCCTCCGGCTCCCGTCTGTTCCTGGGGCCATCTTCCTCCTCCCGCCTTCACCCACCGCGGGCAGCGTACTTTACAGCCTGTAGTTAGCCCTTCCGTTCTGCGCGCCTGACTTACGGAGGCGAGGCTGTCTGGAGTAGATGGGAGAAGTCCGGAGCGGGGAACGGGCCTGGGTCTGAGGCCAGGGGCAGGCCCTCAGTGTCCCCGTCTGCCAAGGGCACTGATACTGCATCCCTCACGGCTGCTGGGGCCGATGGTGCCGTGGCGCAAGGGAACAAGCTGGTGTTTGCTGAGTGTTGGTGAGGCTGTGCGCTCACGGAGTCCTCCAGGCTCTGCGACAGGCCCATTTAACAGACGGGAAAACAGAGGCTCCCAGGGGGAGGGTGGGGCCTTTGTTCCTCGAGTCACTCACCCTTCCCACAGGAGTGGGGCGGGGAGCCCAGGACCATACATCGCCGTGGGGAGGGCCATCCCCCCCACCTCCCGGGTTCGCAGCCCTCTGCTCCGGAAAGCCCTGCCTCTGGCTCCCAAGTCCTCGCCCTCAGCGCCGGATCTGCCCCAGCTCAGTCACGCTTTGGCCCCTGTCACTCTGCCACTCACCCCAAAGGCCACCTTTCTGGTCTTGGCGCCCCCCCCCCCCCCCGAAGGCTGAGTTGGCAGGGCAGGCGGTGGGGAGATAAGCCATCTGGGAATGTCAGTCGTTAGGTCCAAGGACGGGGATGCCTCAGGTGTGACCTTCCCTAAGTCCCACCTCCTGGGTGTTTGTCCTTCACAGCAGACTAACAGCTCTTCAGTATTTCTGGGTCCTGCCTCTTCCCTCCTTATCTCCTTCCCGTCCTCGTATTCATTCAATGAATTTTTATTGAGCACCTACTAAGCTATAGTTTAAATGAAGGCACTCAGAGAGGGCGGTAAAGCAGCCACGCAGCCGTCTGGGGGAAAGGTGTTCTGGGTAGCGGCAACAGCCAGTGCAAAGGCCCTGGGGTAGAGTGTGCCTGGCTTGTTGGAAGAATAGTGAAGAGGCTGGGGTGGTAGAAGCAGCGTGGGTGAGGGGAGGGGAGGTCTGAGAGGCCGTAGGGGTGAGGCGGCACAGACCAGGCAGCGCCGTGAGCCCTGAGTGTGCTGGGGAGGGATCGAGGGGCCCAAGGAGAGGAGACACAGGATTGGGGTCGTGCTTTAGCAGTGAACGAAACAGACATCCTTGCCCTCCTCTCCGCCCTGTCATTCTAGAAGGGGAAGAAAGGAAATAAATGAAACGAAGAAGAAAATGAGCCCTGTCAGGAGGTGGGAGGGAAAGAGAAGCGACGGTGGTAGTAGGAGGCGCCGGTGACAATTTACTGGCAGGGAGGACCCCCCTGAGACCCGACTGCCCCGAGGTCCCCAGGGAAGGTCAGGGACACAGGCAAGCAACGGCCAGTGCACAGGCCCGGGGGTAGGGGCCTGCCCGTACTGGCTGCGTTTGCCTTGTGCTGCTCACCGTGCTCAGAGGGGCAGCTTCCCTGGGCACCATGGTGTCACAGCCAGTTACACACACATGGTTAGAGCTTCTGCGCCGCGTCTGCTCACACATTTGCCCAAATCCTGCCCCGAGGGGGTGTGAAAAGACGCTCGGGCTCCAGGTGATGGGGGAGGGGAGAAGGGCTGCGTGATAGTGCAGGGGTGGGCGGGGCTTCTCCGTCACAGGACAGAGGGGCCACACGGTCCCTGTGGTGGCTGCTCAGCGTGGCCGTGGCAGTGTGAAGGCAGCCACGGACCACACGTGAGCAAACGAGGGAGGCTGTGTTCAGTGAAACTTCATTCTCGGGCGCGGAACTTTTGCGTAAAGTTTGCTCGTGCCACAAACATTGCTCTTAGGGCGCCGGGGTGGCTCGGTCGGTTGATCATCTGACTTCAGCTCAGGTCATGATCGTGTGTTCATGGGTCTGAGTCCTGTATTGGGCTCAGCCTGTCAGCCGGGAGCCCGGTTCAGATCCCCTGTCCCCTCCCCCTCCGCCCTTCCCCTGCTTATGCTTGATCTCTTTAAAAAAATAAATAAGGGGCGCCTGGGTGGCTTAGTCGGTTAAGCGTCCGACTTTCGCTTAGGTCATGATCTCGCGGTTCGTGGGTTCGAGCCCCGCGTCGGGCTCTGTGCTGACTGCCGGCTCAGAGCCTGGAGGCTGTTTCAGAGTCTGTGTCTCCCTCTCTCTCTGACCCTCGCCTGCTCACGCTGTCTCCCTCTCTCTCTCTCCTAGAAATAAATAAAAAAAAAACATTAAATAAATAAATAAATAAAACATTTAAAAAATTACAAATTGGGGCGCCTGGGTGGCTCAGTCGGTTCAGTGTCCGACATCGGCTCAGCTCACGATCTCGCGGTTTGTGAGCTCGAGCCCCCCGTCCGGTTCTGTGCTGACAGCTCAGAGTCTGGAGCTGCTTCAGATTCTGTGTCTCCCCCTCTCTCTGCCCTCCCCCGGTCATGCTCTGTCTCTCTCTCTCAAAATATGAATACACATTTTTGAAAACTTATATAAAAAATTACTCTTAAAATTTTTATTCCCAACCACTTATGAATGTGAAAACCGTTCTTAGCTCGAGGGCTGCACAAAAATAGGTGGCAGGTGGCATTTAGCCTCTAGGTCCTACTTTGCCGACCCCTGCAGTGGGATTCCGGCAGCCCCTGGGCCACTCCACGCTTTCCGGAGCCTTCAGCCCTGCGGGCGGGGACGCGTGCCTTGCCCAGGGCTGCTCAGCGTTGGATAGAAACCACTGCAGGATCCCATGCGACCCGGGCTGGGACAAGGTAGGGGGTTTCTGAAGCGGTTAAATGCCTCCTGACGGAAAGGCTTGGGGTGGGGGGGGGCAGAAGGCATCTGTGACTGCTGGTGACCTTGGGGAGCCAAAGCTCAGACCGGCTTCTCAGCGTCAAGTGGGGGGACCTTCTAGGTGAAGGATGGGCGTGGAGGAGCCCCGCGGATGGCAAATACTGGGTGGATTTGAGCAGTTAGCGCCTTTCTGAAAGTTCTGTTTACTCGTGTGTTTATCCCCTTTGTGTGTGTGTGTGTGTGTGTGTGTGTGTGTACCTTCCCCTGCCCGGGGCTGCTAGCTCGCACTTGTCTGCATTCCCTGGGGCTTCCCAAGTCGTGGATGCATCTGAAATGCTTTTAGTCCAGGTGCCGTTCTCTGTGAGCTCAGTCCTAGGTCGTATGTTACAGCCGGGGGTCGGGAGCCCGGGACACGGGGCCCCGTGTGACCCTGCACTGAGCCCTGTCCCTCCAGGTCTTCTGGGAGTGTCTCTTCGCAGGAACCCTGAACACACACGCCACGTGCTCCGGCAGTGACGCTGTGGGGAGCAGTCCCTGAGGGACCTGCANTGGCCGCGCTCACTTGAGCTGTGGTCGGCAGTTCAGTCCCCACCTTGCGGATCCTTGGAGCACCGCTTAATCATCACCGCCCTTTTGGGAGGTGCTATGCCCGTTTCATGGATGAGCAAACCGAGGCGAAAGGAAGTTCAACAAGGGTCCAGGGTCACCCAACAGAGCCGTGGCCGAGTGGCCCCACCAGCCTGCGCCCGTTTCCTCCTGGCGCATTGTCCTTCTTTATCAAAAGAAGCACTGACGGAATCTGAGTGTTTGTGGATCCGCTCAAAGCCCAGCACTTCATATGTCGTGCACACGGCCCCCGCCTCCCCGGCTGTCTCTCCTGGGACCATGGAAGTCCCCTCCACACCCACTGCCTGCGGGAGGGAGGGGGGCCCGACGCACTGTGGAGAGCCCGCAGACCAGCCCTCAGGGGTGAGGCGGGGGGAGCTCATGGCTCCGGGGGACCCCCAGGGGGAGCCTCCCCTGTCTGCCCTCNNGGGGGGGGGGGGGGGCTCCCTCCTGGTCCACTTGCTCATGGGGGAAGGGCCCCCAGGTTCCTGCCCGTGACCTCCACCTTCGCCAGCAAAAATGCATTCCTCCCTCGCCATTTGAAAGCCATGTGGCTGGTAGCTCCTCTGCTACCTTTCTTATGAAAACATTATTTATTCTCACTTTTATTATTTTTTTAAGTCTATTTATTTATTTAGAGACAGAGAGCAAGCAGGGGACGGAGCAGGGAGAGAGAGGGAGAGAGAGAGAGTCCCAAGCAGGCCTCACGCGCTGTCAGCGCAGAGCCCGACGCGGCGCTCGATCCCACACACCGTTGAGATCGCGACCTGAGCCGAAACCAAGAGTTGGACCCAAGGCGCCCCGTCTTAGGAAAACATTTAAAACGGAACAATGCGAAGAACGATCGAAAGCCTGTAGACCCTGCTACCGTTTGGCCGGTGCTCAATCTGTCCTCTCTTTAAGCACTTTCTCTTCGCTGAACTGTCTGAGCGTGTGTGACAGACACCAGGACACCCGGGCCCTTCAGGCCGCGCCTCTGAGGACGGGCTGGGAGGCACAGCGCGGGGTCAGGAGTCTCTAGCCTTGCAGACCGCGCGCTGGCGGGCACGTCCTCACCCTCCTGGGGAGCACCTGCAGCCTCCTCCCCAAACCCCCCCCCACCCCCCCCCCCGGCCGCCAGC
>NW_027532747.1:1312901-1313240 GCF_008692635.1 Crocuta crocuta | reverse complement strand
GCCATAGTCGCTGGGTCCAGCCACTCCCCGAGCGAGGCAAGAGTCAGTCGGTTTTGTGTTTGGTTTGGGTTTGCTCGACCCCGGTCTACATTCTCAGAAGTTGTACCAGCGGCTCATCTGCCCCCGCCCCGCCCCCGCCGGGATGGGCTCCGTTAAGTAAAAATGGTAAAGCAGTGGGGCTGTCGGTTCAGAGTGGTTTGTGAGGCTGTTTTACAGCAAATTTGGCCATTAAAATAAACTGTCCACGTGGTTGCTTTAGGCGACCGGTGTGGCAATGCGAGCGGTTAACACACCTGATCTTTGTATCAAAGTGATGATCAAACAATCCGATTTCTTTTG
>NW_027532747.1:1307864-1312787 GCF_008692635.1 Crocuta crocuta | reverse complement strand
TTGATCAGAGAGGAAAATTCAGGGGCGCTGGGGGGCGGGGGGGGGGGTTGGGCTCAGCCAGTTAAGCGTCCGACTCTCGATTTCAGCTCAGGTCATGATCTCACCGTTCGTGAGATCGAGCCCCACATCGGGCTCTGAAGTGACAGCGCGGAGCCTGCTTGGGATTCCCTCTCTCCTCTCTCTGCCCCTCCCCTGCTTGTGCATGCTCTCTCTCTCCCTTTCTCAAAATAAGTAAATAAACTTTAAGGTATATATGAAGGAAATTAAGGACAGAGAAACGGAGGATAGGGTGGAAGGCGCTCCTGGGGAGCACAGATGCGGCCGGGGCTGGGGGTGCCTTTTGACGTCACTTGGCTTGTCTGAATTTACAATTCACATCTGTGAAATGGGCTCAGGAGGCCCCTGGGCCTCACCCGTTCCACACCCTCCGGACCTCTGGAAGGACAGCCCCTTCACACACGTCCCCTGAGGCAAGGAGGCTCCTCGACCCGAAGCTGGGGACCTTTGTGTCCTCAGTCCCATGCCGGCACCAGAGACACACGTGCTGAGCGTGCCACACAGCTTCCCCTCCCTGCGACCTTGGTGAAGACTGTTTCCTTTCCCCTCATTATGACAGCCTGCCCGTCTTTCAAAAAATTAAAGAGCACTGAATCGGAAGTGTGAAGACCTTCCCAAGTACCGTTTTCCTTGATTAGATTTATAGGCGCGTTTTCTATTTTATTAGTTTCTTTTCAAAAGAGCCAGGTCTCTTATTTATTTATTATTCTCCCGCTTTTATGTTCCCTGATTTATTTATTTGCTTTTATCTTTATTATTTCCGTTCTCCTGTTTTCCTTTGGGTTTGTCCTTTCCTTAGAAATCGGGGGCCGAAAGCCTCAGGTTCGTGTTCGCTTTGTGCGCGCGAGTGGGTTTTTGACAATGAAAGCATTCAAAGTCGCGAGACGCCGCTGAGGCCGCGCCGACTGTCCCAGAGGCTTTGCTGCGCGGGGCTTTATTCCCATTGTTTCCCAGGGAGTCCGTCGTGCGCTCGATTCCCTCCTTGACCTACATGTTATTTAGGAGNCGAAAGTCGGACGCTTAACCGACTAAGCCACCCAGGCGCCCCTAGGAGAGGAGTTTTAAATCCCCAATTTTCTTTCTATATTTAGAACTTCTTGCCAGCTTTATTTTACTGTGGTCGAGACCATCCCCTCTCAAAGGTCTGCTCAAACAATTTTCTTTTCTGACATTTGTGCCGGGACTGGCCCAACGTTTCAGAGATGTGTCGCGGGACTCGCCAGAGGGGCGAGCTCCCTACTGGGCGTAACCAGAGATGTTTACATATTAATTCTATCCTCTTAATTACACAGCTCATGCCCTCTGTGCTCAGTTTTGTTTACTTAATATTTCATAAAGACGAATTAGTGAATTCAAACAGCTCACCACAAACGAATTTCTCTCTCTCGTTTTACTTCTAACGTGGAAGAGGTGGGTGAGCGAGAGGGAAGGCCATGATTGTCTTTTCGCAATCCCTCCGGAGCTGGGCTGCGGTGGCGCGAACCTGGGCTCTCTCTACCCGGGGCTGTTTGGGTGGCTCCCCTGTGCGTGCCTCAGTGTTCTCATCTCGGGAGTGGAGATGAAGTCGTGTTGGCCGCACGGAGGTGAGGAGTGGATGAGTTTGCTCGCGGGAGGCGGTCGGCATAGCTCCTGGCACACAGCCGGGCATCGCGCACCGCTATGCCGTGAGCCTCCCGATCATATTCAACAGGCTCGTTCCCTCTGAGCAACCCCCCCCCCCCCCCAGGGTGGCTCCGGAGATGCCTCGGATTCTCTCTGCTGTCCTTTCCCTGCCTGACAGGGGCCACTTGGGGCACTTCCCTTCCTCTTCCCGACCTCGCTCCTTCCCTGTGAGGCTTGCAGGCTCCCGCAGCCCCAGGAACGTTTCCCGTCTCAGCCAGAGATGGATCAAAGCGCCTGTGTTGTTCTAGACTTCTGATCTCTGCCCGAGGACGCGTCCCCGGGGCGAGGGCATTCTGCTGGCTTCCTGGCTCAGACGCAGAAGCAGCCCAACTGGAGAGACAGCCCCTCCTTCCCTTCCCTCCCTCTCTCCCTTCTTCTCCCCGAGTACTTATTAAACGTCTACCCGCTGCGTCAGGCATGGAGATAAAGAGGGAGTAAAACCCGGTGTGATCCACGGAGGGGTGGGTCAGAGTGGCTGCACAGAAGGGGACAGGCCCCAGGAGGACAGCGTGGGCAGAATGTGGAGGGCGGGAGGGGGTGTGACCCGGGCGCCCCCACTGGGAACCGTGGGGAGCTCTGCTCTTGACCCAAGCGGACGACCTGGCAGAGCCGCACCTGTATCTGCCTGCAACGGAAAGGTCCACACACGTTGATCAGAAGGTTGTACAAGAAGGTGCGTAGGGTGCACCCATAATGCCCCAAACCGGAGCAGCTCACCCTCCCCTGGGGGGCAGGCAAACTGCAGCACAGCCGCCCGCGGGATCTTAAGCCAGAACCACCCGCCCATCCCCACCCTCGACAGAGCGTATCCGACCTCACGGCCCACCCGCTAAACGTGTCGCAGGTCCGAAAGCTGAAAATGAACCTCCGTTGTTGGAGGTCAGACGGGTGGTCACCCTGGGGGCGGAGCTGGTGATGCGAGAGGTCGCTGGAGCGTGGTGGTGTTTCCGCGGGTGTGGACGCTGCAGAAATTCAGTGAGCCGCACGCTTGGGGCCCGTGCCTGTGCTTCTAAGCGTGTTAGCCGGATGGAACAGAAGGGAATACCAAAGCACGGGCTCCCTGCCTGTTTGGGGAGGCAGACACGGGTTCGATAACTGTCAGGGGCACCGAGGGGCAGGCTCACTGGGAGGTGGCGATGGGCCCTCCCCGTCAGGAGTTCACCAGGAGGTGAGGAGAGTCAGCAGCAAGCGCAGGGACCTCTTGCACATCCAGAGGGAGGTGGAGGGCTGGGGCTGGGCCGCAGGAGGGGCCGGGCCAGCCACACTCAGCCCTGCAGGCTGCGAGCAAGGGTTTGGTCTTTATTCTAAGTGACGGCAAGCCCTTGAGGTGCTGTAAGCAGAAGAAGCATGTGCGTGGCAGGGGGCGTAGCCTGGGGTCCTCGGGGCGGGGTCCCATCGCTGGGCTCCCCTCTCCACCCCACCCTGTGGATACGTCCAGGTGTCCCTGGGCGCCTGAATCTGCTCCCGTCTGGTGGGGACCCTCCTGGGGCCTGGGCCGCCAATGTGCCCACCCCTCACTGGGCCCCGTTCCAGCTGAACCCCCATCCCCCTCTTCCCCGCACCCCTGGGCTGCTGAGGGTGGCCCGGGGCCTCCTCCCGCCTCCTGACCCTGTGCTCTCCTCCCCTGGGTCTCAAACATCTGTCACCATTTTACACCATTAAACTTTTGTTCTTGGAAAGGTCCTGTAAGCCAGAGTCGATATGTAGCATTAACTAACCGTCTCTTCCACCCCTGACAGCTAGCTTCCTTTCTCAGAGGCGGTGACTTACCAATTTTATGAGCATCTCTCTGGAGGGTTTTCACACAGACACACAGACCATATCCCCCCCACCACCAGTAGCCTGTCACACAGAGCCGGCTCCTTTGTGTCTTTTTGTCTCAATAGTCTTCATTGTCAAGCTTTGTGATAGTCACTGGTCTAACGGGTGAAAACGGCAGTTTACTGCATTCGTGTATATATTATTATAAGTGATCACGACCATCTTCTAATACAATTGAAAACGCCTATTTCCTTTCCAATGAATTTTCCGCTCTTAACATTTGTCTATTTTTTTCCTATGGAGGTTTCCATTGTGCTTCTTAGTGATTTGTAGGAACTCTTTACATATTAAAGAAATTGGTCCTTACATCACCGTATCTCATCTCTTACTCTTCCGAACTCAGGGAAGCTGGCAGCTTTGCACGGCAATCATACAATTCCAAACGTAGATGCTGGGGCGCGTCTGAGGCCCTTTCGAGTATCAGGGGCCCAGGAGTCGCAGCAGAGCCTCACGGCCTGAATCACCAATCATCTCTCAGAAAGATCTCCCTGGCAAGGTGAGTTTTTAAGCCAACGCTAAAGCTAAATGCTACCCATATCCTGGGATGTGGCCCTTTGGACTCGCCTGACAAAGGCCTGACAAATTTGCTGGGCTCCCTGACCAGTTTCCCAGCCTGTGGGTCCTGCCTCAACTTCCCGTGTGGGAACTTCCAGCTCATTGTAGCCTCGCCTCCTCTCAGGCTCTAGATCTGGGGTTCCAGAGCACCTGCTTATTATTTCTCAGGCACCGAGAAGGGCTCAGGCAGCAATCACACTCCCACTGCTGTAGGCTGGTTTCCTAGCAGCAGAGCCTGAGACAGGGGTTGAGTGCATTTGAGGGAGCTCTCCGGGACCCCGGTAAGGGAGGCTGGTCGCGAGCCTGACTCCCTGGGGCCGGGGCCGGGTGGAGCTCTGAGGAACAAATCTCACCAGAGTGGCCCTGCCTTGAGGGGAGGGGGCTGGGCTTTGGGGCTCCTCTCAACCAGGCACGGCTTCCCACTTTCTTGGGGGTGTGGTGCAGCGGGGGCTGTAGCCTCTTGGAGCCTAACCACCTGCACCAGGGCCAAGGATGTCCCCTGCAGCCCCTCACAGGCGGAGCCTGGGGAGCCTCTGGGAGACGGTGTGGCAGCGGGTAAGGACACCAACAACGTCGGTGACAGTCCCCTCACCCCAGACACAGTTGGGACCTCTGCACCTGGCATGGAGGAGACGCCCTTGAGGGTCCGAGGCTGGTTCTTACTGCCTGAGTCGTGACCTCCGCGGTTCCTTCCCCTGGGGAATCTCTTCCAGGGCCCAGCTGTCCCCACCACGGTGTCCTCCAAGGAGCCCTGTCTGTGCTCTGCTTTACAGCCCCCCCTTGTGCTGGGGACCGACAAGCCCAGAAGGAGACACGCGTGATGCCCGG
>NW_027532747.1:1304693-1307837 GCF_008692635.1 Crocuta crocuta | reverse complement strand
CGGCAAGAGCAGCCTCTCCAGGGCGGCCTGTGGCCTTCCCGCAGGAGTCCGGGGGGCCTGACCCCTCAAGCTCCGGCTTCCGCATCAGGACGCCCCCGCGTCTGGTGTCAGGGCTGGGGGCCCTGGAGCTGAGTCTGCATCTCAGCCAGTGGGGTAGACAGCACGTGAAATAGGAGTTTGATCGTATGTAACAAGCAAAGGTCGTGTGTGCTCGGGAGGAAATCACGGCAGGGAAGGGAAAAGGAGGGAGCTCNCCCCACCTTCCCCTCCTGCTCTCCTTGGCCCTCCCTGGGCTCCAGCGCCTGGCCGGGCTGCTGGGCGCCGGTTCCCCACCTGTCGGGCCTGGGCCGCTCCCTGCCTCTTATCCGCCTTATCCACGTATGTTTCTTTCAGAAAAAGTAATTTATTTTCTAATTACAGAAGACGATGGGGTTGAACCAAAGGAAGGCAGATCAGAGCTCGGTCAGAAGGCCTTCTGCAGAGCTTTCTCCCCTCCCCGGCCCAGGGACCGGTGCCAGGGCTTCTGGGAGGAGCAGCAGAAGCTCAAGGCGACGGTTCCTAGAGCCTCCAGCTGCCAGGCTGGGGATCTGGGTTTTATGCTCGGTCTGTCATTTATGTGAAGCCGTGGGGCCCACGTGGGAGCTCAGTTACCCGTCTGTGAAATGGGATGGCGAATGTGGGACTCCAGAGCCTTTCCGGCTGGGATAATCTGTAATTCTGGAGACTCGGTCTGGGAATCACTTAATCATTCTTGCAGATTTATTTCCCTGCCTCCTGATATAACTTCACTCCAAATACCGCCCCCGCCCCGCAGCTCCTTACGGCGCACGAGACAGCCGTGAAGTTGACGTGCAGCCTTCGATAAGCCATTTCCTGACGGGCGTGGGGGACTCAGTCTTCTCCTCCGTGAAAGGGGATGAACAAAACCCTCCCTGCGGGTTGCCGGGTGGGCATTCGAAAGACCACAGTGCCCAGCCGGGTGTACAGAGAGGCGTTCAGGAAAGGCTAACCTCCTCCCCTCCCTCCCCGCCTCTGCTCGGTCCCTTAATTCTGAGCCATGATGCTGGGCAGTCTACGCAGAGCCTTGAGGACAAGATCCTCGGTTTGAGCTGAGCTTTGTTTTCTTCTCTGTATTCCTGTCTCAGAACATCCCGTTTCCTCTCCCTCCTCCTCCTGAGCCCACACCTCTCTCTGACACCCCCAAACAAAGGTACATGCAGGTGTGCCGAGCCCGTTGAGATCAGCCACAGACGGCCGGACACCAGGCCCCGTCCCCAAGAAGCTCTCCAGGCCCCGACGGTCTGACCCAGAGGGCACGAGACCGGGGCTGCAACAGCGTGCAGCCTGCTTTTAATTGGGTTGGAGGAGGGGGGACGCGCAGAGGAGGAGGTGGGAGTGGGGTGATGGCCACACGAAGGAGGTGGGGGACCGACGTGCACAGAGATATCAAGTCCCTTGGGTCTGATGTGCCTGGACTCGATTGGTCCCATCAGGGTCACACTCCCACGCCCTGACGCAACCTCCATGGCCAGGGTCTGTGTCACTCGCTGCTGCGTCCCCGGGCCTTGGGCGGCTGGCGCTGGAGGGTGTGGTGGGCACCTGCGGCCACCCCTCCCGCCCCGTGCTCCCGCTTCCCTTCCCGCTGTGCCCCCTCTCCCAGCCTGCCTCAGCCGCCCTGGCTGCGACCGTGCGGTCCCCTTGGGCCCCTCCGTGCTCCCCAGCCCTTGTCGTCACGAGTCCTTCCTGTGCTAAGCCCTAAAACCACTAATTGGGCTAAGCTTGGCTCGAGTGCCCACCCCTCATTGGCAAGGGACGGAAACCCAACTCAAACTGGTTTAAGCAAAAAGTCCGGGCGCCTCAGGCAGTGTGGCATCTAGGGGTTCAACAAGGTCTTGGGGTCTCAACATGGCTCCACTTCTTACTCCTGCTTTTCCCTGATTCCCTTCCCTTCCCTTCCCTTCCCTTCCCTTCCCTTCCCTTCTCTCCCCTCCCCTTCCCTTCCGTTCCCTTCTCTCCCCTCCCCTTCCCTTCCGTTCCCTTCTCTCCCCTCCCCTTCCCTTCCGTTCCCTTCTCTCCCCTCCCCTTCCCTTCCGTTCCCTTCTCTCCCCTCCCCTTCCCTTCCGTTCCCTTCTCTCCCCTCCCCTTCCCTTCCGTTCCCTTCTCTCCCCTCCCCTTCCCTTCCGTTCCCTTCTCTCCCCTCCCCTTCCCTTCCGTTCCCTTCTCTCCCCTCCCCTTCCCTTCCGTTCCCTTCTCTCCCCTCCCCTTCCCTTCCGTTCCCTTCTCTCCCCTCCCCTTCCCTTCCGTTCCCTTCTCTCCCCTCCCCTTCCCTTCCGTTCCCTTCTCTCCCCTCCCCTTCCCTTCCGTTCCCTTCTCTCCCCTCCCCTTCCCTTCCGTTCCCTTCTCTCCCCTCCCCTTCCCTTCCGTTCCCTTCTCTCCCCTCCCCTTCCCTTCCGTTCCCTTCTCTCCCCTCCCCTTCCCTTCCGTTCCCTTCTCTCCCCTCCCCTTCCCTTCCGTTCCCTTCTCTCCCCTCCCCTTCCCTTCCGTTCCCTTCTCTCCCCTCCCCTTCCCTTCCGTTCCCTTCTCTCCCCTCCCCTTCCCTTCCGTTCCCTTCTCTCCCCTCCCCTTCCCTTCCGTTCCCTTCTCTCCCCTCCCCTTCCCTTCCGTTCCCTTCTCTCCCCTCCCCTTCCCTTCCGTTCCCTTCTCTCCCCTCCCCTTCCCTTCCGTTCCCTTCTCTCCCCTCCCCTTCCCTTCCGTTCCCTTCTCTCCCCTCCCCTTCCCTTCCGTTCCCTTCTCTCCCCTCCCCTTCCCTTCCGTTCCCTTCTCTCCCCTCCCCTTCCCTTCCGTTCCCTTCTCTCCCCTCCCCTTCCCTTCCGTTCCCTTCTCTCCCCTCCCCTTCCCTTCCGTTCCCTTCTCTCCCCTCCCCTTCCCTTCCGTTCCCTTCTCTCCCCTCCCCTTCCCTTCCGTTCCCTTCTCTCCCCTCCCCTTCCCTTCCCTCTCCTTCCCTTCCCTTCCTTTCTCTCCCATTCCCTCCCCTTGCCTCTCCTTCCCTCCCCTTCTCTCCCCTTCCCTCTCCTTGCCTCCCCTTCCCTTCCCTTCCCTTCTCTTCCCTTCCCTCCCCTTCCCTTCCCTCCCCTTCCCTTCCCT
>NW_027532747.1:1303841-1304584 GCF_008692635.1 Crocuta crocuta | reverse complement strand
TTCCCTCCCCTCCCCTCCCCTTCCCTTCCCTCCCCTTGTCTTCCTGCCTCCCGGTCCCCTCCCGTCTCTCCGTCCCTCCCCTCCCCTGTTGGAGCCTGTATGCGGGGCACAGATCCCCCTTTGACCCAAGGCATCAGCAGCTACATCTGCTGGAAGGGCTGTCAGCACACTTCTCAGCTCCTGCTCGGCCTGCCAAGAACCGCGTTGCCTAAGGTCACATACTTTCCTTCTGTGGCCCAGACCCACGGCTGATGAGGATGGAGATGAAAAGGCTCGGCCGTCTCAGCCCCACTCGGGACAACTGAGGAGGGACGCTGGGCTGCAGGGACCCCGTGGGGGGACCGAGTCTGTCTCCCTCTGTGCGCCGGCCGCCCTCACCTGCCTTCTGAAGGCCTGATCCATCCCCAGGGCCCTCTTTAATGAGCATCCCGCTCACTGAAATCTATCTCAGATCTACTTCCCCCAGGAAGTAGCCCAGTGACCTTGTCAATGTCCTGCGAGCTAAGTGACCCCCAGGGAAAAGGCAGGACCTCCTCTTTCCCAAACGTGTGGCAAAATCTTAGTCGGCTACTCTCTGCCTCTGAAGGGCTCTGTCTGGGTCACATGATCGCTCCTTGACTCAATTGTCCTGTGTGTGGGGGGGGGGCGGGGGGAGACAGCAGGGAACAGGATTCTCATCGGCCAGGCCTGGGCCATCTGGTCGACCTAGAGCCCTGGGCCATTAACTCAACCGAGGCTGGACT
>NW_027532747.1:1297152-1303827 GCF_008692635.1 Crocuta crocuta | reverse complement strand
GATGCTAGCAGAACCACAGCCGCCCTGACCCAGGGCCCCTGTCAGAGAGCTCAGACTGAGGGTGGCAGCAGCCGCGTAGGGCTTTCCCCGGCAGGAGAGGACGTCCCCGGCCTGGCCCCCGGCGAGAAGAGCAGAGTCATTTGCCCCCAGTGCCCGTCCTTGAGTGGGGAGGGGCCGCCACTCCCGTCCACACCGCGGGACAGATTCGGCATCACCCGCGGGAGACCCTGAAGCCGATCCGGAGGCCGCTGCTTTTTCCAATTAGTCACCCAGGTGACACTCACCAAATCAAAGTCGACACTCCAAATGGGCCAATCAATAACTCCATTTTCCCCTTCCCACCCTGGTCGGGGAGGAAAGCTAATTTATGAACTCCCCACCCCACCCTGTCCCCCAGCGGGCATAAGAGAGCTCAAAGAAAGCTGCTTCCGTCGCGCCCCGAGCTGGCAGGCTTCCTCATCCGTCTCTCCTTGGACATGTTTCGGGAACATCCCTCCTGGGGGCAGCCAGGCCCCTCCTTCCTGGTCTGAGCATCGAGCTTTCCCCGGAGCTGGGCAGGGACCGCGGTGGGTGGGGAGGGCGCCCTGGCTGGGCCGGGACTCGGGTCCCCTGCGGCGCCCCGGCCCCATGGTAGCCCTTTTCCCCTTTCCCAGGCCCCCCGTTTTCTTCCTCNTGGCCGCTGACCTGTTTCCCAGCAGCCGTGGAAGCCTAGACCCAGAGGGCGGGAGACGGGACGCGGGGAGAGCCTGCCCCGCCCCCGCCGCCCATACGCCCGTGCTGAGTGCTGGTGGCCCGTCCACCCGGCCCGGCGCCCCCCAGCTCTGGTCCCAAAGCTCCCCCACCCCTGACCGCCCCGCCGGGCACCCCAGCGTCCTCCCCACGCCTGGCCTCCCTGCACGTCCTGCCTGAGGGACGGCTCCGTTGCTGCCCGGTCCCGGGGCCAGGGGTCTGGGTACCAGCGGGGGCCCCTCACCCGATGGTTCCCACCCCCTCGCCTCCTCTGTACCCGCGGCCGTTCCTTCCACCGGGATGGCCTCCCTCCAGGCTTCAGACCCTCCCTGTGGCTTTTTGTCCTGGTCCATCTCAGCTTGGCTCCCGTTGGTGACACTCTGGCACCACAGCAGCTTTCCCGTGCCGTCCCCTCCACCTGGACTCCCGGCTTTCCAGAACTTTCTGCAGGGCCTTGGAACAGGTCCTTCCTGCCTGCCCGCACTATGAGCTCCTCGAGAGTGGCCCAGGCCCCCTGCCTCCTCCCCTGCCCCGCAGCAGCAGCCTCACGCACCTGCCCAGCCTGAGACTCAGCCCACGTCTGTGGCCAGCAGCCGAGCTCCTTGGTCACAGTTGCTGTGATTCTCCCAGGGGGCAGGGCCGCCTGCAGGCAGCTGGGAAGGTGGCCTTAGAGCGCCCTGCGGCCGGCTGGACACCCCCCCGCCCAGTCCCAGACACACCCGCCCTCGTCACCCCTACCCTGGGCCAGAGGCCGGGGGACCCCATGACCCGTCCTGTCCTGCGGGCCCCACCCCCTGCCTAATTAACGCCTGCGGCGGCGCTGCTTCTGTGCTCCATCTCGTCTCCGACAGTTTTCATGTCTAACCCACCGAGGAGATGTCCTCAAGGCTTTGAAGTCTCTGGGCGCACGAATAAAGATGTCATCCTGGCACACGCGGTGCCTCTTAATGAGGACGGGTTTGATGTGGAAGTTGGGCCAGAGGGAAGCGGCTTGCCTGCCCACCCCCTCCCGCAGGGGGACGGCCGGCCTGCCTGCAGCCGCGGGCAGGGGTGGAGAGTCCAGGTTTGGAGCGGAGCGGGCTAAGCGGGGTCTGGGCCTGGCAGGTGTGTGGTGGGGGAGGGGGCAGACAGCACTCCTGATACCGCTCTTCCTCCCTCCAGGTCAGGGGACCCCTCGCCAACCCCACCCCCTGCCGAGCCTGGATGCCCAAACTCAGAGACCCAGGGAGATTTGGGTGCAGAGGGAGTGCAGTTCAGGGAGAGAGGATATGGGGTACTCTGGCCGCGCGGGGGGTGGGGGTGGAGCTGAGTCGGGGGAGATGATGCTTTGGGGGGACAAGGGAGGAAAGGGCTCCGGCGGTGGTGATGCAGGGGGGAGGTGCAGCCTGGGGGGGGGTCAAGGAAGAGGTGGAGCCTGAGGGAGGGACGAGGGAGGCGATGCAGGATGCCGCGCTGAGGCAGGGGAGGAGACACCTTCTGGAGAGTGTTCCCCCCGCGTCCCCCCCACCCCTTCCAAAGCAGTGGGTGAGGGAAATACAGACTCTCGGGCAGGCCTGCTGGGAAGAATCCGGCTCTGCTGCCTGGGCGAGCACCTGCCCTCTCTGTGCCTCAGTTTCTTTATCTGAAAGATGGGCTGACACCGGGCTCATCCGTGGAGGGGACTAGACAGGTCAGACACAGGACAGCGCTCACCAAGGTCGGGTCGTATACAGACCCCAGAGCCTAGGCCCGCTTGGGGCTCAGAACGCCCCCATCCTCCTTCCTCAGCCCCTCCTTGGCTGTGCCCTTGGGGCGGGCTCTGTGGGCGCCTCCCTAAGCTTTACCTTGCTGGGAGGGTCATGGGCTCCCCAGTGCTCCTGCTGAATCAGCCCCGGGGTTGTCTGTCCCCACCTGACTTGAGGCTCCTTGTCTCTCAGCAGGCCTGACGTCTTGGACCCCGATCATTCTCTGAACACGGCACTATCGGCCAGCGTTCCCTGAGCACGTACTGTGTGCCGGGACCCTTTACGTGGATGAGCTCGGTCCCCCTCCTAACAAGCCAGGGGGTACGGGGTGTTCCCCCCATTTTACAGATGCTGACAAGGAGGCTCAGAAGTTGCCAAGGCGGCAGGGCAACTGGTGGGGAAACAAATGAGGGGTCGTTCTCCGATTGACTCGGGTATCGGGATACTCGGGTATCCCTACCGAGGACGGGCCCACACGGCCCCATGGCTGTGCCCGCTCAGGTGGCGTGGATTGGCTGGCCTGCACCCATGTGGAGTCTGAAAGGCCCGCAGAGCTCAGAATGAAAAGCCCTTCCCTCCCCTGCCATCCACTGGGGGGTCCAAAGGGTCCCGGCTCCCAAAGGAAGATCACATCCCTGGACCAGCGTGGAGCCCACAGGGCAGAATCCCCTGGCGAGGCTGAAAGGGCCCCAGGAGTGGGCAGCCTGCGGGCTGGCGATCGTGGGTGCAGGCCCTATAGTCCTTGGCGCTTGGAAGGGCCCCTGCGCCGCAGCATAATGACCTACCCTGCCAGGCACTTCCCATTAGCCTCCCCTGCATCCTCTCCGGGAGACAGAACTGTACCAGTTCTACTGAGAAACAAAGGTCAGAGAGGGGAGGCGACTTGCTTGAGGCTGCACAGCGCTGGTCTTGTCTTCCCTTCCTTGTCTCCGCCCCATTTCCCTACCGGTGCTCCCTGGCAGATCCTCCCAAATAAATGCGTCGAACTTGAGCCTTGTCCCAGGAGCGGCCCCCGCCCCCTCAAGGCACCCAGCATGTGTCTCAGACGATGCAGAGAGAGCCTGTGTGCGTCTTCACCAAGATGGCCGTGTGATGTTGGCTTACAGAACTCGAACCTTCTCTCCTAAGGGACCTGATCATTCTTTTCCACCCTGTCTGGAGCGGAGCTTAGACACCCCCGACCTCTGCCTGCAGCCTGTGTCACGGGATGGCACGTTGCCAGTAATTATCAAGCACCTGCTGTGTGCTGGGACTTCACCCCCACCCCCACCCCCGCTGTTAGGTAGGGGGTGACCAAAGGGTGCTGCTGTGCCCTCCCTCGCGGCCGGAGTCCCCTGGGAGTGGCGGGGGCGACCCTTGGGGAGGGGCTGGGGTCTGCAGGGGCCCCCGGGGCTGCCCCTCGTACCCACCGGCCGCAGAGCACTGTACGCAGAGTCAATCCCAACGCGCTCCTGGAAGGCTCTGCCCCACAGACCACGGGACCCACGGGATCCTCCAGAGACTGGAGGCGAGGAAACAGGGCAGACGACCTGTACCGTGCACCGCTCCCTGCAGGCGGTCTTCCCCGTGGGCCGCCCGCACTGGGGCCCCGGCTCCAGCCCCCTCAGGGAGAGCGACTCCTCAGAAGTGTCTGCCCCCACGTCTCCGTCCTCCGGAACCTCCCTCGCATTCCCTGCTCCCTCCGTGGCTCCTGCCGAACGCAGGACGAGCCTTGGGCTCTCGGGCCCCACGCGGGGGCTCCGGCCGACCTTGTCACCTCTCTCCAATATGGCATATTCTTCGGCACCCTTTCGTCCCCCAGTCCCGGGGACGGCGGCGTTCGGAAAGTGCGTGGTTCGGATGGTGCGTGGGAAAGGGCACCCAGGGGCCGAGTGTTGGTTGGGGGTGGAGGGGCTGCCGATGACAGGCTGGCCTCAAATTCCATTATATGCGCAACAAAGGGAAGTTCCCGATTCTAAGAAAAGCACTTGGGGAGGCGCCGGCCCGTGGCTCAGTTGGTTACACTTCCGACTCTTGAAGTCAGCTCAGGTCATGACCTCACAGAGTGTAAGACCGAGTCCTGGAGTCCCGGGCGGGGCTCTGTGTTCAGTGTGGAGCCTGCTCCCTCTCTCTCTCTGCCCCTCCCCTGTGCTTTCTCTGGCCCCCCTTCTCCAAAAAAAAAAAAAATAATAAACATTTAAAAGAAAAAAGAAAACAGGTTGGAGTGAATGAGAATGGGGGGGCTGCTTTTGCAAAGGCAGAAAGCCCACATCAGCCCCCAAAGCCCAACATCACCCCAGACGGAGCAGCTCACACTGTGAGAGTGGCAGGAGCTCCGTAGGCTCAGGTCCCGGCCTTGCCCCTTATTGGCTGTGTGACCTTACCTGTGTCACTACCCTCTCTGTGCCCTGCTTTCTTCCAGTCTACAAGACGGAAACGATAGGAGTGTCGACCTCATGATCGGTTCACGCGAGGGATTATACACGTTAACGCCTGTCCTACTGGCTTGGTTAGAAGAGTGACGCACGAGGGACTTTCAGTGCCGGCGAGGGACCGGATGAACACGGTGTGGTCCATTCACGCCACAGAACACCAGGGTTTTAACAGCACGAACCAGACCTCCGTGCATCCACAGCGGCAGATACTTACAGTTTGGGTGAAAAAGAATGTTGCAAACTAGACTTCCCACATCTTCGGGGACACACATATTTCGTGTAAATTGCTGAGAACTAATTAAATTAATATATACGTTAGTGAAGAGGAAAAGGTCTGAAAGGAAGTGCAACGTGAGGGCGCTTGGGGTGGTTTGTGGGGAAGCGAAGACGACATGTGTGGTGGGTCTGGGGGAGGGATATGCGGGGGGGGATGGGCATGGGGAACTTTATCGTTTCGAAAAGCAAAGCGTAATTATGTCTATAATGACAACTGAATTGACGGAAAGAAACAGTCGTGAGAATCGGAGAATCGTATGAGGGTTATGGTCCTGCCTGGGGGGTGTGGGCGGGGGACAGGCTGGACCAGGGAATGCTCCAGAATCTCTGTGAAGAAATATCTAGATGGAAAAAAGCACTTCCAGACTATAGAATAATGTACTCGTTGGAGAAAGGAGGGAAAAAAGTTACTTTTCCTATGATGGAAGGAACGTGGCGCCAGCTGTCCGAAGCCCTCCGGGCGGCGCAGGGATGAGGCCAGGGGGCCGGGGGCTTTGTCTTGGCAGGCAACGCGTCACTCTGATTCCTTGCTGCTTCTGTGGAGTGGGGCCGCCCCCACCCGGTGCCGCAGACCCTTAGTGGGGAGTGAGTTGTAGAGGCGTGCGGGACGGGGACTCACAGCCGGTCCGTGCTGGGTGTTTCCACTGCACCCCTGCCACCCCTGCGCAGGGGAAGGCTGCCACTTGGATGCTGGGCACCAGGAGTCCGTGCCCGTCACCGCCACCAGCCTCCTTTTATCATTATTCGCAATAACAGGCAGGCCTGCACTTTACTCAACACTTATGTGTGCAAAGAACATGATGAGCCGCATCTCATAAATCTTGCAGTGACCCCGTGACGCGGGTCGTGGGAGATTGATTACAGAACCGGGTCCAATCCCTCATCCCTGCCTCCGTGCCCTCTGCCATGGGATGCAGCCCCTCCCAGCAAGGGGTGCAGTCTATTTCTCCACCCCCGACTCCGGGCCAGCCTGGGACCCGCTTTGGCAGGGAGGGCGCGGCAGGAGTTAGTGTTTCGCGGTTTCCCAGCCTGGGTCTCAGGAGGCCCCGGTACGTTTCCACTGTGGCTCTCGGAGCTGCCCAGCTGCCTTGTGGCCAAGCCCAGGCGTATCTGCTGGGGGACGAGAGACACGTGGCCGGGTCACCTGTGGCCCCAGCTGGCAGCCAAGTCACCAGGCATGTGAGTGAGTCACAGCGTCAGCCGAGCTGCCAGCTAACTGCGAAGGCATGAGCAATAAACGGTTGTATTTTAAAGCCTCTGTGTTTTGGAGTATGTGTTAGCAGTATATTCTGGATGATGCACAATGATGCAGAGTGGCTCAGTGCCCTTAGACCGACAGAGAGGCTGGTCTCAGGGAGGCTGGGGTGCCCTGAGTTTGAACCCCAGCCCGGAAGACCACACTGAACCGATCAACCCCGGGAGGGAATATGTAAGATTTCTCCCTCTGTGTCTGTTTCATCTCCAGCATATTAAAACATGTTCTATTTCCTGCTCTATTTCTTCTGTTGTATTTCAAGGCTTCAAGGACACTT
>NW_027532747.1:1286723-1297119 GCF_008692635.1 Crocuta crocuta | reverse complement strand
GGAGACCTCAACCCTCTGCCCCACCTCGAATTTCCATCCTGGGGAAGAGCGCCTGCCTGATTTGGTGCCGCAGGTCAGGCTGGCCCTCGGGAATCAGGTTGGCAGGAATACGGGACTTTACTGAGTAATTATAGGATTAGGCAACCCCCTCGAAATTAAATGCTACCTCTTTACCTTTCAGAGAAGAATCCCACCCCCCACCCGCTACCGTGTAATTATCTGGTGAATTACTCCACGGAGGTCTCACGGTAATTACGCCACGAGTCAGAAGCCAGCAGTTCTTCCAGTCATTACAACGGGAGAATTAGCCCTCATTGTGCAAGCCCGCCTGCTGCCCCGGCGGCTGCGGTGCCAGAGCGCGCGGCCCTCCAGCGCCCGGCCGGAGGCTCCCTGCGCTTTCCTTCCCAGACGCCCAGGAGCGGCCTCCTTGCCCGGGAGGGGAACCCCAGCCCGCAGCCCCGAACCCTCCAGGTAGATGCCGTTTGGTCAAATGCTCACATGTCAGCAGAAGACAGCAGGGTGTGAAGAGCACAGAAGCTCACGGCTGCGCTGCCTGGGTCCCGCCACTCACAAGTGCGGTGCCGCTTCCTGCCTCAGTTTCCCCATCTGTAACACGAGGGGAGTTGTCAAGATTCGGCGAACAAGTAGACATGAGGGTCTTACAAGAACGTAAGGCACAGGGTGGATCCGAGGAAGCGTTTGCTTCTCCGGTGATGATGTGTGGGACCAGAGGCCGGGTCCCCGAAATGCTCCGCCAGAGGCAGAGGAGCGGGTCCAGAGCGGGTCACCAGCTAGGGCCGCGAGGGGCGGGACCCAGAGCCAGGCGACAAATGTGTCAAGAGGAGGAGTTGGGGCTGGAAATGCTGGAGGCGGGGCTTACGCCTGTGGCTCTTTTTCTCCAAGTGGGTGTCAGGCTTACTCAAAGGGACTGGGAGGGACGGGATCTCCTCCCCTCTTCCCATTTCTCAGCGGAGCCATATCCGAGACCCCAAATACCCGGCCCCGCTGAGAAGGTAGGCAGTGCTTGATTCACAGCAGTGGGAGCTTGTCTTTCACGCAGGAGGCCAGTCCTCAAAGGCAAGGAGCTGGAGGGAAAGAGGAAGAACAAAGGAGAGTCTGGGGTGTGGGTGGAGAGCGGGGCGATGCGCTCTGCTCCCGTCTGCTCGTGTCGGGCACACTCTTGTAGGCGTCCCGCCGCCCCTGCCAAGTCGCCGCTCGCCTTGGGCAACTTGCTTTTGCCTCTCTGAGCTCCGGGGCAAAGCAGTTGTACAACAAACAGCTGCATCCCCTCCGCTGACCGTTGGGAGCACTCGGGCTGCTAAGGCGTGTGACGTGCACAGAGAGAAAGCACTCAGCCAATGCTGGGCGAAAACAAAACGGACCAGGCACCCCTTCGGTGGCCTTGAGACATGACTCACCAGCCTCTCCCATTTCCTCTCCTCCTGGATGCATTCCTTCTGCAGGGCTCAGCCGAGACCAGCTGGGGCGCCCCCGTTTCCCCAATCCTTGGGAACGGAGGGACAGCTGTCCCCATCTCCGCACGACCGGGGCTGCCAGAGCCCGGCTGTGGAGCGGCCCCCAAGAACCTGGTTTCCCTTGTCATTTTGGTCACAGGCAAGCCCCACCCAGCGGATGTCTCTGGCGGTGGGGCCTCAGCCTTGTGGCAGCCTGGTAGGCCACTGTGCAGCCCTAGCCACAGGATTTGGTCCCCAAATGTGCTTTTGAACAAGGAGGGTTCAAAATGGATGTTGGTCATCTAAGCCCAAGCTCTTTCCCACGGCTGGGGAGTCTCCAACCATGCCGTAGGTGGCACTGAAAAGCCTCAGGGATCTTGTCCGGCAGCTGTTTCTGGCTGGTGTTGTCCTCTGACCTCGGCCAGTACGCGAGGCACACCCTGTCCTCTCTGCTCGGGGCCCTGTGGCTGCAGCCTGAGCCTGTCTGTGCGCCTCCTTCTCGGAGCACTGATGGCTCTGGCTTGCCTGTCGAATCCTCTGCCAGGCTCTCCCCAGTCTGCCAGCCGTGGCCCCTCCCCCCTCCATCTCCTCACCTGTCAATCACGTTCCTCTTCTCTCCTCTGGAAGGGGGGGGGCCTCCTTCTGAGCCTGCCGCCTGCGGTCCCCGAATGGCAGTCTGAGCTTCCCCGCTGAGCCTGTTCCTTTCAGCCCACTCTCCCCTCCGTTGCTTCATCATTCTAGCCAGGCCCAGACACGGACCGAAGGAGGCAGCGCTCAGTTCGAGCCTGGTACAAAGAGTATTTTGATGTTTTTGTTTCTTTCTAGTTCAATACTCCCAGAAAACATGTGGAGGTGGTGCGTTCGCAACAGGCTCTCTGGCTACTTTTTAAACCTTCGCGCTGGCTGAAAAGCGTATAGGAGGTGAGGGGCGGGAGGGGGTGATGGATGGGAGGACCCTGGGGTGGGGATGCCGCCCTGCCCAGGGGACGGGCTCGTTCTAGCCCTCAGATTCCCCCTCTTCCTCCCTTGTCCTGAGTCCTGGAGAGCCCTGGCCAGGACGGAGCTCAGAGCCAAACCCAGACACCCCGCAGCCTTGGGAGGCTGGTGGAGGCTCTGTCCGTGGTGCTGAAAGGGGCACGGTCGGCACCACCCCGCCCCGCCCCCGCCCCAATACTTTGGAGCAAGCAAATCCCAGCCCATCTGAAGTACCAAGAGTCACTCTTTCACCCAGCACACACTAACTGCGCTAACGCAAGGCTTGTTTGTGCCCGGTACTTAGGACCCATCTTCAAAATAGTCAACAAAATAGTTAACCAAGCTCCTGTCTGCAAGGGGCTCGTGGGCTGGTAAGGCTGTTCAGCAAGCCTAGAACAGTAGGGTCTGTGCTGTGATGGAGGAATGACTGAGCTATGGGAGAGGACATCAAAAGAATGTCTAGCCCAGATTTGGGGGTCAGAGAAGGCTTCCTGGAGGAGGCAAAATCTCAGTCGAGACCTAGTGGTGATCAGGATTTAGCCAAGTGAAGACAGCAGCTAAGGGGAGCTCCATACAGAGGGAGCTGGGTGTCCAAAGGCACACCGTAGGATTGTTATGAGGATTAAATGTTTTTAATAAGTGCTGAGTGCTCATGACCGTGATCGGAATATAGCAACAGACGTGGTCAGGCCAGAGGAGCGGGGTTTGGGAGCCATGTGGGGAGCTGGGTTTCACCCTCAAGGCAGTTGGGACCCTCAGAGGGTTGGCTGTGCAGAGAACGTGCTTGGTGGGGGAGCCGGAGAGTAGATGGAGGGTGTGTGCTTCAGGAGGTTGAGTGGGAGGCGGTTAGGGAGATGCCCCTGTCATCCAAACAGAAGGTGATGTGCGGGGTGAGGAACAGGGGTGGGCTGAGACCACTCCCCTGCGTCCGGCTTTGGTGATGGCTGGATGTCGGGGACACGCATCGGAGCTGTGGTCATACATGTTTTGAAAGGCAGTCTTTATAGTTTAGATCCTTCTTCTTCTTGGTTCCCCTTCCCCCACAATAGGTTTTCCAGAAGAAAACCCACGTTAACAACCCAGTATGTAGCCTTCTGTATTCTTCTTTGTGTTCATAAAATCCTATGCAGACATATATAGCTATACATACGCACTCACAGAGTATTTGGGCCATTGTTTTTTATAAAATGGGATCGCATGATACACACTTATCTTCAAATTGCTTTTCTCATTCAACAATACTGTATAGAAATCCCTTTAAGTCTACTGGTGGAGAGTTAATGAAATGTTTCATAGGTTGCCCAATATTCCGTGGCCGTCCCAGGCTGCCACCGTCCGCCTTTCCCTACTCATCTGCCGTCCCGTCCACCTCCTGGTTTCCGCCTCAGTCCTGGGGCTCCACAGAGTCCCGGAACATGACATAGTGTTTCACACCTCCGCGCCTCGGTGCAGCCTGTTCCGTTCGCCCAGCCTGATTCACACGGCTCACTCCCACTCATCTCCTCAGGATCCATCTGCAGCCTGTTCTCCAGGAGCGCAGGCCGGTGGGGCTGGGGCTGGGGGCTGGGGAGCACGGAGGTCAGGCGGCTGAGCACAATTACTGTGGGGCGGCCTCCTACGCAGAGTGGGGGTGCTCCTGGAAGGTGTGAAGCCGGAGAATGACGTGTGTAAAGAAGCCACTCGGCTGGCTCGGGACCTGAGCCTCGCGGAGATCTGCCTTCAAGGCATAGAATCCCAGACCCTCTTCTCTCCCCTAGAGGCCCCGGTCCACCTTCTGCCGGCCTCGATGGCACATTCGCTTCTCCTCTCCCGGCGGCTTCCTGCCACTCGCTTACCCGCACTTCCCAGATGATGGGAGCGTGGCAGCGAGGAAGGAGCAAAGCCGTCTCCCTCCACGGTGGGAATCCTGGGAAGGGTCTCGTCTGATCCAAGTCTGAGGCGCTGTCTGTGCTCCCTCCTTACTTCCTCTCTGGCAAGTTCTGCTGCCTTCTATGCTTCTGTTCCTGGGGGGGATGCACGCCCCCCCCCCCAGCATCCGCTTCTGTGGCTCTGAGAGTGGACAATGACCGTGACACTGGTGAGGTAGCCTCCCTAGGTCCCCAGGCTCCCGGAGGCCACTCCTAGGGCCCTAGAAAGATCTCTTTTTTCAGCCCATCCTCACCCACCCTGAGGTCAGAGGTGACCCATCAGTTCGCAGGCGAGGTTGTCCACCAAACGTGGTAACGTGAGACGGAACAGGACCAAACTTTAGTCTTAATGGCCCTATTGGACTCCTAAGGTTACGTGGCTTTTACGGCATGCCGGATACCGGGTTTCTAATTATAATAGGGAGCTAGGGTTTCCTTTTTCCATAAGTGTATTTAAGTGACGAAAATCCTCAAGGACGCACCCACATAAGGCACGGATCAGAGGGGTGGCTGAAATCTGAGACAGAGCACTTTAGGACACTCCTAGCCGGGAGTGCCCGCGGCGCTCGTGCGCCAAACACATTTTTCCTCCTACACCGTTTTGAAGGGTGCGCATTCCCACGAAAACCCAAATTTTCTGGCTTCCCTTGAAACATCTGAAAACTGGACAAAGCCGGCCCGGGCTCTCCCCGGGAGGGAGGCGTTTGGGGGCTGGGAGCCGGGCCTCCCCCGGGGCCGCAGCCTCCAGGCCTGGCGGGTTCAGCTCCCGGGTTGTGCTGCGGGCCTTCCACGTGGGCATCTGAGTCCCGCACAGCACGCAAGGGCGTGGGTGGTGGAGGCAGGGCCATGGCCGGCCTCCTGGGGTGCGGGTGGGGGTCCCACGATCGGGGGCACCTCTGGGCCTCAGACTGTCCCCTGATGGCGCCGGAGGGCATCCGCGCATTAAGCACCAAAGCAGAGGCTGCGATTTTGGTCCCGGCGCCCGCTGCCTGAGGTTCCCTCCGGCCGGCGGTCTGGGCCTCAGTTTCCCCCTGCGCGCGGCGGGGCCCGNCTCGGGGGCAGGTGTGCGCGGCCGGCCCGCCCCTGCGCCCCGGCTCCCGGCCTCGCCTGTGTCGCCCGGTCTCTCGGCCTTTCCTTTGCATTCGCCCCTCCCCCATCTCTCTGCGTCTCTCGGTCTCTCTCACCCCATCTGGTCGGCGCCCCTCGTCTCCACCGGGTCTGCCTGGGCCTCTGCCTGCCTCGCGTCTGCCGCGGCGACCCCTCCCTCCTTGTGTCCCAGGGGTCTCCCAGCTCCCCGCTGTGGGTCCNGAGCAGAGCCCTGGGCCGCCCAGGGCCGTCAGGAAAGCAGGAGTCCTACCTGGGTTTCCCTGCCCCAACCCAGGCCCCAGAGCCGCCCAGGGAGGCCGGGGACAGGCTGGCAGCGGGGCACAGCTGGCCGCCCGCTGACTCCTTCTTAGACACACATTTCGGGGCTGCCGGGCTGCACGGGAACGGGAGCCGTTGGGGACTCTGGGGGGGGTGTTCAAGGGGTAGGAGTCGCCTCTGCCAGGGCCTTGGGGCCCCTTCCTGCCCAAGACCCTTCCCCCTCTCGCTCGGGATTCTCCTCCTGCATGATACAAGGATCGGCGCTCTGGCTTTTCCTGACTCTGATCATCCAGGTTTCACTTCCCTAGAAATGGACCTCACACCGCACACTCTTGTTCCCACCTTCAAACCGCGGGCGCTTTCTGCGGTTCTCAAGGCAACGTGGCGGCCTGGGCATCAGCAGGCCTGTTTCACAGATGAGGGAGACTGAGGCCCGAGAGCCTGAGGAGGTGGTACAAGAACACGGACTCTGATTCTCAGCCTGCTTGCTCTCCCCTGAGGAGGGGGGGCTGCCGTGCTGGTGGCCAGAAGGCTCCAGACGCCAGACGCCGGGGGTCCCTCTAACTCTCAGGATCAGAGAAGCACTGTAGCCACCTTCCCCTGCTCTTCCCTGCACGGTTCCGCGCCCGAGGGGTCTTCCGTGCAGTTTGGGTGAAAGACCAGGCGTGGTGTCAGCTGTGGCCCCTGAGAAGCAGGTGCCAGACGAAGGGGTTAGAACTGCGAGGGAAACGGGCGCCCGGGGGCTCAGTCGGTTGGGCGTCCGCCTTCGGCTCAGGTCATGATCTCGCGGTTCGTGGGTTCGAGCCCCACGTCGGGCTCTGTGCTGACAGCTCAGAGCCTGGAGCCTGTTTCGGATTCCCTGTCTCCCTCTCTCTCTGACCCTCCCCTGCTCATGCTGTCTCTCCCTTTCTCTCTCTTAAAAAAACGTCTGGTAGAAACTTGGCAATAGACACATTGACAAAGCAACTGCTTTTAGGTCATTTTTTCCTCCTCTGAGGAGTGGGTGTGCCCCCTACTCTTCACTGCAGGGGGCTGGGAAGACCCCAGCCCTGGTTCCTCATCTGGAAAATGGGAGCAATAACAGTATCTCCTTCACTGGGCGCCTGGATGGATTCGAATAGGATGGCGTGCGTATAACACTCAATGCACAGACGGCACGTAACCAGTGGTGATTGCTCTCCTTCCTTCCCTTCCTCGCGTCGTTTCGCTTGTGATGCGACCAGGCGCTCGTCGGGTCAGGCATGATCTCCTCACCGTACTCAAAAGTGGGGCGCCGTCGTATGCTCGTGTTATAGATGGGGAGGCCGAGCACAGAGGCGTCGGGTGACTTCCCCAAGGCTCAGCGCTGTCTGATCCAGCCGGTGTGACTGCTGTCAGTGCTGGTGTTGCGTGGGCTTCAAGTGGGACGGGCATAGCGCCCCGGCCGGGGCACAGCAGGTGCAGAGGCTCGGGGGCAGGGCCACAGGCTTTCTCTCAGGACCTACAAGGTGTCGGCAGAGTTCCAGGCTTACCCAGCAGCCCCGGGACCCGAGAGACAGCGACGGACAGGCCCAGGGGCTCTGAGGGCTAAGTTCTCGGGACTTGATCGTGAGGGCAGCGCGCAGCCAAGGCAGGATCTCAAGGTCGCAGACTGGGCCACTTGGCTCAGGCGACAGGAGTGCAGGCTGCAGTGACTAGGGGCCCAGCAGCAGGGGGTGGGGGCGGAGACTGGGCCTACTAAAGTGCCCCTCCCCCGCCCCGACATGGGGCTGCTGTGTAGAAAGGGGGAAACTCCAGGTAGGTGGCTCTGGGAGCTCTGTGGGCAGGCGGCCGCCTCCTTTCCCCAGGGAGATGCCCTCATGCCCACACCCAGGTGAGCCTACTCCCTGGTGACCCCCTCCCCGCTGCCGAGTCAGTTCCCATGGAGAAACCCAGCTTCTGACCCTCAGTCGGAGTGGAGGAAGCGGAAGATGAGAGGCAGCAGGTCCTCCGGCTCCCTGGGAGTGCCAGTCTCATGCTGTGACTTGGTGCGGCTCCCTCCCCACCCGGGGCCCCTCCGTTAACACAGGATTAAGACCACTTATTTTTCCAGCACTGACTTATGGAGCCTTCTGTGTGCCAGGTGCTGTGTGTTAGATGTTGGGGTGAATGGGTCAGGTAGAAATTCCTGGGAAAGCCAAATGATAAACCGGAAAAGGTAGTCAAATATATAACAGATCGGAAGATGATAGCCACTAAGAAAGAACTATAAAGCAGGGGTGAGTAACAAGGGCGAGGGGGTGCTGGCATTTCAGGTAGCACAGCCAGGGCACATCTCACTGAGAAGATGACACTTGAGCGAACACCTAAAGGAATGAAGGCAGGAGCTGTTGCGGTTATCTGAGGGGAAAGCATTCCAGGCAGAGGCACCGCACGAGCAAAGGTCCTGAGGCAGGAATGTTCCTGGCATTTCCTGGACCAGCAAGGAGACCACTGTGACTGGAGCAGAGCGAGGAAGGGAAGATGATGAGGAGGTGAGGACAAGGAGGTGGTGGGGCTCAGGTCACACAGGGCCTTCTAAGTGAGACATAGGAAGACCTTGCCTTTCCCTTGGAATGACAGGAGGGCTATTAGGGGTTTTGTGAAGAGGAATGATTCTGACTTACACGTGCTGGCAGTTGACTATAGAGGGATCAGAGGCCAGACAGGGGCCAGCGGCCACGAGGCTAGTGCAGTAGTGTGGGCACCAGAAGAAGGGCATGTGGTCCATTGAGGTAGCCATGGGCGTGGCCACAAGGGGCCAAATTGTGGATAAAAAGATTTAGCTGAACCATTAAACTTGAAGTTTCAGTTCCTCACTGAGCCTTGTTTACCTTTCTTCCTGTTTGGGGCTATAAAATGTCCCTGGGTTGTTAAACTGAAATTTCCAGTCTTATTATTTGCTCATTTATTCATTCACTCACTCACTCGTCAAGCTCATCATCTTGTTTTTTGTTGTTTTATTTTCTTTTACCTTCTTGATCTTAAGAACCTTGCTGATTTATGTGTTAATTGTTCAGCTCTCCTACTGGACCATAAGCCCAAGAACGCCTTGGCCCTTTTCAAAATTATTCACACCTATGTCCCTAGATCTAGATGCAACCGCTGTTTGTTGAATGACTGCATCTCCCCGGAGCCCCCCTCGGCTCAAGTAAGGATGGTCCCTGCCCCCTAGGTGATCCCAGTTGAGTGGGAAGCTGGACGTGGTCTGGCCATAGCATCAGAGCCGGGCTGGAGAAGACATGGGGGTTTTGGTGGGAGCGGGAGAGGCTGTGGGCAAGCACAGACTTTCATCTTTTGGAGCTAGACAGAAAGGATCCCTTCAGGGCTGAAAAGTCAGGAGAGTCACATGAATGAAGCGGCTGGCTGTGGGCCCACGTGGAGCAGTGGGTTCAGGACACACTGGGAGCTCAGGCCCTGTCCAGAGGGCCTTCAGATCACATTTCTAGAATTGCACACGACACACACTGCACACAATCAACGCTGTGAATCACACTGGCCAGGTGCAGGGACCGAAACACAGAGGGGTTGAAACAGCCCACCAAGTTTGCGCAGCAAAGAAGGGATTTGAACTGACAGCCGTCTGAGTCGCAGTCACTTACCCTGGTGCCCACACACTGCCCGGTGGCTTCTGTCCGCGCAGCCCTTCTTCACCAGGAGGGCGCAGAGGCACGGGAGGCCGGGGCTGGAGCCCCGGCGAGCCGCCCGCCCTGCCAAGCCGGGCACTCTCCCCAGCTCTGCCCGTGGACGGCAGCCCTGGGCACCTGTGTCTCTCAGCTCAGCTGTCACAGATGGCTGCTCAGTGGGTCTGTGCCCACTGTCCTGGTTACCGAGGCACAGATCTCCAGCCTCAGAGGAGGGTCTCTGCAGGCCCCTTGTCCAGCACAAGGACCCCTGGCGGGCAGCACTTGCTCACACAGCAGCCCGGCGGGGCGGGCCGCACCCCAGATGGCCTGAGCGCCGATATGCGGGAGGAATGCACGGCTTTTGTTTCCCCGGGATCGACCAGCTGCTGCGTGGACGCTGCTCAAGCCTGCAGGCATCAGTCAGCCTTGGATCCGGCCTGGGCAACCTTCAGCAAGTCACTTAACCTCCCTGGACCTCAGTGTCCTCATCTGTGAAATGCCCGTTTGCTGGTTTCCCGGCTCCTCTTGTGTGTATATATCTGTGTTCATTCTTTTTGTTACCACATCAGAGTGAAATTAGCAACGTTTAGCAATTAATGCATTTTCTCCCCAAGACTCAACTCTTAAACAAAATTCTGAGTGTTTGACTTCCATTTTAAATAGGTGGCTGTCAGGAAGAATTACACGGCTCCCAAAGAAACACACAGACGTTATAATTAAAGAGATGCCAATCTTGACAGGTGGTAGGAGAGGAGAGGGGAGGTGACAACGGGAATAGGGGAGGGGAGAGGGGAGCTCAGGGCCCAGTGGGGCAAGCCAGCGAAGTGACCCTCACAGGGGGGCAGCGTCAGCACCCGCCTGCCCACTGCTAATAACAACGATAAGGGGGGGTGGGCACCTTACAGTTTGCAAAGGGACTTCATGCATTCTTTCAGGATCCCATGACGTTCCAGAAAGGCAGATTTTATTAATCTCATTTCGCAAGTGGAAAAACTAAGACCAATGGTTCGAGTGCGTATTTTTCCTCATTTTCAGCCACAGAATGGTACTCTAAACCCCAGTCTGACCATCT
>NW_027532747.1:1283501-1286304 GCF_008692635.1 Crocuta crocuta | reverse complement strand
CCAAGGCTGACAGCTGGAGCCCCGCCCCTGGCCCTGCCTCAGCCCCGCCCCTAAGTCTGACAGCCAGAGCACGGTTACACTGCAGCCAAATCCATTCCCACCTACCTTAGGAAGATGAGCTGGGAGGGGGTGGAAAACGCAGAGCAAACCCTCTCCTGCTGGGGGAGAGCTCAGAGCTCTAGGCCACCTGGCCTGAGGGAAGGAAGGCCCTCGGGGGTGGCTGAGAGAACCCTGGCCCAGCGGGAATCGCCCCCCACCAGGGAGCGGGGTGACCTCTGGAGGAGAGGAGTCAGGGGCAGGGCAGGGCCAGGGCAACTACCGTGTCCCGCGAATCTCATGAAGTCCAGACGCTTCTGGAGCGCTGGGTGGGCGTGGCCTCCTTCCCTTCCCCGGACCTAGGCTCCTCCTCCCAGTCGGGAAGGTTCTGGGCGGGCCTGCCTCCTGCCTGCTGCAGGTCCCTCGGGGGCCGGTCGGTCCCGAGCATCCCGGACCGGACGCCCTGTGCGGCTCTGGCATGTTCCCTCCCCTGCACACCCCACCTGTACCCCTTGGGTCTCTGGCGATGTGTGCGATCGCGTGGAAAAAGGAGCTCGGCCCAGTCGCTCAGCAAAGGTGAGCTTCCTTCCCTCTTCCCTTTGAACCTTGCCTCTTCCCCCGGGCTGGGCGGCCTGCCCTCCCCTGCCCCGTCGTGGGCTCCCCCTGTGACAGGCACCTCATTAGCAGAATCTCTGTAAATAACGCCAACCAGTTAGAGTTACAACAAGGTAGCTCATTAAAGGCACTCCGCTTGTCTCGCTTCCCAATTAGTGTTTCTGCGGGTACAGCCGCCGGGCCTGCGTGACAGGGCACCCTTGGCATGTCGGGGGCCCGGGCTGCCCTGGGTCACCCCCAGAGAGCAGCGCTGACAGCCCCAGGACTTGATAAGGCCGCCCCGTCCCTGCTGCAGCCCAGGAGCCCTGGGGACTTCGCCTCTGCGCGAGCCAGGAGCCGGCGGGCGCCGCACCCGCTGTGGGGGAGGGCACAGCGGCTCCAGGCCCAGCAGCGGACCCAGGCCCCGGCTTGTTTGGGGTGGCTCGTCTGTCCCCCGACACCGGTACTTCTATGGCCCATGATTCCACTCCAGATTAGCCGCCAAAACTTCCCGGGCCTGTGTCTTTCTCCGCAGAGCCTTCCTCTTACCTTCTTTCATAGGCAAACGCGAACTTTCCCACAGGAGCGTCTGGGGAAAAGGTTCTTCTTCTCCTTGGGTGCTGAAGTCACTGGTGACGACAATGGGAGGAATTTCAGGCTAGAAGGGAGGAGAGCGTGCCAGGGGTGCGGGGGGGGGGGCGTTGATGTCCCCAAGACAAGCCTATTGAGTTACAATGTTTAAAAAACAGGTTCAGAGAGGTTCAGCCACTTGCCCCAGGTCACACAGCTGGTGGTCTAGAGCCTGCCTTGGGAACTGGGGTCTGATGCCTTGAGTGTTGCATGCCTGAGCCATGAGGTCCGTGGAACTGACCCCTGCCCCCCCTCCCCCCCAGGTGAGCACACCCTACCCCCAGTCATAGGTTTCCCTCCACCTGACCACACTGCCTTCTGCTTTCACTCTGGGTCTGCACTTTCTGTTCCACTTTGGGCAGAACCTGCTCCCAGTTTCTCTCCCACTTGCCGAATCAATAGCTTAGCCGGGCAAGGCAGAAAATGAAATTTACATTCAATGGTTTCCGTGGCAACCGCAGCCTGGACCGCTTCCCCTGCTCTGGGGGCACTATCTTCTGAGAGGGGCCAGGTATCAAAGCCCCAACTCCTGGAAGATGTCGCTGGGGTTTTAAAGAGAATTAAAGGAGCCCCGAGTGCCCCCGACTACCACTGTCTCTGGCTGTGTATTATAGGGGGGACGGGAGAGGGGCCTCCTGTCCCCAGCGTATCAGAGGACCACGTCGCTTGTCACACGGTCCTCGGCGTCGCTGGGCTAATATTTTGAAAGCTCTGCCTCATGCCGGGACCTGTGCTAACTGCTAAAGCGTCGCCTCCTTTCATCCTTGCTGCAATCCTACGAGGTAGGGGCCGCTGTGATCCCATTTCACAGATGAGGAAACTGTGCCGAGGGAACATTGTACACTGTGCTCAACGGCTCAAAGAGCTGGAGCCCCCAGACCCTTGAACCTGTGCTCTTAAGCATTCTGTAAACGGGATAGTGGTGTTCCGGGCTCACACGAGGGGCCCGGAGGGGAGCAAGTTTGTTCTGCTTGTTTTACTTGCTGCTCGCCTGTGGCCCACAGAGAGGGCTCCAGCCTCAGGCAGAGAGCATCGTCTACACCGGGTCGCCTGGCTTCCCTTGAGCAGTTTGGCTGTGCCTCGGTGTTTAGCCCTGAACTAGGGGATTCCTCTCAGGAGTGTTGAATGGGTTGAATGAGCGAAACACCCACGAAGCGTTCTGGGTAGTGCCCGGCCCATGGTCAGTACTCAGTGTTGGTAACTGTCCCATTCGCCACTAGGGTGGGAGACAAACCCGTGGAGTTAGGCACAACCACGCGGCGTCAGTGTGTGCTGGAGACCTGGGGAGAAGCCCAGGGCCGTGAGGCCCCCAGCCAGGTGGCTCGCCAGGTCCGAGGCTCAGAGGGGCTTCCTGGAGGAAGGGGCGTGCTGTGGGGAGGGTCGGCAGTGGACTTTTGGGGCAGAAAGATCGGCATGGTGGAAGGAGGGTGCGTGGCGTGCGGTCCACACCTGCCCGCCCAGCATCTGTTCCTCGTCTGTCTATTCCGGCTTTCCTTTGGGAGCCCACCCTTCTCTCATTCTTAGTCTTAAGAGTTCTGGAGGC
>NW_027532747.1:1267847-1283420 GCF_008692635.1 Crocuta crocuta | reverse complement strand
CAGAGCCCGACACGGGGCTCGAACTCACCGACCGCGGGATCATGGCCTGAGCCGAAGTCGGACGCTTACCCAGCTGCGCCACGCCGCCCCCGCCCCCCCAGTAGTGATTGGTTGGGAGGTGGGTACCTGGCTCAAGGACGGTCCGCCCATGTCAGGGCTGAGATCCCGCGGGCGCTGTGGTGAAACGTGGCTCCTTGCGCCGGGGCTCCCTGGGCTGGTAGAAGCAGGGTAGCGAAACCGCGGAGGGCCGCGTTGGCCCCCGCGAGGGGACAGCCTGCCTGAAAAGGAGGCCAACACAGGGACGCGTAGCTCAGAAGCGGTAAGAGATGGCTTCTTGGCAGTGGTCCTTGATCCAGCTGCGCCTGAAGCCCCGAGGCCAGGGTGCCACGGAGCCAGTAGTTTCTTTTAATCGAAGCCCGCGTGAGATGCCATCTCGTCCTTGGCGATCGCACGCATCCTCCTTAAGACACGACCAGGTGGCAGGCGGGGGGCCGGGGATGGCCGGGGTCCGGTCACAGAGTTCGTCAGTGCCAAACCGCAGGGCTTGCCGGGGATGGGACCCCCGGATCGTAAGCAGAGTGTCGATGTGCGCCGTCTGGGCTTTGGGAAGATCCTCCAGAGACGCTCATGGCAGGAGGGAACGTTCCTTTCTTATCGCCGCTGAAACAAATCCGCACAAACTCGGAGGCTTAAACCAACGCAGATGTATCATCTCACAGTCCCGGAGGGCACGGGGTGCGATGGGCCTCGCGGGGCCCAAATCAAGGTGCGCGCGGTCCTTCCTGAGGCCCCTGGGGGGAGTCGGTTTCTCCGCCGCTCCCGGCTCCCGGCGGCCAGGAGCAGGCCCTGGCGAGCGGCCTCTTCCTTCCTTTTGAAAGCTCATCACTCCGACCTCCGCTTCTGTCGTTCTGTAACCTTCTCTGACCCTGACCTCCCGCCTCCTGTCATAAAGACCTCGTGGGGACGCTGGGTGCGCCTGGGAGCCACGCTACGCTCCCACTTTAAGACTCTTGGCTTGGGGCGCCTGGGGGCTCAGCCGGTTAAGCGGCTAACTTCCGCTCAGGTCATGATCTCACGGTTCGTGGGTTCGAGCCCCGCGTCGGGCTCTGTGCTGACAGCTCAGAGCCTGGAGCTGCTTCGGATTCTGTGTCTCCCTCTCTCCCTGACCCTCCCCTGCTCACACTCTGTCTCTCTCGGAAATAAATAAAACATTAAAAAAAGAAATTTAAAACCCCGAGTTAACCACGCCCGTGGGGACGGGCGACATTCTCAGGTCCCACAGATTAGGATGTGGACGTCTCTGGAACCCTGATCCAGCCCACCTCGGGGAAGGCAGTGGGGACGGAGGGGAGCAATGGGGGGCCAGAGACCTATCAAGGAGGCCAGCGCCCCGCGGGCGTTCGGGTGTCGTGGTGAGGGACAGCCTACCCTTTCCCAGGGCGCCCATGGGCCCGGCTGGGGTGTCTGATGTTTCCGTGTCCAGCAGTCTGGGCCCAGGCAAAGGGAAGACAGGCAGACAGACGAATCAGGTGTGACCGGACTGTGCCCATGAGGGGGTGCAATGGCTAGACGATGGGGTCGGGGCAGCGGGGGTGAATGACTGATTCTAGAATGTAAGCAGGGAATAGAGGGAGGTGAAGACAGAGCTAACGGGTAAGAAGGGAGACTCCGAGGTGCAACGGGCTCCCCTTTGCCTGCCGTGTGCTGGCCCCGCTGTGAGCTGAGCCCCTCCCTCTTTTTTTTTAATTTTTTAATGTTTTATTTATTTCTAGGAGAGAGAGAGAGAGAGAGACAGTGTGAGCAGGGGAGGGTCAGAGAGAGAGGGAGTCACAGGCTGTGAGCTGGCAGTCAGCACAGAGCCCGACGCGGGGCCCGAACCCACGAACCGCGAGATCATGACCCAAGCGAAAGTCGGACGCTTAACCGACTAAGCCACCCAGGCGCTCCAAGCCCCTCCCTCTTTAGTGGCCCTGCCCCCAGCCCAGCCCCCAGCCCCACTCAGAGGTCTGTCGGGAGCCTCCGACTCAATAGGGAGCAGACCCAGCTCCGACCTCCCCGCTCCTGCTCCGTTCCCAGCTTTCCCGGCCGCAGAGGCTTGGCCCGAAAGCTGGGTGGCCTTCCTGGCCCCGTCTTTCTCTCACAATCCCACACCCACAGCCTGTCACCTCCACCTCCAACACCGTGGTGGAATCGGACGCATCTGGACAACCCCCCCCACCCCCGCCCGCCCCGGGACCAGAGACACGGCGTCTTGCTTGGATGGTCACAACAGCCTCCTGAGGGTGGCCTCTCCCCTCGGTCTGTGCCCTGCACAGCCTTCTTCTGCTCTGGACTCCGCACCGAATCTCACCTCACTCGACAGTCCTGACGCTGGCCCCGAGGCCCGGCAGGCTTGGGCCCCAGTTACCGCTCCGCACGCTCTCCCCATCTCTCCCTCCTGACCCACGCCAGCCACGGTGGCTTCCTTCCTTTCCATGGACATGTTAGGCTCCCTCCTACCTCAGGGCCTTTGCATCTGCCTGGGATCCTTTCCCTCCAGACATGCGCGTAACTTGCTGCTTCTGCCATGTGGGCTCTTACTCAGATGTTAGCCCTTGCTGACCATCCGTATAGACTGATGCCCCTCCCCTGCACCGTTGTGACACCGTGCGTTTTAATTTTTATGTTTTGTTATTTCTCCCTCTGCGAGGGCAGAGGCTTGGGCCTCTTTTAGGGCCCTGTTCCTAGACTGGGACACAGTGGGCACTCGCTAAGTACTTGCGGAATGAATGAAGAGAAGTCATCGTGAGGCCCATTTTGCAGATGAGGAAACTGAGGCGCAGAAAGGTCGCAGCCAGTCAGTGGCAGAGGTGGGATGTCAACCCAGCTCCCTGTTGGTGGCACGTTTCTGAAAAGGGGGAGGAGCAGGTGGGCGAGGCTGTGAGGAAAGCAAAGCGGTCAGGAGGGGCGGGGACTTGGCCCCCGGGCTTGGTGGTGCCGACCCTCAGGGCGTGGCAAGGGGCTGGCGGCCCAGATGGAGCCCAGGGTGCTGGATGATGGGCCGGGAGGAGGTAGGGACCGGGTGCAGAGGAAGCCTGCAGGCTGGGGCCAGAGCCTTCAGCACAAGGGCCTGGAGTGGGGGGCACGGGGGCGACGGCCCCCAGGGAGGGACACAGAGGAGAGGCGCTGGGCAACCCCTTCTCTCTCTGGGGGGCCCCTTAAATTAGCTACATCAGGGCCAGGTGGGTGCTGGCGAGATGCACAGGACGCCCTGTCTGTAGGGGTCGCTGCTTCTCGGCACCTGCTAGCCGACCCCACGCAAGCACCCAGTCCCAGTGTTTCCGACTTGGAGTTTTCTAGAAGACTGAGAAGTCTGAACATTCAATGTGAAACCTTCCATTTTCTGAATGGAATCAACTGACAACGGAATCCGTTTTACTCTTAATTTGTTGACTGGCTCATCTGTTCACAGGGGACGCCCCCCCCCATGGCCCGTTCACCCAGTGTCTTCCTCTCCATCCCCCAGCCCAGGGTGACCTTGGCACTTAGTTTCTATGTCTCCTTTCAGAACGCTCGTAGCATAAATGAGCGGACGTTAGCTCCTACTCCTTTATTACGTACAAGGTGGTATACGCAGGCTACTCTGTGCTTATTTCACTGAGGAACGTTCCGGAGACCTTGTTCTATGGATACGTGGGGAGTTGCTGCCTTCCTTGCCCCCCCCCCATAGTACTGTATGATGTGCACGGATGTATGTGTGTGTGCATGTGTGTGCACACGTGTGTGTATGTCTGTTGCGTGTGTGTGTGCGTGTACAGTTGACTACCAAGATGGTAGACTAAGCAGGTCATGAGCTCACCTCCCCCTGACACACCAAAACTCCAAGTACCTGGAGTTTTGGGACAGCTATGTACATGGGACAGCTACGTCTGAGGACCAACGGAAGACTAGAGAGCAGATATTTCACGACTAAAAACGTAAAGAAAAAGCCACATGGGAGCAGCTAGGAGTGGCAGAGACATGGCCGACTTAGGACTCCCCGCAGTGCGATGCCCGCGAGCAGGGGGGCTGCCACAGCCGGAGAGGCCCTCCCTGAGGAGCGAGGGGCCCAAGCCCCACGCCAGACGTCTGGTCCAGGGGACCTACATTGGAAGGATGAGCCTGAATACTGTCTGGCTTTGCAAACCAGTGGAACGTATGTCTGGGAGAGCTGGAGGGCAGCAGGAAAGTGAGACTCCACTCTTTTTCTTCCCTTTTTAAAAAAAAGTTTATGTACTTATTTTGAGAGAGAGAGAGGGCGAGGGAGGGGCAGAGAGAGAGGGAGACAGAGAATCCTGAGCAGGCTCGCACTGACAGGGCTCGAACTCACAAATCGTGATCATGTCCAGAGCCGAAGTCAGACGCCTAACCGACAGAGCCANTCATGACCTAAGCGAAAGTCGGACGCTTAACCGACTAAGCCACCCAGGCGCCCCATTTTTTTTTTTAATTTTAAAGAGTTTTATTTATTTATGAGAGAGGGAGAGAGAGAGACAGCGTGAGCAGGGGAGGGGCAGAAAGAGGGAGACACAGAATCTGAAACGCTCCAGGCTCTGAGCTGTCAGCACAGAGCCCGACGCGGGGCTTGAACCCACGAGCTGCAGGATCATGACCTGAGCTGAAGCCGGACGCTCAAGTGACTGAGCCACCCAGGCACCCCCCAAGATGCCACTTTTAAGAGATCTCACACTCTAACTCTTTCCAAGACCCGGCGCAGAGGCAGCAGTTTGAAAAGCACCTGGGTTACACGTGAAGGAGAGTCACTGACTGATTTTAGGGTGTGTGTGTGTGTGTGTGAGGGGCAGAGATCTGGAACGTTCACCAGGGATGGAAGAGCTGGCGGGCACCAGGGTTTCAGTCTCCTCCCTAGCTGGCCTGGCGCCACTGCTGATGCTCTCCCTCTATCATGCTATCACCCCTCGGCCCACCGTGATACTCCTGTGTGGACTTGCTCTGCCAATGGCCCCCAGCCTCCCACCCCGCCCAGGTGGCGTCCAGTAGCTCCCACCCTGGGGGGCCACCTCCACACACCGCCTGTGGCAGTCAGGGCTGAGCCTCTCAGCAGACGGGCCCGGGACTGCCCCGCTCACCAGAGCTCCACACCGGCTGTGACCCGTCCACAGGAAGGTGCATGCATCCCACACGGGGGACATCCCTGGGACACCTGGCTCAGGGGACCAGGGAGGTTTGCACCAGTAGACCTCCCGGGACCTCCTCTACACGAAGTCACCCCCCGTCAGGACTGGAAGATGTAACTGATCCACCTAATACACAGGGGGAAAAAACAGAGCTGGGTAAAATGGGGAGACAGAGGAACAGAGGACAAAACCTCAGAAAAAGAACTGAATGAAACGGAGGAAAGCAGTGTCTCTGATAAAGAGGTCAGAGTGATGGTCATAAAGATACTCACCAGACTCAGGAGAAGAATGGATGAGCACCGTGAGAATTTCAACAAAGAAACAGAAAATGTAAAAAAAAAAAAAAAAAAAAAAGCACTCGAGCTGAAGAATTCAATAACTGAAAAAATACACTAGAGGGAATCAACAGCAGATTAGACATGCTGAAGAATGGCTCAATAATCTGGAAGACAGTGTAGGGGAAATCACATCATTGGAACTACCAAAAGAAGAAATAATTGAAAAAATGAGGATAGTTTAAGGAACCTCTGGGACATCATCAAGTGCATACTAACATTTGCATTCATCGTAGGGGTCCAGATGGAGAACAGGAGGGAGAGGGACAGAAAACCTATTTGAAGACATAATGGATGAAAACTTCCCTCACCTGGTGAAGAAAACAGACATCCAAGTTCAGGAAGCACGGAGGGTCCCAAATAATATGAGCCCCAAGAGAAACACACTAACACAC
This sequence comes from Crocuta crocuta, assembly GCF_008692635.1. Lineage (NCBI taxonomy): Eukaryota > Metazoa > Chordata > Mammalia > Carnivora > Hyaenidae > Crocuta > Crocuta crocuta. The sequence continues at coordinate 1,277,534 of NW_027532747.1, read as the reverse complement.
ATTATAACAAAGATGTCAACAGTTAAAGAGAAAACCTTGAAAGCAGCAAGAGAAAAACAACTAGTTACATATAAGGGGATCCCAGAAGGTTAGTGATTGATTTTTCAGCAGAAGTGTCACAGGCCAGAAGGGAATGGGATGATATGTTCAAAGTGCTGAAAGGAAAAAAAACGTACAAGCAAGAATACTCTACCCGGCAAGGTTATCACTTAGTATGGAAGAAGGGATCAAGAGTTTTCCAGACAAGCAGAAGCTAAAGCAGTTTATCACCGTCATACTGGCCTTACAATAAATGTTACAGGGACTTCTTTAAAAAACATTTCTTTTAATGTTTATTTATTTTTGAGAGAGACAGAGTGTGAGTGGGCGAGAGGCAAAGAGAGAGAGGGAGACACAGAATCTGACGCAGGCTCCAAGGCTCTGAGCTGTCAGCCCAGAGCCCGACGTGGGACTCAAATCCACAAACTGCAAGATCATGACCTGAGCTGAAGTTGGATGCTTACCCAACTGGGCCACTCAGGTGCCTGTTAAAGGCACTTGTTTAAAAGGAAAAGAAAAGGCCATAACCAGAAATAATAAAATTATGAAAGAAAAAAATCTCACCAGCAGAGGTAAACATAATAGTAAAGGTAGTTCAGTATGTTACNTCAGCCCAGAGCCCGACGTGGGACTCAAATCCACAAACTGCAAGATCATGACCTGAGCTGAAGTTGGATGCTTACCCAACTGGGCCACTCAGGTGCCTGTTAAAGGCACTTGTTTAAAAGGAAAAGAAAAGGCCATAACCAGAAATAATAAAATTATGAAAGAAAAAAAATCTCACCAGCAGAAGTAAACATAATAGTAAAGGTAGTTCAGGATGTTATATATGATCCTCATGGTAACCACAAAGCAAATATCTATAATAGATACACAAAAAATAAAGAGAAAGAGGTATAAACATAACACTAAGTAGGGCCACCAAATCACAAGAGAAGAGAACAAGGGAAGAAGAAAGGAACAGAGAAGAACTACAGAAACAACCAGAAAACAATCAACAAAATGGTAATAAATACATATCTATCAAGGATTACTTTAAATGTAAATGGATTAAATGCGCCAATCAAGAGACATAGGATGACCGAGTGAATAAAAAACAAAAACAAAACCCATCTACATGCTGCCTACAAGAGACTCACTTCAGATCTAAAGACACAAACAGACTGAAAGCGAGGGGATGGAAAAAGTCATTCCATGCAAATGGAAGTGCAAGGAAAGCTGGGGTAAGTTATATGTGTATTAGACAAAGTAGACTTTAAAGCAAAGACTATAATGAAAGACACAGAAGGGCACTACCTAATGATAAAGGGGTCAATCCAACAAGAGGCTGTAACATTTGTAAACAGCTATGCGCCCAACATAAGCACATCTAAATATATAAGGCAACTATAAACAGACCTAAAGGGAGAAACGAACGGCAATACAACAATAGTAGGGGACTTTAACACCCCACTTGCATCAATGGATAGATTATCCAGACAGAAAGCCAATAAGGAAACATTGGCCTTAAATGACGCATTAGACCAGATGGACCTCACAGATACGTACGGAATATTCCATCCCCAGACTGCAGAACGCATTCTTCTCAAGTGCGCGTGACATTCTCCAGGATAATTCACGTTAGGCCACAAAACAAGACTGAATAAATGAGAAGCTTGAAATCCTCGAGAAACTCGAAATCAATCACAAGAACGGAAAGCGGCAACGATGCGGAGATGAAACAACGTGCTGCTACGTAAAAAAAGGGTCCAAAACAATCAAAGAGGAAATAACAAAATTCCTAGGGCCAAATGAAAATGGGAACAAAACGCTCCAAGACCATTGGGTTGTCGCAAAAGCCGGTCTGAGAGGGAAGTTCATAGTGACACAGGCCAACCCCAGCAAACAAGAAAAATCCCAAATGAGCCTGCTACCCTTACACCTGGAGAAACCAGAAAGAGAGGAAAAAGCAAAGCCCAAAGTTAGTAGAAGGAAGGGAATAATAAAGATCAGAGAAGAAATAAACAAAATAGAAACTAAAAGGCAGTAGGAAAGGTCAATGAACTGGCTCTTCGAAAAGATGAACAAAATGGATACACCTTTAGCTAGACTCATCAAGAATAAAAAGAGATAGAACCACATAATTGTGATATTATTCACCATAGTTAAGGCATGGAAGTAATCTAAGTGTCCATGGACAGAAGAATGGGATACACGCGCGTGCGTGCACACACACACACACACACACACTCTCTCTCTCTCTGGAATATTACTCAGCCATAAAAAAGAATGAGATTTTACCATTTGCAACAACATGGATGGTCTTAGAGGGGGATCATGCTAAATGCAGTAAGTCAGAAAAAAATTATACCATATGATTTCACTTACATATGGAATCTAAAAAAATGCAAATGACAAACAAAACCAAATGAAACAGATTCGTAGATACAGAGAGCAATCTTGCGGTTACCCGATTGGGGCGGGGGGTGCTGGGGGATGGGCATAATTGGGGGAGAGGATTAAAGGATAAAAACCTCCAGTTATAAAATAAGTAAGTCACAGGCTGCAGAGATTACGGTTAGTAATATTGCAACAACTGTGTATGGTGACAGATGGTAGCCACCTTTATCCTGGTGATCACTTTGTGATGTGTACAAATGTTGAATCACTATGTTGTGCATCTGAGACTAATACAATGTGGGACATCAACTACGTGCAATAAAAAATTATCTTGTTCCAAGTGTTAATAGGGTGAGGTTGAGGAATGCTGATTTGACCCATCCGAGGGCCACATTTAGCAAGTGAGATTATGGGACATGTTGAATGTGTACTTACACCAAAAAGGCATTTATTATTTATCTGAAGTTCACATTAAAAAAAATTTTTTTGATGTTTATTTTTGAGACAGAGAGCATGAGCGGGGGAGGGGCAGAGAGAGGGAGAGACACAGAATCCGAAGCAGCTCCAGGCTCTGAGCTGTCAGCACAGAGCCCGACGCAGGGCTTGAACCCACAAACTGCAAGATCATGACCTGAGCCACATTCGGACGCTTAACCAACAGCCCCCCAGGCGCTCTGAAGTTCAAATTTAAACGAGCTTCCTGCGTTCTTTCTGGCAACCCTGAACCCATCCCTTGTTGATGGAGGTATCAGTTTTCAGTCTTTCACTTATTACACCATAACAATGACTGTCACTGCACGTCTTATTTTGTTCATGTACAAGTGTATCATCTCTAGGGTAAATTCCTTAAAGTGGAATAACTACATCAACAATCAAAAGTTTATTTTTGTACATTTTCAACTTTTGCCCAATTTCCTTCCATTTAGATGGTATGAATTTACACCACCACCAGCAATGTATGAGAGTGCCCCTTTCCCCCACAGCTTTGCCAACAGAGTGTATTCTCAAACGTCAGGATTTTTGCCATTTTGATTGGTGGGAAATGTGAATATTTTCAAAACATTATGAGCAAATTCAGGTGAAGATCACAAATAAGAAAAATTAGCTAGATTCAGCTCATAGAAACCAGCTTACATAGTTTGATTTGTCCACTGTATGACTTTTATCTCCAGCCTTCGGTATAGCCACGTGAAGTGAAACTTCCAGCCCAGAGAGGTGAATTCACCTGCCTGAGGTCACACAGCTGGTGAGCGGTAGGGGAAATCTCTGATCTCCCAGCCACACTCACGGAGCATTTATAGTCAGGTGGCCTGTGATGCGCAGGGCAAGCTCACCCTCTTCTCCCAGGCCTCACCGGAGACTCGCTCTTGTCCCCTTATCGATCACCTGTTTCGCCGGGCCATTCGTTGAAGGCGCATGGCATTAGCAGCAACTCTGGGCCAAGGGGGAGTGGAGAGGGACTTGTTGAAGGCTGGACGGTCATGTTCGACTCAGCTAATTGGTTAAATAGATTCTTCTACATGTGCAGGGTTGAGCTTTCTGCTTCGGTAAGGCACAATATTAATTTTAATTAAATCTCTGGAGGCTTGGCCAGATATTTCCGTTTTCTGACCATGTCCCTTGCTCACGGAATTTGATTCCCCTGAGCCGAGGCCACTGGGAAGAGCTGCTCTCCCCCTCCCCCCGGGACTCCACCTCCACTTACCCCCTGAGTGTGGGGAGGGGGCGGGGAACAGGTCAGAGGAGAAGGAGGCGTAGGGAGAGAAGCAGAGGAAATACACAGGAATTGAGGACCTACTGTGTGCCGGGCCCCGCACTGGGGGCTCCCCATGTTGTTTAATTTAAAAACACAACATGGAGATTTAAATCCCTGTTTTATTTTGTATTTTTTTTTATGTTTTGATTTATTTTTGAGAGAGAGAAGGGGACAGAGCACGAGCTGGGGAGGGGCAGAGAGAGGGAGGGAGACACAGAATCCGAAGCAGCTCCAGGCTCCCAGCTGTCAGCACAGAGCCCGACGCGGGGCTCGAGCCCACAAACAGCGAGATCGTGACCTGAGCCCAAGTCGGACGCTCAACCAACTGAGCCCCCCAGGCGCCCCCATATCCCTGCTTTAGAGCTGCAAAGTCCATATTAGGAAATTAAGAGGTTTGCACAGCGAATGTAACTGCTCGGTGTGGCGTCAGGATCTCGGTGACCTCAAAGGTCATGACGGCAACAGCCGTCGTCTGGGGCCACCTAGCACCCACTTTTGTCTTGCGGTAGCAGCAGCGTGATTTTCCTTGAGGGAACCACCTCCCCCGGCTCAGTGCGATTCTGGCAGAGCTGGCCCAGCCCTGACCCTCCGGGGCATGTCATCCTCGCCCGGGGACCCGCGCCTGCCCCTGAAGTCTAATCCTGAGACTCCGTCGCAAGAGTTGGGGGAAAAATCGCTTTCTTCCTAGTTGAGTCTGGAACTGGCCGAGGCCTCCAGATGGAGAGTGAGACCAGCACCGGGGAAGAGAGAGTCAAGACATGGAGGAGCGGGTGGGGCAAGAGAGGAAATGAAAGGCAGGGGAGCGTCACGGAGTCCCTGAGACTCAGATCCAGCTTCGCTCCGTACCGTCCCCGGCTCTGACCCGCCTCCCCGTGATGGCCCAGCCCCTTGTGTATCTGACCAGGGTTTCTGCTGCTGGCTTCTCACCTGCGTGTGAGCGGGGAGGCTCTGGCATGCAACCCTGGGCTCCTTTCTGTGCCCTTCAGGTCATTTTCGGGGCCACTGGTAGCCGATTCTCCCAGCTGCCTTTGGACCCGGGTTACTCTGCCTTCGAGGCTGGGGATCACCGCATCCTGGGCGATGCGCCCTGACCCACGGCTGGGGGAGGTGGTCCAGCTGCGCAGAGACCCCAACGGTGAGAAGAATTTAACGCTCCCACATGGGCACGTTGAACACACTGCACATGCACACACGTGCACGCACACACACGTGCGCGCGCGCACACACCCGTCCCCTATATAGCCATTTGTGCAGGTACCTCTAGGGAGGGGCCTGGGGGGGACACTCTGAAAAATGGCGGTGACTGAGTGGCTTTGGGTGCTGTGACTCCAAATGACCTGAGTTTTCTAACATGAGCGTGCCTCGTCTTTGCAAATTGAAGAAAATATATATTCATGATCTTAATACACGCGGGCAATTGCAAAAAGTAGTTATAAGAATTTTCGAGCAAAATACAACGTCCACACTCCCCCGAGTGAAAGGAAGTGCTCATTTTATCTCAGCTCTTCCAGTCCTAGAGAGCGACTCAAGTCTGAGGATTTTTTACCAATCCAGTGGGCCAAACCCGGAATCGAGTTTTTGATTTAATTTGGGGTTTTCTGATTAGTGAAACTGGGCTTCTTTTCATATGTATGTGAAGTGCTTGTTTTCCTCGGTGCGTGAATTTCCTGTTTCTATTCTCCGCCCTTGTTTCTTTTGCTTGATCTGTTCAGGGCACCTTATCTCTGGTGGATATTAGTGCTTTTCCTGTAATAAACGTTGTAACTGTTGTCTCCCAGCCTGACATTTGTGTTTGAAATCTGTTTATGGTGTCTTTTCCCACATTGTCTGTTCTCCAAAGGGCTTCCTTTACACATTTTCCGGCTTTGGTTTTGCTTAGAAAGGCTTTTCCCCGGCCCAAGTTCGGAAGATTTGTGCCATAAATCACCCTCACCCCGCCCCCGGCCCCGTGCTTTTAATAGATTCTTTACGTCCAGAATTTTGATCTATCTGACATTTATTGTTGCGGACGCTGTGAAGCCGAATGCCAATTTTTTTGTGCTCAAGATTCCCATTTACTCAGCAGGCTGGTTCTGAAATTCCTGGGCTGTTTCTTGCTGCTGCGGTTCCTAGGATTAATTTCGGGGCTACTCTGCGCCTTCCACGTGAGCCTGGGGGCCCAGAGTGGCAGGTGCTTCAGAAAAATTCTCTTGGGTTTTTGATGGCTGTTACGTTGAGTTAATTTATTAATGGCTGTACTTAGTTATTGGGCAGCAGGCGGGGTGAGACAGACATTGGGTTAATTATGAATCCTCATTTCATGGTCCACTGTCCGTTTTCCATGCAACGTCCTTTTCTTATTTTATATTAATGATTTTTCCTTTTCTTCCTTGATCCCCATCTCCTAAGTAGGCACCTACTAATTTGCTTGATACGTCTTTGGGTAGTTATGAATCCTGATGGGGTATTCGCTATTGTTTTGTGTCAGATTACTATACATTTCCCCCCCCCATCATCATGATGTTTCAAAATATGCGAGGCGGCTGTCGGTACGTCAAATTCATTGCCGCCAGCAGCTGCATAGTATTTCTTGGGCAGCATCTAGCACAGTCCCCTAGCGACGGGTACGAGGGGTGCCTCCAGCCCCCTGATTCCATAAGCGATGCTCAGATCAACCTCCTGGTACGTGCCCTCCCGCCGGTACCTGCCCCCGTTTCTTGAGGGCCTGTGACCGAGAACAGCTTTCCTCGCTGCATCACTTAATTTTCAGTAAACGCTGTCTGATTGCTCTTCAGAAAGNCGCCTGAGCCTTCCCGGCTCCCTGTATCTTTGCCAAATGCAAGATATTTCTGCCGGCCTGTTTTCTGCCTCTGTGATGGTGTAATTGTGCGGATGTGCATTTTCTGATTACGAGTGAAGTGAAGCCTCTCTCCGTGTACTTAAGGACTATTTGGGTTTCCCTTGCCACGAGCCGCCTCACCGCACCCCTTCTCCTTCTGCTGTTCGGTGGATTATTGTGTTGTTAGTTTGCAGGAGCGCCTTGCACACCCTCGCGTTTCGGATATTCCTCCGTCTATCACTTGGCGGCCGTATCTGTGCCTACGTGTCCTTATTGAGCGAAACCACTCCCTTCGGATGTGGTCGAGTGCATCTGTTTTCTACTTTATGATTTACGCTCTTGTGTCTTGTTTAAGGAGCCTGCCTTCATCTTTAGGTCACAAGTACATTCTCCCGCATTGCCTTTGCTAGTCGCTGGCCAGCTTTATGATTCGCATTCAGGTTCACCTTAGTAAATGATCAATATGTACGCGGTGTGTGAAGTTCCTTTAGGATACAGTCGAAGGTAGAGATTCAGTTTCATTTTGCCACACGTAACGAGCCCATGTCCCCCACTGCCGTCCCCGGGAGTGCTGGAGCAGGCATCCGTGAACGATTTCTCGTCTTAAAGAGAACGATCGACCGTGTTTGTGTCTGAGGGACAGCGGCCCGTGGGTGTGGGGGGGTCGGGGCGCACAGCCTTTACCAGGTGAAGGCGGTGGTAATCCACAGGTAATCCACATGCTTGGAATTCTCATCATGAGCAAGCAGGTATTGGACGTTAATAAACGCCGTTTCTGTGTCGATTTAGATAATTGTGTAATCTTCCCCTTAGGTCATTGATGAGTGGATTTCATTGATAGATATTCTAATTCTCAATCATCCTTAAAAAAAAATATTCTTTCCCTCCTTGTATAAATCCTACCGGGTATGTTACTTTTTAAGAGAATCCGTCTTCGAAGTGGAACTTGCCTACAGGCACAGAATACGTGAGCACAAACCTGTGGGAGCGAAAGCCGAACAATGATCATCTGTCCCCCCCCCCACCAGGCCTTATCGTGAAAGGGTTAACCCATTCCTGACTTCTGACACCATGGCTTCGTTCTGTCTGCCTTAAAATTTTACACAAAAGGAAACACGAGATGGATTGCATTTGAAAATACGCTGCTGGGTATCATTAGCAGATCTGGAATCTTTGCGTCCATATTCGTAAAAGGCACGGCTCTGAGATTTTCCCACCTTGTCCTGTCCTTATCTGGTTTGGGGACCAGTGTTATCCTTTGTAAAATGACTAGGGCGGCTCCCTCACGGCTCTGAGTTTCGGGGACAACCTGCCTCTTCCTGAGATCTGCTTGTTTGAAAGTTTGGTTGAGCTCACTCGAAAAACGAGTTTGGGCCCTGAGGTTTTGGGGAAAGTGGTTATTTGAGACTATTTTGGCTTCCCTAATGCTTATTGATCTATTCAAACCTCCTATTTCTTCTTTCTCCGATTCTTGCCAGAGAGGTATCCATTCTGTGCAGGTTTTCAAATATGTCAGACATACAGTTGTTCATAATATTCACCCATTTTGAAAAATGCATCTTATGTCTGTAGTTATTTTCTCTTTTTGGTTCAGTATTTTATTTATTTGCAATGTTCTCCCCTTTTCAGTGACGTGGGGGAATTCTAAGATGTTACCCCATTGTTGCAGATCTCATTTTCTCACACCAGGGTTAGAGAATGGGTTCAGAGGCTATTGATTTCTTTGTTAACTTAGAGAGACTTCATTTGTGCTTTCCTACATGGCTGGTTTTGTGACTGTTCCATATGCCCTCAAAAATAACACATCTTCCAGATCCCTGCTTCTGTCTGTGGTTTGGCTGGTCTGTTTGTTCTTGTCAGAGATGTGTTAAAATTTTCAGCTACTGTTGGTGTTATCTGTATTTCTCCAAATTCCTTTACTTGTTACGTTACATATCTCGAGGCTGTGTTTTAGGTGAACACATGCTCCTTATTCTTATTCTTCATGGTATTAGATATTCTCAATCCATTGTCCTTTTAAACAAAACAGAATGCCCCTTTTGCACCCTATGAGGTTTTGGCCTTGAATCCTGGCCTTGAACCCCTCCCGATGCTAACATGGCTGTGCCGAGTCTCTTCCATTCGCTCTTCCCCTGTTTTCTCCCCCATTCCTTTTATTTTCATGTCTTTAAATGTGTCTCTGTCAGAATCATGTCACTAGATTCTTTTTTAAAAATCCCTCTAAGACTCTCCGTCTTCTGTGTGGTGCAGCCACCCCGTTTGTGCCTCGTTGAATCCCGGTCCTGTTCAGATCTATGTCTCTCGAATTCTTTTTTGTTTCCTATTTATCACACTTTCTTTATTTTTTACAAATGTTGCCATATTTCAACAGACAGATCTTATTTTCTGCTGTTGATGTGAATGTTGGGCATTCCAGTTTAATCTTTTCGCGCTTACCCTTAACACATTTAGGCTCTTACTTGGGGAGTGTTTTTATCCGTTGCACAGTGTAAGAGTAGCTTATACGTCTGAAGGGAAATGTGAACTCCGGAGGGAAGAGGCAGCGGCCTGGGAGCCCGAGGACTTGAGGGAGAGAAGCAAAGAGAAGCAAAGACCCCTCCTCCCTGTGCCTGCGTGGCGGGCGCCCACTCGGAGGCGGCGTGCTGGCCACTCCTCTTGGCGCATAGAATGTGGCGGGAGAGGCAGTCGGGCCAGG